>NC_133453.1:129951063-130263027 GCF_048565385.1 Saimiri boliviensis | reverse complement strand
ATTCATTTTAAAAATATATATATTGCATCCAGCATTTTTATATTTTATAGCAGAAGGCAGGTATCTAGTCTCCTTTACTGAAGTTCCCTGAATATTAATTTCATACTGCCAATCAAGATATACAGCCTCTTCCCATTTTTCTGAGATCAGTGCTCCCCCTAAAAGAAGAACTGGCACATTGCAAGGAGTGATCCCTTGGATCACAGGAGGAAAACTTTACAGCTCTTTATTTAAATTGACTTAACGTAAAAGAAAAACTGAGTTAATGTCTAACTGACATACAGGTACCTTGCTCAGTCATTATGTTAGGCAGCCTCACTTTACATATGATGCTACAGGTTTCTTGAGGGAGTTGGGTATTCTTCACCCAGTAGGTGGGCTAAGGAAGCATAATCCACATTTGCTGACTTTCAGCATGTTATGATGAATGGAAACATACAGGTACCCAATAAAGTGAGCTTATGGATTATGTTACCTGGTTTCAACTAAAATAAAATGAAAATGAGTCACACAAATTCCTTCAAAGTCATGAATCACAAACAATACTATCTATCATACTAATAACTAACCAGAAAAGAAGAAAATGCCAATTCTGAGACATCTCTTATTTTTAGAATGAGCTCTTTTTAAGTATGGCATAGTAGGGCTCCTGTGTAATTTCTACGTGATATATGTATCCTGTGTGAGGATGCTAAAACGTTTTAATAATAGGTGAACATGCTAAAAAGTGCTTGGTGACTACTGCTCTAGGCAACCGGGTTATTCTCCAGTACTAACAGGCTAACTCTGTCTGGTGGCTAAAAAGTACACTATAGATCTTCAACTGTTGTCCTAGAAGAGACTCCAATTAGAACCTGAGTTCCAAAGTAAACACTGAAGACATACTGGACAGTGAGTCTCTTGCTTCCTAGAGGTTACATGAAATTATTACTACGTGGTAGTAGCTCTCAACGGTCTGGTAAGTCACTAAAGAAGGATGACATTAATGTGTGTGACCTCTACCCATAGGGATGCAAAAAGATTTGGGTGACAGCTCTCATGGTTTCTTGTTACTTCTGAAAAAATAGGACAGTAAAACAAATAGTGTTGCTGACTACTTTGGAAGTATAGTATCCATAAAAATGCTTTTACATGAATGTGTGCCATAAAGTCAATCATTTCAAAAAGTCACAGTAGCTCCAATTCCACTCCTTCTCTTCCATGCAAGAAAGTGAGTGAAAATTATCCTAGAAATAACTTCCAATCTGCCGAAATACACTTTTGTTTTTTCTTTTTTTGAAACAGAGTCTTGCTCTGTCACCCAGGTTGGAGTACAACAGGGTGATCTTGGCTCACTGCAACCACTACCTGCTGAGTTCAAGCAATTCTCCTGCCTCAGCCTCCTGAGCAGATGCGATTACAGATGTGTGCCACCAAGTCCAGCTAATTTTGTATTTTTGGTAGAGATGGGGTTTCGTCATGTTGGTCAGGCTGGTTTTGAATCCCTGACCTCAGGTGACCCACTCGCCTTGGCCTCCCAAAGTGCTGTGATTATAGGAATGAGCCACCACGCCTACCCAAATATACTTTTAAACATTTCAAATTTCTACCAGGCACAGTGGTGCAGGCCTAATACTAGCTACTCAGGAGGCTGGGCCAGGAGGATCATCTGATATCAGAGTTCAAGACTAGCCTGGGCAAGTAGTGAGACCCTGTCTCAAAAAAAAAAAAAAAAAAAAAAATCAAATTTCTGTAAGTTAACTATTTTTAGTAAGAAATTACTTGGCCTATCCAACAACAATGACTAAAAAAAGACTCTAGGACGTCATGGTTTGAGAGTTGCTTCTTGGCATTTTATAGGTATAATATTACGTTAATTACCTCAGCCTTCTGGGTAACTGCCCTGGGCCTCGGCTGGCTGGATCTCCAGATTGTCACCTCTGACCATGAGCAGCCTCCCTGATTTACCCTGGTATGCTCTACAAATACTACTTTTGATCTGTGCATTGACAAAATTTTGAGATGCATTGCCTTAGAGAAAAAATGTACAAATTATGGTCTGTGGACTAAATGTGGCTTGAAGCCTAGTTTTGTATAGCCCATGAGCTAAGAATAATTTTTACATTTTACGTAGTTTTTAACAATCGAAATATGCAGGGTGTGGTGGCTCACACCTGTAATCCTAGCACTGTGGGAGGCTGAGGCAGGTGGATCACGAGGTCAGGAGTTTGAGACCAGCCTGGCCAACATGGCAAAACCCTGTCTCTACTAAAAATACAAAAATTAGCTGGGCATAGTGGTGAGTACCTGTAATCCCAGCTACATAAGCGGCTGAGGCAGGAGAATCGCTTGAACCTGGGAGGTGGAGGCTGCAGTAAGCCATGATTGTACCACTGCACCCCAGCCCAGGCGACAAGAGCAAGATTTCATCAAAAACACAAAAAACAAAAAACACAGAAGATTATTACATAACAAAAAGTTCTATGAAATTCAATTTTCACTATCCCTAAGACTTATTGGAATCACACTCATTGGTTTATGTATTGTCTACGGCTGCTTTTGTACTGTAACTGCTGAGTTCAAGAATTGTGACAGAGACCATGTGGCTCATGCCTAAGACACTTTTTATCTGTACTTGTACGGAAAAAGTTAAGCAACTCCTGCCTAAGAGAGTCTTATCAAAACCAGGAATCATGCTCTGTTAGCAGACCTGGCTTTCAGCAGGTCAGCACAGAATGTCTCTGTGCACTGAGGTACTCTTTCTTGGCAGTAACTATGGCTTAATGTTGGTAATGCTTAAAGTATACACCAAAGTAACAGAATAAAAACAGGCACATACGATCTAACAAAAGGCCACTGAGTAGCTTTAGGGTTTGGGGCAATGGAAAATTTTGATGCTGACACAGACTTTTAAAACAGGTACTGGGCCAGGCACAGTGGCTCATGCTTGTTATCTCAGCACTTTGGGAGGCTAAGGCAGGCAGATCACCTGAGGTCGGGCATTCAAGACCAGCCCGACCAACATGGAGAAACTCTGTCTCTATTAAAAATACAAAAAATTACTTGGGCATGGTGGTGCACACCTGTAGTCCCAGCTACTTGGGAGGCTGAGGCAGGAGAATTGCTTGAACCTGGGAGGCAGAGGTTGCAGTGAGCCCAGATCACACCATTGCACCCTGGCCTGGGCAACAATAGCAAAACTCCATCTCAAAAACAAACAAACAAAACAAAACAAAACAAAAACAGTGTAGTGGTTTAGAGATCATAGAACAGAATGCAGATGCTCCTCAGCTTTCAGTGAGGCTACATCCACATAAACCCATCATAAGTTGAAAATACTCTTAAGTCAAAACGCATTTAAATACACCTAATCTTCTGGACATCATAGCTTAGCCTGGTCTATCGTAAACAAACATGCTCAAAACACTTATATTATAGTTGGCCAAAATTATCTAACACAAAGCCAATTTTATGATCAAGTGTTGACTATATCATATAATTTATTGAATACTGCAATGAAAGTGAAAAGCAGAATGGGTGTACGGGTACTCAAAGTACAGTTTCTACTGAATGGATATTGTTTCAAACCACTGCAAAGTTAAAACATTCTAAGTTGAACCATCTTACCTTAGGGACCGTTTGTATTTGAAATTGAGGCTGTCAGAAAAAAATACTAGGTGTATATTACGTATCTAGAATTTATTTCTTTTATCATGTCTAAAGAAAGATATAAAAAGGGTTACTTCTCCACATAAATGAGGAACAGATAAAGAGTGGGGTGGACAGGAAACTAGAAATGAGCTTTCCTGAGCCAAGAGAGTTCCATCTTATGAGAGGAAGAAGCAGGTCTCTTACTTGCACAGGTGTAGGCATCTTTGTTGGTGAAAGGCTTCATACACTGGCTACAGCTGATGGGACCCACGATAGGAATGGAACTGAAAGTGTGCCCGTTGAGACTCTTCTTATCTTTCTCTTTGTCTTTAGAATCTTTCTCCTTCTCCTTAATCTTATCTTTTTCTTTTTCTTTTTCCTGCCAAAAAAAAGAAAAGAATACACAGTTAATTGTACACTGAATGGCCTTCTCCTTTCCTGGGTACCCAGATGGCATGCGATCAAGAGTGGCTGCTGACTGTTTTGGACAAGAGTGAGAAACCAAGTTCTGGGCAAAGTTTGTTTTTTTTTTTTTAAATTAAGATATTGGCATGCAAGATACATTAGAAAATTCACATGAAAGCTCAGCAGGCTGAACAGTCTTGGCAGTGGCTTATTCAGTGGTTATTTCTACTGACAGACATAATGGCCTGCAAAGAGGCTTCTGAGAGCCTCAGCACAGCCCTTCCTCAGCAAGCCACACCATGGTCCATGCAGGAAGAAAGCCATGGGTTTAGGGTCAGCTTTAGGCAGAGGGCAGAGAACGAGTGGTAGCAATTCTGGGACTGGCCTGAGGGAGAGAAAGATGCCTGGGCCGCATGAAAAATTACCGAGGCTCCTCTCTTAACTTTCTCACATCAATCACATATCCCTAAATGAAGGGGTATCTATGAAGTTTCCTCCTTTACGTTAGTCAAAAATATGAAATATGCTCCACATATACATTTTCAGTCTTTGCTAATTAGAATTTTAAGGTTTATAAATATTAACTTTGGCCTGACTTTCAAACTGGCAAGAGGAGACTGATGGGGGGGGGGGGCGCTGGAAAACCGCACAGTGGTTAAGAACACAAGACAATGGTGCCAGACCTTGGTTCAGACTCAGCTTCTGCTACTACTTCTCGGTAATGGCCTGATCTTGGGTAAATTATTTCTCTGAGCCTCAGTTTTCTCATTTTTCAAATGGGAATAAGTACCCATCTCATGTTTTTTATGGCACACAGTGAATACACAATAATGCCTAGCAATGTAATAATAATTAGTCATCATTTACTGGAAATGAGTTTCACTAGCTCATTACTCTCCGAAGCCAACATGGAAAGGTACTGCTTACAGTAAAGGAAAGGAAGTTTTGATGTGAGCCAGAAAGATAAAAGAAATTGGGGACTGGCTAAAGGACAACGGTGCAGGGCAGGGAAGATAGGAGAATGCGCAGTTGACAGGAAGGAGCCTTGTTAATTTTTCTCAGCTGGGTGTGGTGGCTCCCGCCTGTAATCCCAGCACTTTGTGAGGCTGAGGCGGATGGATCACCTGGGGTCAGGAGTTCAAGAACAGCCTGGCCAACATGGTGAAACCCCATCTCTACTAAAAATACAAAAATTAGCCGGGTGTGGTGGTGGGTGCCTGTAATCCCAGCTACTTGGGAGGCTTAGGCAGGAAAATTGCTTGACCCCAGCAAGCAGGGGTTGCAGTGAGCCAAGATGGTGCCACTACACTCCAGCTTAGGTGACAGAGCGAGACTCGATCTCAAAAAAAAATACTAGTAATAATTCTTCTCAAAAACTGCCTTTGTTGTCCCTCAAGCTAGTTAACAACAGGGTCACTTTCTTTAAGAAAATGGGGTACCGGGAAAAGAAGTCTCAAGGCCTACCAGCTCACTCACTCCTGTACCCTGAGTACCTAGGGGCGCAGGAAGGTAGGAAAAGCAGGCGGTGTCCTTAGGTTGGAAAGATAAGCTTCCTAAGATGTACTCTCTGACCTCTTTTGTGAAGCTCCTTTCTTTCCTGTGGTCTTCTCTCACTTGTCAGAGTGGCAACAGAAACTGATACTCATCTTGTTCTTCCTGTGTGCCCAGCCACTACCCAGGTGCTTCCAATTACTAAGCAGGCCATAACTGGACCAGATACAAAGCGCAGGGGACACCAGAAAAGGAGAGATCAGTTTGGGTGACTGATGAAGCACTGGGCTAGGAGTCAGGAGCTCTAAGTGCCAGATTACTTTGGCCATGTCATCTCAAGAACAACGTAAGAATGTCAGAAATGTTCTAGAGATAGACCAAAAGCAGAGGACTCAAATGACATCAAGCTACAATCTGAGAGACTGTTATTAAAGCTTACACAGTCATGAAGAAGATGGAAAAGAATTCAAACCTTGAAAACTTGAAGAACTACTGATGAGTGCTGGGTCCTTAATTATTAACACCTAGAGCAGTCAGGGACATTTCAGATGGATACCATTCTGAGGAGGCCAGGACCACGGGGATACAGCCATACTCTCCATAAAAGGTCCTTTAGAAGCACTGTTTGGCAGATTACTTGGCTGGTAAATTAATATCAATGTAATGATTTCCTTTTGGACCAACTGGACTACCATTCACAGAGGTAGGAGATTTTACCTATTGCCAATACTATTGTTATGTCCTAAAAAAATTCCAGAAAAATGGGTGTACCAAGTTAGTGATCATGACAACTACTAAATGCCTTACATTTTGAATCAATGTCTTCTACGTACATCACTTCATCTGACTCAGTAACTCTGAAGTGGACAGGGTGAGCATGATGCTTCCCATTTGACAATGCAGAGGATAAAGAGAAAACACCTAAAAATCTCAACAGTTACTACGTGCTAAGCACTGCAATAAGCAATTTACATGTATCTTCTCACAACAATCCAATGAATTGAATACTAGGTATAATCTCCATTTTACATCTTAAGAGATGGAAGCTTAGAGATGCTTAATAATGCATTTGATGCTACACACCAATAATTGCCCAGGATGAAGTTAAGATTCAGATCTGGCTGATTGTAAAGCTCCGCTCTCACGCACTGCACTATGCTGCCAGGGACTTGCAAAGGGTAACACGACAATGATCGGCACAGTCAAAATAGGAAGCCAGGTGTTCTTTCTGTTCAGAACCCATCCACCGTAATGAAATGGTAGATATTTGCTAGATCTATGATTCATATGAAGCCTTTTATTAATAAAATACATATAATGAACACTTTAGGGCCAAATTACTATACTTTTAAACTATAAAAAATAACGAGAGAGGAAGAGAGAAAAACTCCTTCACTTTACAAAACAGGAAACTGTTCTGAGTGAAAACTGGTAACCGCTAAAGTACATAAAACTTTAACAATCAACAACAAAATTTGAGTTTTTTCAAATAATTTAACTAAATTTTGCTAAAGGTTTTTCCATGCATAAAATGTTAAAAGGAAAAGCATCTGATTTTTTGCTCAGGAAAGTTAAAGCATAATGTAATAGTTTAAAAAATCTTTTATGGCAACTAGCTTTTCCTCTCAAGCCTCGCAAGGCTCTTCAAATCTGAATAAATAAGACATAGTTTCCCTTTGCAACAATCCAAATTAGTTCTTCCCAGGATAGAAACAAAACAAAACAATTAACTCCACTGCCCCTTTCTGTGTTTCTTAGAATTTAGTGCTTTAAAGAAGTCAGGCTCTTACCTCCCCATGCTTTGGTCCTATGAATCTCACTGTTACGTGGGGTATTTCATGAACCCGACCCCATTTTATCGACATGATTCGACCCCCATTCCAGGAAATGTGCTCTCAAAGAAGCGGGGGTGCATGCCGTCAAGGCAGAGCTCAGCAGCTTTGAGCTGCCATTAGTGAAACCGTAAGAGGAAGCCAGAGACTGGTTGAGAAAGGGAAGGAGGGAGGGCTGAGGCTGCTTGTTTCCTTAAGACAGTCTTAACTATTTGAATGCTGCTGGTAAAGCCAACAACCCTTGTTATAAAGGATACAGGAAATGAAACAAAACCCATTCCCCCCAAAAACAGTGTGTGTGGACAGTGCTTAAGCGGCAATGTAGGAACTCTAGCAAGGTTTGAAGCCAAGTTTTACAAGGGAAGTTAAGAAACACATCTTATCTATTTAAAAATAGACTCTTCATTTTATAAATTGCAGTGAGTTTCATAACAAAACTTCTTAGTGAAGTCGCCTGTGGTAAAGTGGTGACTAGCTGTTTTCTGAAGTTTGACTTTTCCATGTTTAACAACTGGCAAAATGCTTGATCTGTGTGCTGGGGAAACAAGCTAACGGTATTTAACAGGGATAGATGCAGGTAACAACTGCACTAGGACACTATGAAAGAGGATTCTTCACTTTTCCAAAAATACTCCTTTATACATGTAATTAAAATGAAAAAGAATCAGAACACTTTGGACAAGTGTGAAAACATGATATGATCAAACAACTGTCGTGTTACAGATCTTTAATCAAAGAAGGAATGAGAGTTATATTTAACATTGACTGAAGCCTTTGTCAACACTACTCTGGGAGGCCCTTCTGAAAGGCCGATGGGTACAGCTCTTTTTAAAACAAACCACAGGACCTAGGAGCTGTAACTGAATGTCCTGTTAGAAGTCATGTAGTATTTGCAGCTGTGTAAGAATCTAACCTGTGCATTTTCAAAAATACCTACTTCCAGTCAACGGATTTGTTTAAAACATTTCTAACCAACTCTTGTTTGTCTACAAAGAGGAAAGCTTAGTATTAGGTTGGTGCAAAAGTAACTGAGGTTTAGAAAAAAGAAAACCAGTGTGATAGGATGGTTTAAAGAGGTCACTCCACTCCCTTTGTGAACTCAAACATCATGCATATAGAGTGTTTAAATACTCTGAAACATGCAAACTTACTAAGCAGGAATCAGCACTACCTCTCAAAGATACTAAGACAAAAGCAGAAACTGCCAGTCTTCCTGTTATACTTCCTGTTTAGTCCGTCTTCGACAAAATCATTCTATATACTTTATCTAATCTAATCACTTATGCCAGTTGTTGATAATTCTCAAAGGACATAGGATCAAGGTCTCAATTTCTTAAGTTTCTATACAAAACTCAGTGCTCCAGACAAAATATGTTACTCTCCTGGAAATGTGAACAGTTTATTGCCTACTGGCTTTTGGCTTCTTTGGACATGTTTAAGAACTGTTTATGATCATAATTATACAACTGAATAAAATTTATCTAGGTTAATCACTATAACCTACTTGTTTTTCTTTTCTTTATTGCTTTGAAACTGCCATTGCAATAATCTATTTTCATAAAGATTATACATATATACATCATGAATAGAAAGCAGATACTTTCAAACCATCCTTAGACACTTTTCTAAAAATTAAAGGTGGCATTTTAATATTATATTCAGTAGACGCTTAAATTTTTCCTTTAAAAGATGTAGGTCTAGTTTTATTGTAAGGCGGATTAATAAAACAATTGGGTCAGATGGTCTCTCATAGCATCTATTTAAAAAGTAATTTTTAAAAATGAAAATTTATCATTTTGGTAGAAAAATCAGTGTCAACATCCATAGTAGCACTTTAGATTCGTTAACATTATGGAGAAGTAACATTATTCAATAAATTAGCATCATTATGCTAAGAAAATTTATTATTTATTAATTTTTATGTTATTTTGAAAATACAGTACTTCTGTAGGGTAAAACTCCATATGGATACACAGCACAGTGAGACAGGGTATTTAATGTAACAACACAAAATATACTGCTTTACTATTTCTCTCTCTCTCTTTTTTTTTTTTTAAGAGACAGGGTCTTGCTTCATTGCCCAGGCTGGTGTATATACAGCTTACTGAAGCCTTGAACTCCTGGGCTCAAGTCATCCTCTTGCCTCAGCCTCCTGAGCAGCTAGGACTACACATGTGCCACCACACCCAGCTAATTTTCACAACTTTTTTTGTAGAGATGAGGTCTCCCTATGCTGCCCTGGCTGACCTTGAACTCTTGGCCTTACGAGATTTTCTCATCTCAGCCTCAAAGTACTGGGATTACAGGTATGTACCACTGTGTCCAGACTCCCCTGCGTCCAGGCTCCCCTGTCGTTTTTTTTTTTTTTTTTAAATCTTTTGCTACATTGACAAAAGCCAAGCTGTTCCAATTTTATCTAAAAGTGAGCTAACAACAATTCACTATAAAAGGTGACTTACGGTGCCACTGGGACACTCTGAACACTTCGTAATGGGAAATGGACTGCAATCCAGGATTATGAATTCGTAATTTTTTGGTTTCCACGGCTAAAGACAGCATGGCCCCAAAATATCAAATCTTGAAGCCAAGTCTGAAAGAGGGACCAATCTCAATTGCAAAAGAGTGTTGTCATTTTGACAAAGGAGATGATCAAAGGCAAGAGGTCAACTGATACGAAACAGATTCCACCAGTGATCACAAATTTCATTTTAACATAAAGTATGTTTTCTCCTGTCCTTTCTGCTCATCCCCTCCTAGCAAACTCCAGTCCCTTCAGATTAAAAAAGTTAAAAGAAAAAAATTATACCGTATAGTAACATTTTGTTGAAGCACAAAATGATGAGTACTACTTCCTGGAAGTCAGATCACAAGAGGTTGTGTGACTTGAAGCCTATGTCTCTTGCTTCAGTTGTAAAATTGTGAAAACGTAAAAGGAGGCTAGGATGAGACTTTTTTAAAGGTCAGGGTCCAGTTTCTAAATTCCATCTTAACATTGTTTTTTTCCCCCCATCATATACGTGTTTACTTCATCCATGAGATCAATGGCATATTCATTGCTCTGTCCCAAAAATCCATGACACTGGCGAGATGGATAGGAAGGAAGAATCTCCATGTATTTACTGGTCTTCCATTAAAAGCTTGTTGGAAGACAAGATTCAGCAGTTTAAAAGCAAAACAAAAGACAACAGAAACATTTTGAATGCGTCCGAACTAGATCACAAAGTTCCACAGGGTCAAGACTTTGTGCTTTAGTTCTCTTAGGTGCCTGTTAGCACATAGTGGAATGCTGAGACCAGCCAAGTCATTTAATAATACTTGGCTAATTTATACGGATCTGTCCAAGGGGATTTTCTTTTGTTGATATCAACTAGTACCCAACCCAGCATGATAAGTAAAATAGCTAAGGCTCTATCTTAAGCCTGGCTGACAATATGTAAATATATAGAATACTGGTAAAGCATTCTACAGTCTCTGACCTTCATTTTCTTTTTTTTTGAATTATAAGACAAGGCTGAGTCTGAAGTTAACAAGTCTGTGACTATGCTAGAAATAATTTGCTGGACTCTTTGCATATCTCCCTGATTGCCTACTTTTTCTCCATTCTGTACCTGAATAGGAGAAATGAAAAGAAAACACAATTCTTGTGGCAGGTTTTGTGGAAAATTCTTTTTGAACGTATCTGCTAAAGAAAGAGATCTTACAAAACATGGTAAAATACTTTAGCTATACTTCCATCAACCCACTGAAGTGAGGGCTTGAGAAGCTTAGTGTACCTTGTTTTGTGAGGAAGGAGGCAATGCCCTTTTACACACACATACACACACACACGCGTGCGCGCACACGCAGAGGCGATGCCCTTACACACACACGCGCGCGATGCCCTTTTACACACACAGACATAGGCGATGCCCTTTTACACACACACGCACACACACACAGGCGATGCCCTTTTACACACACACACGCACACAGAGGCGATACCCTTTTACACACACACGCACATACAGGCGATGCCCTTTTACACACAGGCACACACAGGCAATGCCCTTTTACACACACATGCACACACAGGTGATGCCCTTTTACACACACACACACACGGTGATTCCTTGCAAGAGTTCCTTAACCGATTTCAAATGTTTATCTACTTCTGTCTTTATTTTGTTAGAGGGTGTTGTGGGTAGATTTAAAGTTTTTCCCCATGGACTTGAAATATTTGGAATCTGTTTGGGTTTAGCACTGGGAATCAGTATAAGAAAGTGAACTTTTCTTCTTTTCAAAACACATTTTAAAAAAAGATTAGAAATATATAAAACAAAACATTAATCATACTTATCTCTAAGTGAGGTTACTACAGGATATTTTCATTCTTTTACTTTTATATTTTGAAGAATCCTATAAGGAGCATGTAAAAAGTAACCACATAAAAAATGTTACTTTAGGCTGGGCACGGTGGATCACACCGGTGCTTTGGGAGGCTGCAGCTGGAGGACTGCTTAAGGTAAGGAGTTAGACCAGCCAGGACAAAACAGCAAGACTTCATCTCTACAAAAAAAAATTAAACATAGCTCAGCATGATGGCACATGACTGTAGTCCTGGCTACACGGGAGGCTAAGGTGGGAGGCAGGAGACTGCTTGAGCCTGGCAGTTCAAGACTGGAGTGAGCCATGATCACGCCACTGCACTCTGGCCTGGGTAATAAGAGGGGAGTTGTCTATGCATACACACAGACATATACATAGACATAGACACACACAGACTTAAATATTTCATCTCCTAAGCACTAAGAGAATATATTCTAAAATGTCCCTACTTAGAAATAGATCTAAGAAATCATATTAGTCTTAAAAGTTCTTGTAGTCTTCTGTGGGATAATCATTCTTCCCTCTAAATCCAAATATAAATATTTTCAGTCCTTTGATCTTGGCATAAAATCCTTTCTGTTGCATTTAAACTGATATTACAGATTTAAGCACTGTGGTTTAATGAGAATACGGGGTTTGAAACCAAAGAGATCTGGTTTGAACTACCTTTCACATGAGAAGAACATCCTTGGTAAGGTAACTCAGTTTTAGAAAAGAGAGATAATACCTACCTGATAGGGTTGTTGAAAGGGTTAAATAAGATAATACATAGAAAGCACTTAGTATATAGTAAAAACTCGGTAACAGGTAGTTCTAATTCTTGTTATTTTCCTTATTATTTTCATTTAAATATTAGGCGATTTTAGAGAGTAATTCTGAATTTATTTCCATTTATGTCTCCATGATTCAGCCAGTTCTGGTGTTACGCAGGCTGTGACAGGATCCTACTGAGGACCGACTGTGGTGGTCACAAGCAATGCCCACAGCGATACTTACTTTGCTCTTCTTACTGCTGGACATTTTATTCTTGATGTAGCTGAATGTACGACTCACTTTTGTTCCACTCTTCACTTCAAAATCTTTCTTGGAGGGACATTGTGTCAAGAAATTATAGTTCTCTTCTGTTATACTAAATAAAAACAAGAAGATTGATTTTTTTTTTTAAAGGACTATACAAGTTAAATAAATGAGAAGCAGAATAAAATGTAGATGAAGGCTGCTGAATGGCTTTTTATAGAGTACACAACAATGCCCAGGTCTTGTTATCAAAACTTGTCTACGTTTCTATCGCTAATGTTTTTTGTTCACTTGTTTTAGAGACAGAGTCTTGCTGTGAGTGGTGTGGTAATAGCTCACAGCAGCCTTCAACTCCTGAGCTCACGCAATCTTCCTGCCTCAGCCTCTAGAGTAAGCTGGGACTAAAGGCACATGCCACCACGCATGGCTATTTTCCAATTATTTTTTTTGTAGAGATGGGGTCTTGCTATGTTGCCCAGGCTGATTTTGAACTCCTGGCCTCATGCAATCCTCTCACCTCAGGCTCCCAAAGTGCTGGGATCATAGGCATGAGCTACTGTCTGGCTCATTGTTAATGTTTTAATTATGAATTTTTCAGTGATCTCATGTTAAAAAGAGCCTATCAATTGTTCAATAATTATATGGAATCTATTCATCTACAATAGCACTCAATCTACAAACTCCTTTGCAACAAATAGGTGCTTGAAAGGAAACTCATATATGTAACAGAATGGCAGGGCATTTGTTAATAGGGGTTGCAAACCAAGGAATCTTATGACTACATATCCAAGTTCCTTAAAGGTAGATATCACAACTCTTTTCTAGCCTTTTAGCACACTGGACAATCAAGACTGTGGAATGGTCCATGCAGCTAGGTTCAATTTTAAGAGGAAACATAATGAATAGCAGGCAAAATTGAGGCAGAGTGTAGAAGAATCAATTTTAGGAGCTTTACCTAGATTCAGTTTTACCGATCCATCTGTTCAAGAAGCCCACATAAAATCTAAGTCCATCAGGATGGACATGTTCTAACTTAGGAAACCTGCAATGGTTGATTTTCTTAAATGCTGGGCATTTGGGCCAGGTGTGGTGGCTCATGCCTATAATCCCAGCACGTTGGAAGGCCAAGGCGGGCGATCAATTGAGGTCACGAGTTCAAGGCCAGCCTCACCAACATGTTGAAATACTGTCTCTACTAAAAAATACAAAAATTAACTGAGTGTGGTGGTACGTGACTGTAGTCCTGGCTACCCAAGAAGCTGAGGCAGGAGAATAAGTCGAACCTGGGAGGTGGCGGTTGCAGTGAGCCAAGATTGTGCCACTGCACTCCAGCCTGGGTGACACAGTGAGACTCTGTCTCCAAAAAAAAAAAAAAAAAAAAAAATGCTGGGCATTTGAATAAATAATCCGTTATACAGAAAAGGCATCCATTGATATTACTTTGCTAAGGTGTTCTAGAATAGTTATTTTAGAACTTTCCCATAAAACAGCAGTGTTGGCTGGGCGCTGTGGCTCACGCCTGTAATCCTAGAACTTCTGGAGGCCGAGGTCGGTGGATCACCTGAGGTCAGGAGTTCAAGACCAGCCTGGCCATCATGGTGAAACCCCACATTTTAAAAAAAAAAAAAAAAAAAAAAAAAAAAAAAAAAAACGGCAGTGTTTGCCTCTAGAGCCTCTGTGACAGGGCAGGCTGCAGGCAGAAGCAGCACCATAAGGGGTCCTGTCAGCAGTCAGAGTTTATTTATATACGCATTGTTTACAAAACAAAGCAGTCTATTTTCAAGATAAAGGGGAAATGGTAAAAACACCACTGCTCTAGAAAGGAGAAAGAATAAATAAGCTATAAAGCAGTGCAAAGAGAAGCACTCATTGCAAGGGTTCTGAATCAGAATCACAACTGACGCCTCTGTGAAAAGGAAGGCCAACTCAAAAAAAAATTGCAGGGCAGCCATAGGAACCCCAATTGTGCTTCAAGTAGAATATACAGTCTCATAAGCATGAAAACAGAAATGAGTCAGAACAGAAATCTTTCGCTTGCTGTCAAGCAAAGAATCAATTTACTTTGACAAAGCTATATACCATTTACGTCCATACAGAAGAACACAGCTTTAAAGCCTAAAACAGCTAAGAGTTTTATAAAATATGCACACGCACACAGACACTAATATGAAACAAAATGTTGTTAGACTATTAGATTTAGGAATGAAAACTCCCCGTAAGTAAAGTGTGTGCAAGTTCATAAAGTCAAATAATAGTGTACCCTCACATCGACAAATGCAAACAATTTTTATCCTGACGACAGTGTAATTAATCGAAGTAGAAAACTACTGAAGACATTAACTTTAAAAGATATAGCCTTCATTACAAAACCACTACTTTTAGTCATTATCCCAAATTTATCACTCAAAGAAGAACCCAATAAGCTCAACTGACTTAGTTAATATAACTAAGTGGCCTAACAGATCTTAAATTTCCTTCATTTTATTTCTGAAAAAAGGAGTAACAAAACAAGTCTGTAATACCTCTCAGTCACATTAGCACTGGTATTGTGGAAGGTACTGTGGAAGGGCCGTGAATCTAGAAAACAAAAAAGGCAGAGGAAAAGTTAGAACCAAAACATTTAATACTGGTGGTGGGTAGAATATTTAAAAATTCACAGTGACACAGCTAAAGCAAAAACAGCACGTCAACGTCAGCACATGGCACCTCCTCCTTCTAAAGGTTTGAAAGAAGGAAAAATTAAACTTGAAACCCTCAAATTAGAACCACAAGCAGGCAGTGAATTTCCCATAAAGAAAGTAAGTTTAATCCAGGATTCAATTAATTGAAAAGACTCCAAATAACTTTTTCTAATGCTTAAACACATATGAAGCATGTTAATTCCAGTCCTTATCAATCTTCAGTTTAAACAAACTGTCCTCCTGAGATGACATCATAGGAAAAATACAAAATAGGAAATTAAATATCATCTTTTATCCCTGTTAATCCTGCTTTTATATGTTTCTATACTAAAGATCTAGCTCATCGATAATAATTTCATGATAATTTCTAGAAACAGATTAGCAAACAGGAAAGAGCATCAAAGTTGATTATCAAGTCTTGGGTCTGTCACTAATTTGGGATGAGACCTTTGGATTTAATTTCCTCATCTGTGAAATGAGGAAGATAAAACAGAAGGCAAAGTCCTTTCCAGGCTAATAGAGATAAATAATGAGGCAAATGCATACTTCTTCCTTCCACAACTACTGGATCATAAACTGTCTCAGGTCATTAAAATTCTAAGACTATGTCCAATAGGGCAATATGAAGAAAAACCAGAAGGAACATTATCATTATTTTTATCCACCACGTTAGTAAAGGTAGAGTTACTAAGACTTAGATGAGAGGAAGTCCTCAGACATAGTGACAAATGCTTTTCAGTTTTCAGGAAATCAGCTATAGAACTATTTCCATGTATATTTCCGGGAAATAAAGGTTACTCTGTATCACTGTTGTTTACAACGTAGACAAAACCCCTTCCTTTCTCCTTGAGGTTGGTTTCAAGGATCTCTGAGATTACTATGAGCAAAATTTTAATCTGATGCAGATTTGAAGATGTTCTCCAACCAGATTACCAGCATTTGAGCATTTGGGCCAGGCAGGTGGCTCACGCCTGTAATCCCAGCACTCTGGGAGGCTGAGGTGGGCGGATCACTTCAGGTCAGGAGTTTGAGACCAGCCTGACCAACACGGCAAAAACCCCTCTCTACTAAAAATACAAAAATTAGCTACCCCTGGTGGCATACACTTTTGTAATCTCAGCTACTAAGGAGGCTGAGGCAGCAGAATCACTTGAACCAGGGAGGCGGAGGTTGCAGTGAGCCAAGCCTGTGCCACTGTACTCCAGCCTAGGTGACAGAGCAAGATTCCATCACAAAAACAAAAGAAAAACAAAAGCACCCCAGATTGCCAGCATTTGAAACTCTTCAACTCTCAAACTGTTCTAGATTCTGAACAGAAATGCAAAACTGTAGTTATTATTTTTATTATTTTAAAACTTTTTTAGAAACAGGGTGTTGCCACGTTGCCCAGGGTGGTCTTGATCCCTCGGGGCTCAGGCAATCCTCCTGTCTCAGCTTCCCAAAATGTTGGGATTACAGGTGTGAGCCTTTGCACCTGGCTAAATTTAAATTGCCAAAAAGTAGGAATAATACATAAGAAACCTTAAAACAAATTCTAAGTCTTCAAAAGATTATCTTCTATATTTTTTTCTTTTTCCCAGTTTGGGGTGGTTCTTCTATTTATTCACTTACAACACATGGTAACAACAGCCAGATGAGAGGAAAAGA
Source organism: Saimiri boliviensis (assembly GCF_048565385.1). NCBI lineage: Eukaryota > Metazoa > Chordata > Mammalia > Primates > Cebidae > Saimiri > Saimiri boliviensis. Next base: position 130,245,959 of record NC_133453.1, on the reverse strand, counting down.
TTAGCAGAGTAAGAATATCTGAGATCCATCCCCAGGTTCTGCATGACCTAGGAAGGAAACTGTCAGCATTTTAACCTCATGACGTCTTAGTGTACTTTAAAAAAAAATCAAGAGGATAGTTTAAATCAGTGGCTTTAAAACTTTTCCTACCCAAGGAAACTTCAGTGATATAAGCAGCATTAAATTTTCTAAGCCTGCCTGGAATCTATTATACATTTAAAAAATTACCTAGTAAGTTACCACCCTAATAATATGAACTAAATAAAAATAAAATTCATAACGCAGGAAAATACTAACACAAAGCCAGGCCAATAATAAGCTTCCAGTAGATACCTGTGGAATAAATTTAAAACTGTACAAATACGTGACTGAGTACATATGACTACTATAATACTTGTAGTAGAATCTATGACTCCTATAATATTTCCAACTTTTCTACTGCTAAAAATTTTAGTTATGACCTTTTAGATGTGGCTCTGAAAACAGTAATTAATTCACCAATGCCTCTGAAGTTTCTAGTGTCATCAAGTTTTCAGAGCATCTAAGAGTAGAAAATAGCCAATGCTACTTCCATGACAAAATTATGGACAAAAGAAAAGAAACCTGTCATTAAAGTTAGCCCGCAAAGTATTATTGTGGGTAAATAATATATTTCAACTAGATTATCTTTCAAGGCATGAAATAACCTTCGGACTTATACTACAAGCAAGAACTTCAGCTTGGAACTACTGGATGCACACGGTCAACGTTTCTCAGGAACTAGTGTTCCATGGAACACGAGTTTCATGAAATGTTATATACGGTGCTGCACATATTGTGGTTTCCTAGTTAATACATTTGGGAGAAGCAGTATACATTTGGGAGAAGCAGAATATCGCCTTGGAAATCCACAATGTAATACAACGTTAGCATTTTAAGCCTGCTAAACCCAGAGTTTCCCAAACTTATTAATACTTGGCCACAAACCAACCCCTCCGTCCTTTTCCTTCTCCCTGCCCACACCTAATTCTTACTAGTGCTTTTGAATTTAAGAAACACATTTTGAGAAGATATTTGATTCAAAAGTTTGTGCAACGTTCTGTATGTTTAGGGTTCCACTGTGTTGCATTAACAGAGTGACCAGTGCTGTTAAAGGGTTATAATTCTGTATTAGAGGGGCTTTGGTTTACTTGTCATGCTGACCTGGCTACTTCTCTGAATATTACTTTTTTTTTTTTTTTTTTTTTTTTGGCGATGGAGTCTTGCTCTGTCACCCAGGCTGAACTGCAGTGACACGATCTCGGCTCACTGTAACCTCCGCCTCCTGGGTTCAAGTGATTCTCCTGCCTCAGCCTCCTGCATAAGTGACTGCCACAACACCTGGCTGATATTTTTTTTGTTGTTTTTGGATGGATAGGGTTTCACCAAGTTGGCCAGGCTGATCTTAAACTCTGACCTCAAGTGATTTGCCTGCCTTGGCCTCCCAAAGTGCTGGGATTAGAAGTGTGAGCCACCATACCTGGCCTAATACAAACACTCTGAAATGAAAAGTTGGAAAATTTTTGAATATCCAAAGTTGAAGTGGATTTTCACAACTTTCCTCCTATTACAACTGGGATCACCTTATTCTGTCTATTTTTCAAACATCTTTTATTAGTGAAACATATACCAAATGCTTAATAAGGCCTCTATTTAAAACCAAATTAACTAAAACATTTGTCTTACTGTGCATAAGGCACTTGCCTTTAAGAACAGTGTGAAAATGCCAGCTTGAGCAACACTTAATATTGCTGAAACTTAGGATCAGCAAGTGGTAGGGAATTAGGGCACTCAATCATATGAATATGGTAACTGTCTCAGACTCATAATATGAGTTATATAAAAATGATTCATTATTTAACTTTCTATTATAAATGCTTTCTCCATTAAAAGCAATCCTGGAGTATTCTAGAAATCTTGCACAATTAAAGATTATAATTTTCATAAAGTGGGTTATTTCCTTTCCAAGTTTACTAAAATTGATGCCTTTTAAAGTTTTTATACTAGGCATTATCAAGTAAGAATGTATTCATTTGAAACCTACACTTACCCAAAGAACTGAAAAATAAAAGTTCAAAAGGATAGAGAAAGTAGGAGACAAATATGCATATAACTCTCTCCCTCTAATGCATAGGGTCTAATCTTAAAAGAAAGGTATTTTTAAAGAAACCGTCTGAAAAGCAGGAAAAAAAAGTCTAACAATAGCTTTTAAATACCACAGATGAACATCTAGGTATCTGTCCCATGAGACAGAACAACAAAACAAGGAAAATAAAATTTACACTATCGAATAAAAAGTTCTGTGAAATTAGCACACAGTATTACAAAGAGTACACAATGGGATGGGAACACATCCCCTACACCTTTGAGGGTATCTGTGTGCTGGAAAGATACCTTGTGCCCTGGAGTCAAGAGGCCAACGGCTCAGTGTTAGCAGTTTAAAGAAGACAAAACATGTTCTATCCAAACCAATTCTCAAAGCCAAGCATGAAGACAAATGACTTACAAAGGATGGCATGCAAGGGGCTAAAAGTCCCCAAACAATTTCTTAGTATCAAGCCTACAGCATTTTCTGAGCTGGTCAGACCTTCAAGAATAGTCGCTGGACACCAAAGTTGCTTACTTACTATGAAACTCCTCCTCCTCATCACTGGAATAAGAAGAGCCGAGAGAAAACAGAGTTTTAGACTTAAGGAGGAGCGGAGAGATGCTGATGGAGGAGATCTGCCTCGCTGGCCGCCTCTGCTACTGAGCTGAGGAGGGTCACAGAAGACATTAGAGCATGCACAGATTACGCCAGGACCTTCAGCACATGGCGAAACAGTGTCATGTCAATGGCCTACATGGTTCCAGGAAATGCTGTATAGGTGAATGATATAATAATTTGCGTACATTTTCATTTCCATTTAAGAATAAACAGAATTCTAATGCAGTTTCCAAAAAATTCAGCTAATAAATACATACTTGTTAATTATGAAAACAAGAATAATTGCAATTCATAGCTGGGGTTTTCTTCTTTAAAAGTATACTAAAAACACCTAGTAGTGGTGTTTCTTGGGATTCTGTATCTGGCTCTCTTCTCCCTCACCTCAATGTCTTCATTCACGCTACCTCTTAACAGACAGTCTGCATATAAGACACTGCTGACTCACATCTTTCTAATCTGGAAGCCAGATCTCTCTGTTTAGCTCTAGAGTCATTCATCTCCCTGCTCACCTACAGGTGGATGTTCCACAGGCAACTGAAGCTCCAAAAGTAGGTAAGTGAACTTATCCTTCCTGCAGACCTGTTCTTCCTCCTGTGTTCCTTCATTTAGTGAGTGGTACCTAACATCTTACTCATTACTCAAAACAGAAACCTGGGCACCATCCCTGAATCCTTCTCTTTGACGCTTTACTCAGCCTTGTTCATTGTGTCTTCCAGCTCAACCTCTATTCCTCCCCTATCACCATTGCTCTCTGCCCTGCTTCAGGACACTGTCAACTACTGTAACTTGAATCCTGAAAAAGCCTTCTACTTATCCAACCTCTCCTCCCAAAACATTTTCACTATGGTCAGGCTAAAGTGTTCTAATCAATTAATCGATCAGTTTAATCAATGTAAATGATACCACTTCCCTCAGGCCAGAGGCCCAAATTCCTCAGTCTTGCTTTCCACATACTAATTCACCCAGTTAATTCCCAGTTTCCTTCTGGCCCAAACTTTAATATTATCTCTCCTTAGTAAGTTTTCTCTGACCCCTGAAGTCTGCCAGTCCTGTAACATCAAATGCTTAAGTTGCTGCATTAACCATTTTCTATTAGATTCACTCATTTTCATCTATAAATGTGGTGAGGAAAAGTACCCTATCTGTAAGTTCATCCCTCTCCTACCACTGGCTAACCTGGTGTATGGAAAAGAATCTCAAATATTTACTAAACACATTAATAAATGAATTTCCCTTCATCGGATTATCTGGAGTCTCAATATCCTAAATGAAATGAGAGAAATGAAAAAAAAAAAAAAAAAAAGTCCTGTACCTACGTAATATAAAAGCCACTCCATACCCCAGATAAATAGGAGAAAAAGGCCCCACATGATCTTTCTCTGATGCAAAGAGGAGAAATGCTGTGAATACTTCTGTACTTCTGTGGCCAAGCCTCTCCCACATCAGTCCCCCAGGCACCAACAAGCCTCATGACATAGCCAACGCCCGTGCTACTGTGACCCCCTAAAAAATGGGCTGGCAAGTAATGCTCATCATATCCCACCCTTCTCATCAAGACAGCAAGTCCAAGACAGGAGCCACTGCAGCTTTTCCCGTCCTCTGTGGTTCCTAAATAAGCTACTGCTTACCTGTTCTCCACCCCAGCAGATGATACAGAAATATTTCAGTCACTCTCTCTACTCAGTATTTCCCTTTACATCAATAGACGTTTTTCAAATAGATCCCAGCTTAGAAATGATGCTACAGTTTGTCTGTTTTTTTAATCTAGCAAATGACCTAACAAGACATTCTGGACAATAGCTCAGTGGAAATGCATTTTCAGAAATGCTCGAGTGTTATTGACAGCTGTGATAAACTGTGGTTGAAGCAACTAATAATTTCTTTAGAAGGAAAAAAAGCACAGGTAAAAGCTGGAAAGCAGTGGGATTAGGATGAGTTTAGCAAACATTCTGTTCCTAAACAAGCATGTTCATAAGAAACAGCCAAGCGTAAGACAACAAGGGACAATGTTCTAGCAATGGTAAGCAATGTTTAACCCTGCTTAAGCTCTGGGCAGAGAAAAATGGACCCTGGCACTGTTCTGGTTACTGTGAACAATCACACTCCACAATGACAGCATGTGCTTATTATATGACAGAAAACATGCCACAGACTTCAAATAAACTCAGATTTAAGCCATATCACATTATCATCCCCATTTAACAGTTGAAGCAAAGAATTTCAGTAACAAGCTCAAAGTAATATAGCCACTAAGTGTGCTTCAAGTATCAGTTAAAGTATTTTAAGTGTACCCAACATTTTAGGTTTTAAAAATCACTGAGGACTTTAATTATGACACTATTTCAGTTAGGGAGACTATGACCATAGATGAATCATGCTGAGTATTTAAGTGATTTGGAATTGAACACTTGAGTCTTGAGCACATTATGAAATACCGAGTTATCCTGATGCTTCTGGCATACCATACAGACTTTAACACAAGGTTTAGTCTTCTCTTCAGTCAGAATTTTAACATTTCCAAAATGATGTATTATGTTTCTAACGTAGAATAACAAATACAGTTGGGAAACTATTTTAATTGCATATAGGAGGAATGAAGGAGAAACACTGACATCAAGATTGATAGGTCCTTCAGTTGCAGTATATGCTATTAGGAAGGTAAGTGGGACAAGCTATCATTCCAGCCTCCACGACACACATGCTACAAACCAGAATGAGGGTATTACAATTGGATGAAAGAAGTGAACTCTTGCTCGAAGCTCCACTTTTGACATCAGTCTACTACTGAAATAAAGTTCCCTCAATGAGTTAAGCAGAAAGTTTCCCAGCAATCTATGTGCCAGAACCTCTAGAACAGTGCTTTTGGGAGTTAGCTGCATTATTTATAGTGTTTGTACAGCAACTGAAAACACGGTCAAAAAGCACCTTGTTTCGTGAAGGAAAAATAATGAAGTGTCTCATCCACAAGGAAACAAAATGTGTCAGAAAATACAGGAAAAATATCTCTCTATGCAACACATTCTGTTGGTACTAGGTATCTGTTATTATATAAGTACAATATCCACTATGCTGTAACACTTGCTGGTCATGGAAAGAGGGCACAGTGGGCTGAAACGTCTCACTTAGAGTGCCTTCCTGGCCGCCTCTGGCTACCGAGTGCTAGCATTCCGGCTTATCAAATTTACTACAAAATATTCAATTGTAATTTCCTTTCTATACAAGCCAAACCCCTAATTCAAAGCCAAATTTAAAAAAAAAATCAGAACAAGCAAAACCAGGAAAAGCTATTTCTGTCACAGTTCTGGGGGATGTATCTTTAAGAATATGTCTTCATTAGTATCTTTTCTCAAACAGGCTAGATTTGTAATCATATGAAAACAAGAAGAAAGTTAACAGAATCATCCATTATGTCTTCCTCTCTAATTTTTTTTGAGGCAGAGTCTCACTCTGTCACCCAGGCTGGGGTGCAGTGGTGCCATCACAGCTCACTGAAGCCTTGACCTCCTGAGCTCAAGTGATCCTCCTGCCTCAGCCTCTGAAGCACCCGGACTACAGGTATGTGTCACCATGTCTGGCTAGAGACATCCATTTGTCTTAATTCCACTGTGAAAATTTTAAAAATTAGGATTCCAGTAAGTCATGAAGTGAGACAGAATATCTTATGAATACCGGGCATCTACTTCTTTCACCAACTCTTAAACTGAATTATATCAGGAATCAATGAGGAAACTCCAGAAATACCAGGAAAGTGTATTTACTTCCTTTGCTTCAGTCTCCAAGACACATGGTCTTTCAGCAAAGAACATAATGTATCACTCACTCCCTCTCTGACGAGAATTTAATATTTATATCAAGATCCCACACAGCAACTACTCATAATAAAAAAATCAACATTTAAAAAACAAAAACGAGGCTTCTCAAAGAACAAGTTGCTTTCTTTGTGGCAAACAACACTGATCCAATCCAAATACGTTTTTGAGTCTCGCAAGGCCCTGTGCTTATGGATGCCACATCTCTACATAACTTCCATCGTCAAGTGATCTGAATCTGCACACAGGTCCACTAACCCTTTTCAGATAAAATCCTACTGGCCCTCACTGAACTAAATCTCTCTCTCAGTCTTGCTTTGTCCTTCTGAAGCTTGACATTGCTGAAAAGCTCAAATCAGTTACTGTGCCAGGTTTCTCCAGTGCCAAATTCATGAAAGACAGAGATCAATTGAGCAACTTTTCAGATTAAAGGAGTCTAAAGAGACATGACAACTTAATTCAATGTATGGTATATGGCAGTATATAGTATATGGTACTCTTATGTACTATGTTAATATAAGAGAATATCATTGTTTTTAGGAAATATACATTAAATTAGACGTAAAGGAGCATTATGGGTATAACTAACTCAAGTGTTTCAGAAAAAATCTTTAAGGGGAGTGATAGAGAGACAGAGAGACAGAGAGAGAGAGGCTGGCAAAACAAGTATTATGGTAACATTTGAGGACCAGAAGTGAAGAATACATGGGAATACTTTCTACTATTTTTACAACTTTTTTCTTAGTGAATATTATCTGTAATTATTTTTCAAGTCTAAAATTATTTCAAAATAAAAAGTTTACCCAGGGCTTCAGAAGAAAATTTAAGAAAAAATTTTAAAGTTTTAAAAAAGTGTGTAAGATTTATGCCCATGAATACAACAAACTTAATGTATTAAGGATATATACGTGTGTGTGTGTGTGTGTGTGTGTGTGTGTGTGTGTGTTCATATATATATATATATATATATTTTTTTTTTTTTTTTTTTTTTGACAGCGAGTCTCACTTTGGTGCCCAGGCTGGAGTGCAGTGGCGAGATCACAGCTCACTGCAACCTCTGCCTTCCAGGTTCAAGCAATTCTCCTGCCTCAGCCTCCCAAGCAGCTGGGATTACAGGCATGTGCCACCAAACCTGGCTAATTTTTTTTGTATTTTTAGTAGAGACAGCGTCTCACCCTGTTAGCCAGGCTGGTCTCAAACTCCTGACCTCAGGGGATCCGCCCGCCTCAGCCTCCCAAAGTGTTAGGATTACAGGCATCAGCCACCGTGCCGAGCTCCCAAGGATATTTTTAGGTAGCAAGAGGAGGAAGATCCCAAGATGAACTGTATGTCACCTTTTCTGTTTAAGTGCTAAACCATTCATCCAAAGAAGCTGCAAGCAAATTTTGGCAGGTAATGTTATGGGGACTTAAAGTGAGAAAAGTAATAGAGTGGTTAAGATTTAATATATTTAATTTTTTAAAAATGTAGTATACTCACTGTCCAATCCAGGATGGCTGATAGTCATTAACGAGATGGATTTTGTCAACGGAGAGGAAATGGCTGATGTACAGTAATTAAATCCCTGCTGCTTAGATCTGTGACATATCTATGAAGTAAAAAAGTAAAGAACAGGTTGTAAGCATATGCTCTCTTATTTCTAGAAAAGCATAAAACTTTATAATTAGACCCACATATAAAATAAGGCAGTCCAGAAGGGAATGAGAGCACAGGCTTTGTGGTCAGACACTCTCAGGTTAAAGTCTGCTCCTGCTACTTAACAGCTGCTCAATTTCAGAGGAGTTAGTTAGCTTCTCTGAGGCTTAGTTTTCTCATGTGTAAAATGGGGACCATTAGGGTATCCATTCTTTTTTTTTTTTTTTTTTTTTTTTTTTGAGACGGAGTTTCGTTCTTGTTACCCAGGCTGGAGTGCAATGGCGCAATCTCGGCTCACCGCAACCTCTGCCTCCTGGGTTCAGGCAATTCTCCTGCCTCAGCCTCCTGAGTAGCTCGGATTACAGGCATGTGCCACCATGCCTAGCTAATTTTTCGTATTTTTAGTAGAGACAGGGTTTCACCATATTGACCAGGATGGTCTCGATCTCTTGACCTCGTGATCCACCCGCCTCGGCCTCCCAAAGTGCTGGGATTACAGGCTTGAGCCACCGAGAGTATCCATTCTTTCAGTGGTTCTGTATCCCTCATAGCAACTAACAATATTTCAAACTTAGTAAGTACTTAATAAATATCTGCTGGATGCATAATCACATAAAAATGATTTAACTCAAAATATCAAACTGTGTACTTGTTCTTTCAAAGTCTAAATATTCCTTCATACAGATATAGTAGGCTATTGGTAATAATATTCTGATTTTACTTTATTTTTAAGACAGAGTCTCCCTCTGTCGCCTAGGCTGGAGTACAGTGGCACCATCTTTGCTCACTGCAACCTCCTGGGTTCAAGTGATTCTTCTGCCTCAGTCGCCCGAGTAGCTGGGATTACAGGTGCGCACCACCACGCCCAGTTAATTTTTTTGTATTTTTGGTAGAGACAGGGTTTTACCATGTTGACCAGGCTGGTCTCGAACTCCTGTGCTCAAGTGATCTGCCTGCCTCAGCCTCCAAAAGTGCTGGGATTATAGGTGTGAGTCACCACACCTGGCCTCTGATTTTAAATAACTGGAAATTGAGATGCAAGTAAAGTGTTTTAAGACCACAAATAAAACAATAGTGTATTTGCAAAGAAGCCTCAATCTCTTCCCTTTCCTCTTCTACGATGAGACTGTTTCTACATGAACATAAAGGTAACTGAAATTCGATAACTTTTATCAGTAAATTAACAAAAGCTTTGGGACCACCTAACCCAATCACCTGCAGGAGTTCCTGGTATAATATCCCTCAAAGACAGTCACCTAGTGTCTACTAGTACACTTCTGGAGATAGGAGCCCATTCTAACTGTTAACTGACTTTATCATTAATCCTTTCCCTTCACAGAAGGGAATCTGCCTCCTTATGACGCAAACATGTTGAAAGAGAAGCAATGAAAAATCCGTTACTAGCATGAACCTGACTCAATTAGGCCAGACTTCTGATTATTTAGAGCTTGTTTCATGTGTAACCATGGAAGCTGAGGCAAACAGTTGCTATGTTTGAAATAAAACTGTGAGGTCTAAAAAATGACCTCAGTGAAAGGCAGAGACTTTTAACAGGAAGTTGGCTGCAGGCAACCCATCCAGATCAGAGTGATACAAGCAGCTCAAATACCCACCCTGAGGTTGCACACGAGATAAAAACTATGGGTGAGCAGAGATTCCAGGAAGGCTAAACATAGCAACTTTAGAAAGACTGAATCAGAAAATTCACTTCAGAAAGACAGTTTATTTTAGAAACTTATCAGTGGTAGCAACGTCACTTACTAAAACGCAGGGTTATCTGTCAAATTCCTGGAAATACTTATCTCAGAAAAGGTATCACATAAACAATATTAAGAAAATTAAATCATTCTTATTTCCTCATTAAAACTCACCTACCCCAAAAAACTAAAAAGCAGCAGTGAAATTAACAGCCAGGAACTGAATTTACTACTGTTCAGCTAACAGCCACTTACATGGATTTATGCAAGTCATTTAAATGGACTTGAGCTGAATCTGAAGGGATATATCATGTCTCTGTCTATGATTCCGTTTACAAATGCACAATTCTAATATTTTATCTCATCCTGCAAATGATATCCAAAGGATTCTATATATTTAACATGCAATTTATCTTAAAGATTTTTTTTCTCTGATTTATCCTTAGCCAAGCTGTGCTCAATAGCCACCAAAGAATCGTTCTTATTTTTTCCTTCCCGTTTCTTTTACCACTAGGCTGAGTAAATCTAAATTACCTGCTTCAACAAGCACATTATTCACATTTTTATTTTTTCTAACCCTTTCCAAAGTATCAGATCAAGTAGAAAAAATTTTTAAAGGGGCAAAATTCATTCACGTCCTCAACTGATTTTCATTACGCATAAATCTCTCTTTTTTTTTTTTTTTTTTTTTTTGAGACGTAGTCTCGCACTGTCGCCCAGGCTGTGGTACAGTGGCATGATCTCAGCTCACTGCAATCTCTACCTCCTGGGTTCAAGCAATTCTCCTGCCTCAGCCTCCTGAGTAGCTAGGGCTACAGGTGTGCACCGCCACGCCCAGCTAATTCTTTTGTATTTGTAGTAGAGATGGGGTTTCACTATGTTGGCCAGAATGGTCTCAATTTCCTGACCTCATGATCTGCTCGCCTCGGCCTCCCAAAGTGCTGGGATTACAGGCATTTAGCCACTGTGCCCGGCTGCCTGTATCTTTTTATTCATCTGGTCGCACACAAGCATAAGTGCTGGATTAATTACTAAGGTTATCCTTCAGAGCCAAATTTATATTTGGTCATGTCAGTGCTTCGTAGCAGGATGCAATAAAAATTAAACTTCCACACAAAGTCCTCCTCAGCACATCATGGAAGAGGTTGTCAACGTTTTTGTTTAATTAGAAATATATCATTAGATACTGCCCCAAACTCCAGTCATCTATTCAAAAAGCTTTTTTTAAAATTATAAATGTTTCATTTGGAGGACATAAGATGTATCCCAGAATGTTTTCATAAATTAATCCAAAGTCTCCTGGCCCAAGAGGAAAAGACTTGCAATAAGGCAGAATGCTATAAAAGCATAGAATTCGAATTCTCAACTCAAAATCTCCCCAAGGGATTGTCAAAAGTGAAAGTAATAATGAGGACACCCAGAAGATGAGAACTAAGAAGTCACTTTGACTTAGCTGACAAGGAAATCCATGACCTTCAAAACAGGAGTTTCAGGAAAGTGGCAGCAGCAGAAATTAAGAGATGATTAGGTGATGATAAGGAGAAGGCAAGGGCCAGGCGCAGTGGCTCACACCTGTCAACCCAGCACTCGGGGAGACAGAGGCAGAGGATCACTTGAACCCGGGAAGGTGAGGCTGCAGTGACTCATGATGGCACCACTGCACTCCAGTGTGGGCAACAGGGTGAGATCCTATCTCTACATACATACATAAATGAAATTTTAAAAACAGAAGGCAGGGAGCATAGATGCTCTCTTAAGAATTCTGGCAGGAATGGGAAGGAGAGAGAATCCATGGTCCTTTCCTGGTGTAGTAAGAAAGTTTTTTTTCTACAAAGGAGAATCCTGGGATATGTTTTAGAGAATTCGGAAAATCAATAATGGTATCATATTTCAAGATTCATTTTACTATTGAGATGGTAAAAGAAGGTCTCAGATAAGAAGGAAAAACTCAGTTTAATATCCTGGATACTTTCCTAATTTAAAAAAGTGTGCCTTGATGGAATATTTAAATCTATGCAGATTAATGATATTCTTTATTTATTTACCTTTTTTAGAGACAGAGTCTTGTTCTATCACCCAGGCTGGAGTGCAATGGTGCAATCATGGCTCACTGCAGCCTTAAACTCCTTGTCTCAAGTAATCCTCCCATCCCAGCCTCCCAAGTAGTTGGGACTACAGGCGCAAGCCACCATATCCAACTAAGTTTTTAATTTTTTGTAGAGATGGGGGGCGGGGGTCTTGCTATATTGCCCAGGCTGGTCTTGAACTACTGGGCTGAAGTGATCCTCCCACTTCAACCTCCCAGAGCATTGGGATTACAGGTGTGAGCCACCATGCCTGACCCTTTTTAATTAAGTGCTAAAAGCTTGCTTTAGTGCTAGATTAAGTATATCATATAATGGGTAAGTAATCATAGCTACTAGCCTTATATGAACAGAAGCCTTTGGCTTCTATGTTCATATTTTGTGAAATACATTTTTTTCAAAATAGACCTATTTAAGACTTACCTGCTGATCAAACATCCTATGTTCTCTGTGGTCTGACTCTAGATCCTCTTCTGAAAGTGACACCAAGGAATCACCCCGTTCCTCACCACTGAAAGGATGTCTGAGCTCTTTGGCATTTACAGAGCTTACTTCTAGAGATGATGATGGCTTGTTTCCGATACCAGCTCCTCCTGTCAAGCCTTCTAGACTGAAACTGAACACAGGGCACAAAAGTTAATTCTTTCTATTTCTGGGTCTCAAAAACGAAGGAAGATACAAAATTCCTTTGGGTGTATCTCCTTTGTTCATATATTATTTCTATGTCAGCTAGCAAAACTGTCTAAAAGCGTATGGCACAAGGAGTACCACCTACCTTTCCCCGCCAGACTGTGGAATGCTGAGCAGGAATACTCCATTAGATATTCTTACCCCATTAAATTTATCCAAATGTTGAACCACCTAAGATCACTTCTCGGATTTTTTTCAATATACTATATGGACAGACCATATTTATCTGATACTCTATTTATGTTTTTTCTTGATCTAATCAGTCTTAGTGAATCTACCTCTACAAAAGCCAAGTAATTAAATTATTGTCACAGACAAAATATGAACTTAAGTAACTTTCAGAAGGCAAACTGGGTAACTTTTCCTTATGTCCATTAAGCGGACCTTTGTAACTTCAGGTTCAAGCTGCCCTTTATAATTTTTACAGGTCTGCTTTCACCCCAGAAAACCCAAGTGTTACTCATGAGTGTTACCGTCTATGCACAGCTGGCCAAACAACAACTGCCCACAGGCTTCCGGAGAACTGTTAGTTGCAACAGGCACATGTAACACTTTAATGGACAAATGCTGAAAAGCTACCAAGTCTAAGAGTAGAAAGAGTTGTAATTTTTTGTCTGGATACTGGTAAAGGGAAAAAAGGCAAACAGGATTTGCCCTTTTAAAGAGGATTCTTCAGAGAAAGGTTTTGTGATTTACAGAATGAAAAGCATTTTCAGTCAGCAGGAGGCTACAGAGAGAGGTTAGTGATCTAAACTCCATGGGTTGCTAACTCGAATAATTCACATCTGTTACAACTGCAGTGCAGTGAAAACTTCTTTAAAATAATCAAGATCTCAAAATATAGTTGTAGCTGACCATGTTCTCATTTAACAATGAGCTAGAATTCGATTTGAAGGTATAATGAAGCTATTTAGTTACCTCCACTCAAGGAAAATTTACAGAAAATTGGTACAATTAAATTCATACATACCAGAGTCCAGGACTTCCATTTGTATTTACCTTTTTTTTTTTTTTTTTTTTTGGTTTTGTAAATCACTTATGAACTGAAGCCTGTCTCTATTTTCTCTAGTAGGTAAATTAAATAATGGATATATTTTTCTTACTTCAATATGATAATAGAAATCATGACTATCTCTGTAAAACTCATTTTTTTTTTTTTTTTTTTTTTTTGGTTGTTGTCTTTTGTTTGAGACAGAGTCTCCCTCTGTTGCCCAGGCTGGAGTGCAGTGGCACTATCTTGGCTCACTGCTACCTCCATCTCCCAGGTTCAAGTGGTTCTCCTGTCTCGGCCTCCCAAGTAGCTGGGATTACAGATGCCCGCTACCGGGTCTGGCTAATTTTTGTATTTTTAGCAGAGGTAGGGTTTCACCATGTTGGTCATGCTGGTCTTGAACTCCTGACCTCATGTGATCCACCCACCTCAGCCTCCCCAAAGTACTGAGATTACAGGAGTGAGCCACCACACCTGGCCTGTAAAACTCATTTTCATTACCAGGGATAAGAAGAGGGGCTAAGTGAAGAAGAAATTACTTGAAAAGCCTAGGAAAACCACCTCTATGCTGACTGCAAAACTTAATCCTGAAAATGCTTTAGTAATTAAATCCAGCTGTTTGGTTGAGCGAATATGAAACGATAAGAGAGTCTCTGATTTTGGAATCTAAAACAACTGATGGACTTAGAAGCATAAGAGAAATTAGTACATCTAATAGCTGTCTTGCTTCTTTGTTTTCTTCAGGATTCGAGAATTTCCAGGATCTGAAAAGCAAGACAGACCAAAACAGAGAAAGAGAAATCTGTGCGGAAAACATCAAATCTATGGCCAGCTGAGACATACAGGATGCATCACTTGACTCCTAGATGGCATCTCTTCAGCTGAGTTAGTGACACCCATAGCAGAGGCAATGAAACACTGTGCTCACAGACAAAGCAGCCTGCCCATATGCATCCCAGCCACACAGAAGCCAGCTCCAAGCCAAAAAGCCCTGATGCCAAATTTTTGGTTCCCCATTTGGTGGCTGGACACATGACAATATCATACCTTCTGTAATTAAAGTCAGCACTCAGGCCAGCAGAGTACTGCACATCAGAGGGGCACCAGCTCATACTGGGGATGACATTAAAGACAGAAACAGAAATACAGGGAGAAAAGAGAGGAAACAGGGATGGGGTTAATAGGTTTTAAAACGAAGGGCAAAGTTAGAGACAGATGGATTTATGTGATCATCAAAAAATTTAGGAATATATCATTGACAATTTTAAAAAGGGCAAGAATAAGAACTATAGAAACTTAAAATTGTTTTCTTGCTGTCTATCTAGATGGCATTGTGGAAAAGACTGTGGGTTCTTTACCGTATCACCAGTTCAATCTGAAACCCAAAAATTCCTTCTAGTCAATCTGTGTCAACTACCTACGGCTCTATGGCTTGCTCTTCAGTCATCAAAGGTAGTTCAAAAACCACCACTGGGAACAATCTCTCAGTACGTCCCATATACCCACATTACTCTTCCCACAGTATCTCTAATCCTAGACTTTGTAAAAGAGATAGTGACAAACTGTGCTCTAGTGGGCTCACAGAGTCATCAGGTGTTTTTTTTTTTTTTTTTTCATATATTTCCATTACGGATCCAACCAAACCAGACAATTAATAGATTTTGCATAAGATACTTAGTCAACACTGGCAACCATCTTCAAACCCTACTCACTAGGCTATTATGTTAAAGATAAAAAACATATAACACTAGTTATATATTTGCTTATATTTTGTTGCCTAGGCTGGAGTGTAATGCTGTGATCCTGGCTCACTGCAACCTCTGCCTCCAGGGCTCAAGCAATTCTGCCTCTCAGCCTCCCGAGTAGCTGGGATTACAGGCATGTGCCATGACACCAAGCTGATTTTCGTATTTTTTTAAGTAGAGAGGGGATTTCACCACGTTGGTCAGGCTGATCTCCAACTCCTGACCTCAAGTGATCCACCCACCTCAGCTTCCCAAAGTGCTGAGATTACAGGTGTGAGCCACTGTGCCTGGCTGATAATGAAAATTTAAAAAAAAAAAAAAAGGAATTCTATGGCACTGTGTTAGAAGTGTGTCTTTTTAAGTTTGTATCCATTTTCCCCACAAGATTTTTAAACATCCATCTCATCATCTATCTATTCTCAAGTAGCAGGGACATAAAATCTGGGGTTGGAAATGCCACGTAAACAGAACCAGCTAAAACAACAATCAGTTCAAAACACTGCATGCTCTATAAAGAAAACTGCATGGAAACGTCAGGATTTTTATTAACAAAAGCTACCATTTAAAAAAAAATCCTTGCTCCTGGCTGGTGTGGTGGTTCACGCCTGTAATCCCAGCACTTTGGGAGGTTGGACGGGTGGATCATGAGGTTAAGAGATCGAGACCATCCTGGTCCACATGGTGAAACCCTGTCTCTACTAAAAATACAAAAATGAGCTGGGCATGGTGAAGCTCACCTGTAGTCTCAGCGACTTGGGAGGTGGAGGCAGAGGTTGCAATGAGCCAAGATGATGCCACTGCACTCCAGCCTGACGAAAGAGCCAGACTCCGCACCCGCTGCAAAAACAGAAACAACCCACAAAATCCTGCCTACCTGGGCCATAAAGTTCTAAGTGATGTGCTTTTGTTTCCTGAGAAGGGATAAAAGCAGAACTTGTGGACAACAATAAAACCACTTGGCTCCCTCCAGAATCCTGCAGATGGGAAGGCCTGGCACCAAAAATACTATCTATACTGGATATACCTAATAACTTTGTTTTATTGACAAGTGGGATTTTGGCTGAGGAAAGGAGACAAGGAAAACGGTAGGAGGAAGTAAGAGCTACCCCCGTGGCTCTTTTAAAAAATCTTTATCATATCATTTAAAAATAATTTAAACAGCATAAAACATTTTAAATCAGATTAAACTAGTGGTATAAAGCTTACAAGTGCAGCAGAAAGTAAAAATATACAGTGGAGACACTTCCCTGGTTTGGTAAGCAGGATGAGACTGACATAATTTAATTGTGTGAGGAGAAGAGATATATTTTACAACACATGTAAGACTCAGAAGTCCATTCTTTGACATTATTAACTTAAATTTAAAATCACCAAACAGTTAATGAACAGGTGTATTTTTATCTAAATATCCAACTTCTTTTTTAGAAACGCAATGTGGCACATCAGTAACAACATACACTGC
This sequence comes from Saimiri boliviensis, assembly GCF_048565385.1. Classification (NCBI taxonomy): domain Eukaryota; kingdom Metazoa; phylum Chordata; class Mammalia; order Primates; family Cebidae; genus Saimiri; species Saimiri boliviensis. Next base: position 130,229,121 of record NC_133453.1, on the reverse strand, counting down.
CAAATCGTCATTCTCAAAAATAATCTCCTCCTGCCAGGCACAGTGGCTCATGCCTGTCATCTCAGCACTTTGGGAGGCCGAGGCAGGCGGATCACTTGAGGTCAGGAGTTCAAGACCAGCCTAACCAACAGGGTGAAACCCCATCTCTACTAAAAACACAAAAATTAGCCAGGCGTGGTGGCACGTACCTGTAATCCTAGCTACTCATGAGGCCGAGGCAGGAGATAAGCTTGAACCTGGGAGGTAGAGGTTGCAGTGAGCTGAGATCATGCCACTGCACTCTAGCCTGGGTGACAGAGTGAGACTCTGTCTCAAAACAAACAAACAGGCCGGGTGCGGTGGCTCAAGCCTGTAATCCCAGCACTTTGGGAGGCCGAGGCGGGTGGATCACGAGGTCAAGAGATCGAGACCATCCTAGTCAACATGGTGAAACCCCGTCTCTACTAAAAATACAAAAAAAATTAGCTGGGCATGGTGGCACGTGCCTGTAATGCCAGCTACTCAGGAGGCTGAGGCAGAAGAATTGCCTGAACCCAGGAGGCGGAGGTTTCGGTGAGCCGAGATCGCGCCATTGCACTCCAGCCTGGGTAACAAGAGTGAAACTCCGTCTCAAAAACAAACAAACAAACAAAAACTCCTTTTACAGATTTAATGTTCCTTTACTTTCAGAATATGACAATAATGTGGAAGGCTGATGGGATTTAAGATGAAGAGAATGAAAACAATAGGGAGACAGGAAGAGAGACATACAACTTTTTTTTTTTTTTTTTTTTAAGAGGCTCAGCCTCATTCTGTCACCCCCAGGCTGGAGTGCAGTGGTGCAATCTTGGCTCACTGTAACCTCTGCCTCCCAGGTTCAAGCAATTCTCCTGCCTCAGTCTCCTGAATAGCTAGGACTACAGACGTGTGTTATTATACCTGGCCAATCTTTGTGTTTTTAGTAGAGATGGGGTTTCACCATGTTGCCCAGGCTAGTCTCAAACTCCTGGGCTCAAGTGATCCATCCGGCTCAGCCTCCCAAAGTGCTAGGATCACAGGCGTGACCCACCGTGTTTGGCCACAATATAATAGCTTTTCTAAGGAACCAGGAAGGAAGTTGCAGATGGTCTACAATGTCTGCCCTTCCTGGTAACAGAGAGCTCCTTTCATAATTAAGAGTGTTTTCGAAAGTATCGTCATTTCCTCAATTCCTAAATTAGTAGGAGTAATACTGGTTCTTTGGCTTTATTTTGAAATTTGCAAAGTTCTGGATTAAAAACAATAAATGTCCCTCTTCCACCTCATAATACTTGTTTGGATATTTCAATTTACAAAATTTTAAATTATACATTTCGTTCTTCCTACAAAAATACGTTTCACTAGGGATGAAACTGACTGGAGTTGGTGATGACAGGCACATCTATATACTAACTTGGACTATATCCAACAGCAATTTGTTGTCTACTACCTTGTAATCAACTGCACATTTTTAATAAGCTCATATTTAAGAGTTTTAATAAAGAGCCAGACAAATGTCTCTCCAAAGGACCTTCTACTAAAAAACTTACTTAGTATAGATGGGCTTAAAACTTATTTAACAACTTATTTTCTAGAAGAGCAATTTCATAGGAATCATGATTATCTGAAATTCATGAGAATATCTGAATTTAAGCTCAATTTCTTGCGTAAAATCTGGAATTAAAGAAAGCATCCACTTAAAAAAGACAAACTAGGAAAGATTACTATTTGCCTACTTCCTAACAAACAGGTTCAGCTAATAGTTAAAAATACTTCTTTACAAATGTCTCCTAATAAGAGAAACTAACAGTAATAGAACTCTAATTTTTGGATTTCTAAACAGTGGAAGAAAAGGTCACTAATGACTTCTAAAGAAAATCCAATGGAAAATTTGAAGCAAATTTAGCACTCTGACTAGAAATTACTTCTCAGTTTATAAGTCATTTAATTTTAGCTTCAAAATATTACCCGACAAATAGTAATTAAGGAATTCAAAGGCCAAGAAATCAACTTATGCCTCTGACTTGGCTTTCATAAATGACTATATCCATAGTGGAATAGAAAATGCCAGGTGGCCTAGTAATCGAGTAAGTCTTTCATTATTAAAGATTGTGTTGAAAATATTTTAGGGCCCGTGCACAAGCACACATACATTCCTGGCTTTTTTTTGTGTGAGGAGAAAAAAAAAGTACTCCCCAGGGTCCATTAGATAGGCACAACATAGACAATTCTTCAAACTCTCCTAGAGAAAGCTGAGTGAGACCCTATTATCTGAACACCAATAAGCACAAAATTTAAAAAAATTAAAAATAATTTTTATAAAAGATAGAATAAAACTTCATATTAAAGAAACCATTTCATATAAAATGGACACTGGCAATTAATAAGTACTTATATTTTATTCGCCTGAATTAGATGGGACATTACTTAAAAGTGATGGTCAAGTCATAAATTAAGCAGAATGAGATGCTTGTTAGTATATGCTCAGAGGTGACATGGTTAGTCTATCAAGTTAATGAACTCTGTACCTTCTCCTATGAATGGGAGGTCTCCTGACAACATCCCCAAGAACTCGCATTGAACTGAAAATGAATGATGAAGAGGTCAGTGTTGCAGGTGAAACAAAATGGGATACAAATGCATGACACACACAGACACCACACTGGGAAGACAGACACTGATCAAAGAGAAATGGCACAGGGAAGAGAATAAAGAAAGGTGGAATGAGAAAAATATAAGGACCAAAAAGGCCTGACAATTTCTGTGGAGGGCTACTTTGCTCTTCCCCTTGCTCCAAGGAGTTAATCAGATGGCAAAAGTTATAAAGTTTATTAAATAATTAAAGTTAAACAATCAGAAAAAAATTACTACTCAAAACTTTAAAGGTGTTTTTCTTTTTCTTGGTTGTAGGAGAAAAAAGAAAAAAGAAAAAAAAAGTTGTTTTTCTCAACACTTTAAAATTCAGGTGATATTACATGCAGGTAATACTGTTAAGAGTGAGTCAAACTAATTAAAGTGATAATTAAAGCCTCACTCTCATTCCATCATCTTCAGAGGTATAGGACAGTGTTCCTAGGTAACCCTTAGCAATAAATTCAACAGAAGATCCCATGACATTATGCAGGATGAAAAGTAGTAGAGTTCTAGTCTCAGATCACCATGTAATTTTGGGCAAATCATTTATTCTGAGCTTCAATTTTCTCATCTGAACTACATGACAGAGTCACATGTAGCTCTACAATCAAAGTTGTGACAAAGGAATCCACAGTAGATTATAAAAAAAATGGATTGTATAGAAAATAAACCCTTATTCCCTAATGCTGTTATCATCTAAGATAAGGCTGTCCTGCCGAAAAGGTTACCTTTGTTTCAAGAAGATAATTCTAGCTGTAGGGATTATTCGACATGGCCTTACATTTTCTATTGCTGTAAATGCTTTAAAACAGTACATCATGAGCAAAACTGGAGAATTACTTTTTATATAATCTAGGGTCTCAAATGTATGTAAAAACAAACTAGCAAGAAAAGCATGCTGCTTATTTTTAAGGTTAGCCTCCTAAATGCCACCACAGCATAAAATGGAATTCTAGTAACAGCATTTGATTAAGAGATGAGATATAAATGGATCAATGATGTGAGCTACCTGCACCAGTCTTCTCATCTGCAAACATGGGGATATACCACCTGACTCATGGAGAGGATTGAAAAATTACATCAGAAATGTGTTATAAAAAGAGTCTGAAAATATTAGCAAATCAGGAAGGTATAAGAAGGTTTAACTGTGAGCTCTATGAAGGCAGGGACTGTGTCTTGTTTACCTCTTTATCTCTAGAACCTAGAGCAGTATCTGGCATATAGTGAGTATTCAGTGTATGGTGGCTGAATAAATGAGTGAATGAACATGATTAGATAGCCATATTATTATCAGGAAGTTGAGGAATTTGAGCAAATAACTGCTCCAGCTGGGCTGCTTACATCAATTATTATTATTACCATTATTATTATTTTGAGACATGGTCTCACTGTTGCCCAGATAGCATCCTCAAACTTCTGGGCTGAAGCAATCCTTCCATCTCATCCTCTCGAGTAGCTGGGATCACAGGCAAGAATTTCCATGCGCAGCTAACTGTTTTCTTTTGTGTAGAGATGGGGTCTCCTATGTTGCCTACGCTGGTCTCAAACTCCTGCGCTCACGGATGTGAAACAACTGTCAGCCTGGTCCCTTATCTGTTACATTTACTAGCAAAGTAGCTTTGGAATAATAAATACAGTAAATATTTAAGTATTTAATAAATACAGTATTTAAGTATTTAATAAATACAGTAAATAAGTAATAAATGCTTGTAAATACAGTAGGCACTACCATAACTCATCCTCTAAAGCTAAAACCATCTGCTTAGCTTACATACATCTAGGCAGCCAGCAGTCAGAAGTCAAATTTGACTTATTTTCATATAGCCTGCTTCCAAACTGAAGGGACTGATACTGGGTCACAATTATAATAAAAGTTCTCACATGGGAAAATACCAACAATTTAATGATATGTAATGAGTCTTATATTCTCTTGACGATTAAACAATGACAATTTAGATTTTGTCAAAGCTTTCCATATTAGAAACAGAAGGTTTTAATTCTAAGAAAATACTCTGATGTGTTAAGACTGTAAGACTTCATGTTTCTTTTTTTTCTTTTCTTTTTTTTGTTGAGATGGAATCTCACTCCCGTCTCACAGGCTGGAGTACATGGCACAATCTCTGTTCACTGCAACCTCCATTCCCCCATTTCAAGCAGTTCTCCATCCTCAGCCTCCTGAGTAGCTGGAATTACAGGCGTGCACCACCACACCCAGCTAATTTTTGTATTTTTAGTAGAGATGGGGTTTCGCCATGTTGGCCAGGCTGGTCTCGAACTCCTGATCTCAGGTGATCCACCTGCCTCGGCCTCCCAAAGTGATGGGATTACAGGCATGAGCCACCACGCCTGGCCCATGTTTATTTCTTAATTAACATGAAACTACTGCCTCCAATATTTCCTAATTCATGAGTTTCATTAACTAATGCAGCAAGAATAAATGTTTCCATTTACTAAACACTCATAATGTGACAATCACATTTCATTGTATTATTAAAAATAATAATGGAGGTATAATGCCTATGAGAAAATTAAAGCTCAGAGGGGTCAGGTGACTTGCCCAAGGTCATCTACATAGTAAATTATACAGCTAGGGTCTGAATACAGATTCTCCTGATTCCAAAGCCTACCTTCTTTCTAGTCTATACTATGGGGTCTCCTAAATTCTTTTACCAACACCACCAAACCAGTAACTTCTCAAAAGCAAGCAGACATTGAGACACTAAACAAAACGCGTCCCATCTCACCTCCGGTGGTTCATTTCTGCATCACTGGCTGCATTTTTCCCAGGTCCCCAGCTGTGCCTCCGGAAGGGGGAAAGAGAGCGCATGGAGCTCCTCAGGACAGAGCAGTTTGCAGGCACTTCAGTGATGCTGTCCATCTCCTCCTCCTCCATGTCGCCTGGGCCAACAGGCTCACTCTCACTTTCTCGACCCTCAGCTCCCATCCCATGGCTGTAGAAGCCATCAAGGCTTTGCCGATCTCTGGACCTGTTTGGCTTTGAAATCTGGGAGAGAGACACATCACTGCCATGAGAAGAATGTCGATCCAGAGAAGCCGTGTCATCGGTAGATGAACTGGATCCGGTGATATCACAGACCAACTGCTCTTCCTCAGGCTGTAATGGAGAGAAAGCACATATGGTTGAAGCCAGCAGGGCCAATCAGACAGCCTCCATTATTCTAAATCAAGCCAATGGCTTCACAGTCGGTTCCAGATAAGGTCGTAACTGGTTTCAAATACAGATTTGGTTTTTTATAGGATGGTCACAGTTGGATTCAAATCTCCCTGGACTCGAGAAAAGAAATAGCCTAGATCTATCCTATCTATCCTTTTTTTTTTGAGACAGAGTCTCGCTCTGTTGCTCAGGATGGCGTATAGTGGCTTGATGTCGGCTCACCACAACCTCCACCTCTCAGGTTCAAGAGATTAACCTGCCTCAGCATCTCAAGTAGCTGGGAGTAAGGAATGCACCACCAAGCCTGGCTAATTTTTGTATTTTTAGTACAGACAGGGTTTCACCATGTTGGCCAGGGTGATTTCTAACGCCTGACTTCAAGTGATCTGCCCACCTTGGTCTCTCAGAAAGCTGGGATTATAGGCGTGAGCCACCAGACCCAGCTTAAGTCTATCCTCTTTACATCGCTTTACTAGAGGTCCTAGACTAGAAGTACGTCATATTTTCTATTTTTTTTTTTTTCTAATTTGAGACAGGGTCTCACTCTGTCACCTAGGCTCACCATTGCAGTGGTGCAATCACAGCTCACTGTAGTCTTGAACTCCTGGGCTCAAGTCAATTTCCCATTTCAGCCCCCAGAGTAGCTGAAACTACAAGCATGTGCTAGCATATCCAGGGACGGAGGGAGGGAGGGAGGGAGGAAGGGAAGGAGGGAGTGACTGACTCTGTGTGTGTGTGTGTGTATGTGTGTGTGTGTGTGTGTGTGTGTGCGCGCGCGCTCGCGCGCACGCGTGTGTGTTTTTTTAAGACACAGGGTTTGCCATATTGCCCAGGATGATCCTGAACTCCTGGGATCAAGCAATTCTCTTGCCTTGACCCCCTAAAGTGTTGAGATTACAAGTTTGAGCCACTGTGACCAGCCCCTATTTTTCTTTAAGAGGAAAAATATCAAATTTATGTTAGTTATGTCAGTCAACATCTCCAACTGCAATGAAAGGAATCCATTTGTCTCTGGGTTTTTTGCTATATGGAAACTAAATTCATAATGTGTTAGTAGGTTTTGTTTTGTTTTGTTTTGTTTTACAAGCTTTAACTGAAAACAAAGCAGTCTGCTTGGCTACAATAATAATGTGCTGAAATTAATACTTCAAAAGTCAGTCTGTGGTTTTCAGTGGCCTTCTGAAAAAAGTGGAATAGCTTATGACCCCACCTAACGTTTGCCACAAATGTGTAAGTACCTGTTACAAATACCTAAATGGAAGAAAGCTATATATTTTTCTCATTTCACTGAGAACTGGCTGAGTATTATGAAGCAAATCATACATTAAATAATCAGTCCTGGCAATGAGGTCTTTAAGTGATGACACTCTTTGCCTGGCTAACCTCTAGCGCCTAATAGGAATGGTGTAACTTTGTCCTAGTAGCCTGACATTTTCTACTTGTTGAAAGATACCAGTGGCCAGGCACGGTGGCTCACACCTGTAATCCCAGCTACTGGGGAGGCTGAGGCAGAGGTTGCAGTGCGCCAAGATCACATCAGTGCACTCCAGCCTGGGCAATAGAGCAAGACTCCAACGGAAAGAAAGGAAAGAAAGAAAGATACCAGAACACAGAATTTGATGGGTGAGGGAAAGATGAGCTTCATGACACCCAAAAGGCCAAAAGCAGTACCTAAGAAATGCTTGATCACACTCTTAAGATGTAGGCACTGTCTTAATACCTATTTTGCACTCTTACGGGATGAGGGCAGGGAACAAGGAAGGGGGATTCTGTAATTCTTTTTCCCTTTTCCACAATATTTTCCTAATCTACTGAATGTTTTATTAAGGGGAAAAATTTTGTGGTTCTTCAAGAAAGAGAAAAAAATTATGAAAATATTTTTGCTTTGGAACAGAAAACCAGCTCTATACTATAAGGAGACTCTGTTTAAAGGTTTCATGTAACAGTTCAAAAGCACACTGCCTTCTGAAAGCACTCTTTCTACCTTTTGGGCTTCATCTCACAAGCTAATTGAAGGCTTTCTTTTTCCAATTCTGTGGAATCCAGTTTCCTAGATTGATTTTTAAGTAATGTATGACATGGGAGTGAGAGAGAAGATGCATGAGGATCACTGGACAGGTCAAACTGAGGCCCAGACTGTCCAATGGACTCAGGCATGAGCAGCAGAATCAAGATTTGAACCCAGACTGACTTCAACTCAAATTGCTCTATTCTGGTACTTCAATCATCTTTTTAAAACCCTGTAAATAGAAGATACCAAAGTCAGTATCAGAAAAGTCCTTTCACTGGGTCACTCTGTAAAATAAAACTACGGTTAATCCAGTAAATTCTAAGTGTTGGTATGTATTTTAAAATAAAATTACGAACTATGCTTTTTAAGTGAATGAGGAACTCAGGGGTTTCCTAAAGGGGTCTATTCATGGAGCAGCTCTCCATGGACAAGGACAATGTTAATGGTCTCATGAGTATCTCAGCTTTTTCACTGCACTGGGTTGAACAGTGTCTTCCTCAGATACACGTCCTTCTCAGAAGGTGACCTTATTTGGAAAGAGGGCCTTTGCAGATGTAATTAGTTTAAGATGAGGTTATACTGGAATAGGGCGGATCCAACATGTCCCCAGATCCAACATGAACAGTGTCCTTGCAAGAGAAGAAGAGACACAAAAAGGCACACAGGAGAGAATGCCATGTGACGACAGATGCAGACACTGGAGTACAGCATCTGCAACCCAAGGACCACCAAGGACCGTGAAGAAGCACCAGAGACCAAACTCCAGAAGGGAAGCAGCCCGCTGACACGGTGATTAGGATCTCCAGCCTCCAGCACTGTGAGGAAGTAAGTTTCTGTTGTTTTCAGCCACCAAGCTTCCAGTAAATTTGTTACAGCAGCCCTAGGAAACGAATATACTCACTTTCAGCTGCCTAAATTTCTAATTCTCAAAATAATACCAAGGGACAAACAAGATGAACATCAATAAAGCAAAATGTGTAACAAGCCTGTTCTAAAACACGCAAGAAAGCCTTCAAAGCAAACAAAAATTTTGAGTTAAAGTTTTCTATTGACTAATTTACCATATAGCCTTCTTACAGTTAGCTATTCCCAGTGTGGAAATAACTCACAGACAGCTGTATATGTGCTTCTTCACTCTGGCATCCAATCTTGGAAGGACTTTGCCTTGAAAAAAAGGCCTGCTATCTCTCTGGGACTTCACTAATCTGAAGTTTATAAAACAACCGTCTACCTTTTTGATAGTCATTAAAATAAAATGAGAAAATCTTTGGTGGCCTTTTTATACATATTTTAAAAATGAAGAGATCTGTCTAGAATATATCCTCAACACAAAGCCTCTCTTCCTAATACGTGATTTTCACTCAGATGTCACTGAAACTACATGGTTTCTACAGTCTTGCATATCTGGTAAGAATAAAGTTCACACAGAGTAATATTCTTATAACTCAGTATTTTTACTGCACTAGGCAGCTCTTTCTATGAATTGGTGGTTATTACTTGAAAAAGGAAAACAGGTCAGGTGCAGTGGCTCATGCCTAAAATCCCAGCACTTTGGAGGCTGAGGTGGGTGGATCACGAGGTCAGGAATTTGAGACCAGCCTGGTCAAGATGGTGAAACCCCAACTCAAAAATGAGCCAGGAGCAGTGGCAGGTGCTTGCAATCTCACCTACTCACGAGGCTGAGACAGGAGAATCGCTTGAACCTGGGAAGCAGAGGTTGCAGTGAGCCCAGATCACACCAGTGCACTCTAGCCTGGGTGACAAAGCAAGACTGTCTCAAAAAAAAAAAAAAAAAAAAAGGAAAAGGAAAAGGAAAACAAAACATCACTGGTGAAAATGTAAAATGGATCAGCTTGAGAAAAGATGTGTTTCTTAGCAAACTAAACTGATACCTACCACATAATGTAACAATTCAAATCCTAGAAATTTACTCAGAATTTGAATTCCATTTATATGAGCTTCTAAAAGAGGAAAAACTAATCTGTAGTGGGAAAACAAGACAGATGTTGCCTTGAGAGCGTTTGAATGGAGACTGACTGAGAAGGAACATGAGGAAACTCTAAAGCGATGCTTGTAGTCTGTATCCTGATGCAGCCTGGGTACACAGGTGAATAAAGGCGTCTATCAAAAGCCACAGTGAGTGCTCACTTCAGTAGCACATACACTAAATTGGAGTGATGCACAGACGATTAGCATGGCCTCTGTGCAAGTATAATGCACACGTTCGTGCAGCGGTCATTACTTTAAATTTTTTTTTTAAAAACACTGACTGGTACCCTCAAGATTGTGCATTTCACTATATGTAAATTCTACCAAAAAACCCAACCAGTCTATAAACAAATACTGAATTCAAAGTGCTCAGAGTTGAAGTATATTGATACTTGTAACTTATCTCAAAGAATTTAGGAAAACTGGGTAGACAGAAGGATGGACAGATATATAGTTACATAACAGAGCAAAAACAATAAAAAGTTAATTGTAGGATCTAGGTGGTGGTTATATGTGTGTTCATTGTACAATTTTCCAAATTTTCCATATTTTAAAATATTTTCATGATAAAATGCTGGGAAAAAATGCCTGATCAGCTTTCTTAGCTAGAGTTACATTATGTAGGTATGGACACCTAAGTGTACGGAGAGGATACTTACATGCATAAAATTATAAAAACTGATGCATGCTTTACATCTTCTTACTATGCCTAAAGAAATCATGCTTAATATTGCCAAATACTAGTCCTTTAATCTTCATTCATTCCCAAATATTCATTATTATTATTTATAATAAAACACAAGGCACTCTACTACACGCCTTGGAAAATAACAGCTCACATTTTAAACACCTAGCACATGCCAACCACTTAATCCACTTACGTTCAATACTTTAAGAAAAGTACCTGATTACAAGCATTACCACTGGTTCACAGTTATAAAATTTTAATAATTTCAGCACTTTTTTTTTTTTTTTTTTTTTTTGAGATAGAGTCTTACTCTGTCACCCAGGCTGGAGCACAATGGCACAGTCTCAGCTCACTGCAAATCTCGCCTCACAGGTTCAAACAATTCTCTGCCTCAGCCTCCTGAGTAGCTGGGATTACAGGTGCCTGCCACCATGCCCAGCTAATTTTTGTAGAGACAGGGTTTCACCATCTTGGCCAGCCTGGTCTTGAACTCCTGACCTCGTGATCCACCCCCCTCAGCTTCCCAAAGTGCTGGGATTACAAGCCTCAGCAACCGCACGAGACTTTTTTTTTTTTTTAAATGAGATGGAATCTCACTCTGTTGCTCAGGCTGGAGTACAGTGGCATGATCTCAGCTCACTGCAACCTCCACCTAAGTGATTCTCCTGCCTCAGCCTCCTGAGTAGCTGGGACAACAGGCACCAGCCACCACCTCCAGCTAATTTTTGTATTTTTAATAGACATAGGGCTTCACCATGTTGGCCAGGCTGGTCTCGAACTCCTGACTTCAAGTGAATCTGCCTGCCTCAGCCTCCCAAAGTGCTGGCATTATAGGCATAAGCCACTGTGACTAGCTGCAATTGTAGTTTTCTTAATTAGGATTAATTAGGATTCTGTAAATACATTTACTTTTACTTATTTTTAAGACAGGGTCTCCATCTGTTGCCCAGGCCAGAGTGCAGCTGCACAATCACAGCTCACTGCAGCCTTGAACTCCAAGGCTCAAGTGATCCTCTTGCCTCCACCTCCCAAGTAGCTGGGACTACAGGTGTGTGCCACCATGCCCGGCTAATTTTTAAATTTTTTAGTAGACACAGGTTCTTGCTATGTTGCCCAGGCTAGTCTCAATCTCCTGGGTTCAAGCAATCCTCCTACTCTGGCCTCCCAAAGTTTTGGGATTACAGGCATGAAGCAGCGTGACTGGCATACATTTACTTTTATCCTGAAATGGTTTTTTGTTTTTTATTTAAAGTAAATTTTTAGGTTGGGGACCAAGCACTTGAGAAAAACTAGTGCAAATGAAAGAAGGATGTTTCACTTAGGTTTTGTATCTTACAGAAGTCATTTTGATTTTTTTTAATCAACTGTAGATATATCCGCTAACCTGGAGAAAAAAAATACATGGAAAAGCTTTATTTACCTCTTTTTGGGAAGAGAGGCAGCAAATATTTCCTGTAGACGTTAATTAACCTTTTGGATAGCAGATTGGCCTAGATCATGCATATTTCATAATTGTACTTCGTCTCTCAGCTAGTGCCAAAAAGAAACCTAGGATTTCTTTTCACTTTAAAAACATCCTAAATTTTATGCCATTGATCTAAGAAAAAGAAAGTCCTAAGGAACCCACACATATTCATGAGAACAAACATGAAGCTCATTTACCAGGAGGCATACTGAATGGAAAGACAGGGTTAAGGTAAAAAGGTCACGACAAACATTATGGGCTCCGGCTGTTAAAGCTGTCTGTGAGGCCCCTCACACAAATGGCTGCAGGAAGTGACCTCATGTATCACTCGTGGTTCACAGAAAAAGATGTTGCAATGCCTTACCTACAGATTATTTTTTAGAGAAGAAGAGGGTTAGAACCTGGGAACAAACTGCAGGACCTTTTGATATTTCACAGAACAGACTGTGGGTGACCACTGAGGAAGGCTTTTAAGGAAGCAGTTAATGGCTTCTCTACCAATGCCATGCCTTTATTTCATCACTGGCTAAAACAGCAGGTTTTGGGAGGTTGAGACTAAAAGAAAACATGAACACATTTCAGAGTCAGGCCTAGAGGCAAACCTCAAGTCGGCTGCTCACCCACTAAGTAGTTTTGGATAAATTTCTTTACCCATTAGTGCCTCTATTTCCTCAAGAGCATGAGGAGGATAAAACCACCTACTTGTCAGGGCTGCTGGGCAGACAAATTGAGATCAAATATTTACAAAATTTAGTTCAGTACCTACTGTACGGTAAATATCCTGTCAGTATGAGTTCGCCTGTCTTCTTTGCACAAGTAAGCCCTTGGTTTTATTAACGTTAGAGCAAACATTTATTGCAAAGCCTCTCCTGCTGACAAACTACTTTGGTAGAGCAAAAACACTAAGAAAACCCTCCCCATCTCTTCTCAGGACATTTAGACATTCTCAAGCATGCATAAAGAGGTGAAAGTGAACCTACAATTTCTGATTTTCCCTAAGCAGTCTGGTATAAAATGTAGGTGTTATTTATGTACTTATTTTTTCTGAGACAAGGCCTTGCTCTGTCGCTCAGGCTCAAGTACAGTGGTGACAACACGGCTCACTGCAGCCTTAACTTCCTAGACTTAAATGATCCTCCCACCTCACCCTCCTGAGTAGCTGGGACCACAGGTGTGCACCACCATGTCCAGCTAATTTTTGTACTGTTCGTAGAGACAGGGTCCCATTATGTTGCTGAGGTTGATCTCCTTGGCTCAAGTGATCCTCCCACCTTAATCTTCCAAAATGCCAAGATCCACTGTGCCTGGCCTCCTTCAACTTTTAAAAATTGTATCTGTCTGGTATTCTTGGAAAAAAAAAAAAAAAAAATCTCCCAAATCTAGCAGAGGCCATTTATAAGAGCAATTTCGTAAATGGTTCTGGGAAACTGAGTTAAGAAGCTGAAATATAGAAAATTCTAATTCTCTTCAGCTAGGGAAACCATTCAATTCAGTGACCAGAGGTAACTGTGAGTCTGCAGAGATGGTAATACCCAGGGACAAGCTGCCATGCACCTAGGAGGTTACAAGCAAGTATTTCTTAATGAAGACACTTCAATTTTTAAAAAACTTTTTACATTAAAATTTTCTTGACCAGAACACAAAAAAAAAAGAGAGAGAAAAAGGAAGAAAAAAATTTTTTCAAACATATATGAATGTTTAATAAATCTCTGTATAGCCGTAACTCAGTTTCAGGGATTATCAATGATCCCATTTTAAAGCTGGAACTTAGAGACACTATTTAATCTGTTTCAGTATGTTTTTAGAAACACCTATCTTCAGAATGGTATTCCCCTTGGGAGGAACAGAAGTCCTTACAATTAAAACCTCAAATTTCACAGTGGAAATTAACTAAATTGTGATATATATATTAAAAACCTATTGATTTCTCTTTTCCTAAGAGAAAGGTAGATCCTCTAAATGTGGAGTTTTTACTTTATAGAATTTTTTGTCAACTACGAATAACAAAAATAGAAATCCTTAAAGTTGTATCATATTAAAGAAATCTTTCCAAGGATGTTGGGAAGACAATGGGCTCAAGGTAAGTTAGGGAAGGCCAAAAATGAAAGGAAGGTACACAGAGTACACTCACAGAGGCGTTGATAAGCTCCGATTCCCACAACTTTAGGTCTCTATTCTTCCAACTTTTTTTTTTTCCTTCCTGAGATGGAGTTTTGCTCCTGTTGCCTAGGCTGGAGTGCAGTGGTGTGATCTTGGCTCCCTTCAACCTCGGCCTCCTGGGTTCAAGTAATTCTCCTGCTTCAGCCTCCCGAGCAGCTCAGATTATAGGCATGTGCCACCAAGCCCAGCTATTTTTTTGCATTTTTAGTAGAAACGGGTTTTCACCATGTAGGTCAGGCTGGTCACAAACTCCTGACCTCAAGTGATCCATTCTCCTGGGACTCCCAAAGTGCTGGGATTACAGGCATGAGCCACCACACACGGCCTATTCTTTAACTTCTACACAAGCATCATTCACCATCTTGGACAACCTAATCACTCACTAACACAACTGCTCTCACCACTTCTCCGAACTCATTATAAAACTAGAAGGAACAGTCTTCATAGGTTCAACAGCGTTTCTGCCTCTTCAACTCTTAGCATTAAGAAAACCATGTGTGGCATATAATTGAGTAGCATTTGCTATCTTTGCTGTGGGAAAGCCCTCTATTCTCAGGGGAACAAAACAGAACTTGCTGCAACTAGAAACAAACGTAGGCAAAAGAGAGCAAACTGCCCCCATCGGCCGCCTCCCTTAGCCTTAAATTATATGCAAACCTGAGCTGACTCATATGGAAGGGCTTTTCAACAGGGAGAAAGCTGGGCTTAGTTGCAAAGATCAAGAAAGTTCCAATTAAGCAGGCTAGGTGAGGATGAGTGATACCACCACACTCAGCAGGAAGCTTCAGGCCTAAACACATTAACCAGAAATGACTCTACAGCTGGTTTATATATATGACATCATGTAGTCTGAGCTGCGGTCCTTGCTGCCCACTGAGAAGTATTCACTGTCTTCTGACTTACTGCATTCTAAAGGGAACTTCCATTTCTTTTGATTTCTATGTAAGCTTCAAAATCTGCATGTAATTGGTCTCAATTTCACAATAAACAAATTTGGTTTTCTTCTTCCCCATCCACTTTTTTATTGGATACAGAGTTTCGCTGTCAGCCAGGGTGGAGTTCACTGGTGCAAACTCGGCTCACTGCAACCTCCTCTTCTTGGGTTCAAGTGAGTACGTTCAACTAATTTTTATATTTTTAGTAGAGATGGGGTTTCATCATGTTGGCCAGGTTGGTCTTGAACTCCTCACATCAAGGGATTCACCCACCTCAGCCTCCCAAAGTGCTGGGATTACAGGCGTGAGCCATCACACCCAGCCCAATGCCTTTTTCTAAACCCTGGTAATCTGGTGTTTCCTTCTCCAAGAGAACATTTACACTCCTCTCAGAGTGAGTGAGGCCCTACAAGGCTAGCTGGATCACAATTTACTAGCAGGAGTTACATATTTAGGGAAACAACATGTCTTGGGAAGACAATGAGCACAAAAGGGAAAAAAAAGGCAGAAAAAAGTTTGGGAAGCCCAAACAGTAACACAAAAGCACAGGACGAAAAATGAAATGAAGGTCCATGCAATACCTTTGGGAAGATGATGCTGTCCATTTCATCAATGGGTGAGTGAAAGAGGTCAGAATCACTCCCAGACTCTCTTTTAAGTACACCTTGTTTTGAGGTACACTCTCTTCCCAGTCCAACATCCAGGAAGTTCTCACATTCTGAAAAAGAGAATTTATTCACCACTATTGAAAAAAAGCAAACTTTATTTTCATCCCAGCAACCAGTCTTTTAAATCGCTCTTTCACATTATCTTCCTTCCCTATGTCTTTTTTTCAATATTAAGAAGCTATAAAGGACACAGTCGAATTAGTAGCTCTGCTACTCCAATTCTAGGTTGATATAGCTCCTATAGGACAACTATGTATCTGCCATGATTATATTAGGTATAGAAAGAAAGAAGGATGATTTGGAAGCATATTCTACCTCTGTTTAGATACCCAAATGGTAATGTTTTCCTCTTGGTAGTTAGGGAATTTTTTTTCTTTTGTCTTCAAAATCCAAAGTCTGTTACTAGCAACTATGTGATAGGGTGGGTTTTAAACTTACAGGTTCTACTGAGTAATAAATATAAATTTAACTTTTCTTACCATAAATAGCTCTTAAATTGGGGGCATAATGTGCCAAAGGGGAAAAATGTATCATTTAGAATCTGTTTTCAGTTCCATAACTAGAGCAGAGACCCTGGCAAGCCAGAGAGGGGTCTGCTACAGAAATATTACATTGGTACATCGAGGAAGCCTAAAACCTTAGCCTGAAATAAGCAAGGTATTCTCTCTCACTAACTTTGCTTGTTTTGTTGTTTTGTGTTGTTTGTTTGTTTTGGTAGTGTGGTGGTGCGATCTCAGTTCACTTCAACCTCTGCCTCCTGGGCTCAAGCAATTCTCACACCTTAGACTGCCAAGTAGCTGGGACTACATGCACATGCCACCATGCTCAGCTTATTTTTTGTCAAGATGGGGTTTTACCATGTTGCCCAGGCTATTAACTTTGTAAACAAAAGTGACATGTGATTTGGTAGCAATATGGTTAAAGAGATTTGTAGATGGTTAAACCATGAACCCAAGATCCATTACGGAGTGGATATCAGCTTCCTTCAAGAAGTTTTAAGGATAAAAGTCATGGCTAGGTGTGGTGGCTCACGCCTGTAATCCCAGCACTTTGGGAGGCCAAGGCAGGTGGATTACCTGAGGCCAGGAATTCGAGACCAGCCTGGCCAACCCCGTCTCTACTAAAAATACAAAAAATTAGCCAGGCATGGTGGTGGGTGCCTGAAATACCAGCTACTTGGGAGGCTGAGGCAGAAGAATTGCTTGAATCTGGGAGGTAGAGGCTGCAGTGAGCTGGGATCACACCATTGCACTCTAGCCTGGGCAACAGAGACAGACTCCATTTCAAGGGGAAAAAAAAAAAAAGATAAAGTCATGCATCTCTGTTTTTGTAAGCATGTTAATGTGTTATTTAGACAAACATGTATATACACTTTATCAAACTTGTAGGTGACACTAAGTGATCAAGGACAGAGCAGGAAACTTGGCTATCTAAGAGATAAGCAAATTCCACCTGGAGGTTTTGGGGGAAGCAAAATCAAGAGAAATTGACAATCCAAGGTGATGGCAAAACCGAAGAAACATTAATAGTTTTAGTCTCTATTAGTAAATAGTACACTGGCATCCAAAACGGGAACAATCCCATCACTATGCACCATCCACACAACACCCTCCGGATTCTTCTTGTTCCTAGATAACATCTAAAGTAGAACACTGAGAAACAAAAATGTGTACATAGTAACGGGGTCACAACAGTCAAAACATCTGAGATACATTCAGCTTGCTGAGGAGCTTGCGGAAAATGTGCCTCAAGATGGTCATAGATTGCCTCTGTGCTATTCCAGGGGCCGAACAAAGGCCACTGAGTGTGAGCTGCAGAGCTTCAGTACAATGGGGCTTCTGAGCAATAGGCTGGGTAACCCCATAAAGTAATGACTACTGAACCCAGGAGGTGGAGGCTGCAGTGAATTACCACTTTACCAGAAGGGTTGGAACAGAGAGTGAATGGCTGTATCAGGATATTACAGAAAGGGTAGCTACACAGACAGGGAAGTGAAGACTAGAACAGATAACTTCCAATGTTTCCTTTGATTATTAGAGTCTATGTTTGCATAATAATTATGCTGTCCCTGTGTTGAGAGACAGTGGGAAGAAATAGTTGTTCTAATTAACATTTACTGATTAGTGACAATTACTAAATTATTCGCCCTGGTAGCTTAGAGCAAGGGTCAACGAAGCACTGCCTTAGTATAGGTCATAAATCACTTGTCAATAAAATTACTTTTTCTACTAGCTAGGCATCTAGCTAAATACTGTGGAGTATCCAAATAAAAAGAACGCTTAGGGTTGTGAGGGAGGCAGTTTACTGTCTTACGGCAGAAACGAACATATTAGAAGACAATTTCAACAAAGAATTACACACAAAAAATGCCATAGCAAATCTAACGGGGCTCATGGATTAATCTGAAAATCTTTCAGTTAAAACAAAAATCACCTAAGTTTGTTTCAGTCTTGGTTCAAACTATTTCGGAGTGTGTTAATTCAGTGGGAACAGCCCTGCCTTTAACATACTGGAAACTACGGGTATTCTGGAGGGTTTTTTTTTTTTTCACATTTCCTAGAGTATGCAGTAACTTAAGAGGAGTTGGTGGGTGTGATCTATTCCTTCTCCTTTCCCCACTTGAAAAAATAAAAAACGCCTTTCCGTGGTTGAGGGAAAAACAGGGGGGCTGGCCAAGAAAAGAAAGGGCTGTCACAGCAACTACGCTGAGCTGCTCGCTGTCCAACTGGCTGTCTAACAGACCACGTCCAAATTCCAGACTGGAAAACAAACCAGCTTATGATATTCGAATGGAAAATTCATGGGGCAGATCCAGATTCAGTCCTGGTAGGAATACCTCACCCAGAAAATAAATTCAAGCCAGCACCACAAGGGATGACAAACCAAGTCTGGGATGAGAGTCTGCTCTGAGAGAGAAAGCCAATTGTTGAGGAGGAGAAGAGGGGGAAGTACAGAAAAAAAGAGTAAGATGGAGAGAGACGAACTATAAACCATTATAACCCCCACGTCATGGGGCAGGGGAGGCGGGAACAATCCCTAAAGGGAGAGCTAAGCCACACCCTGGGTCACACGTATTTTTAAGTTTTTAAAATTAATAAAATCTTTTCTTTCTTCCATGTCCCCTTCCTAATGAATAAAGGGGAGCAGCATATCCAAGTATACACAAGAATAACGAGCTCTGGTTTTAGAGTTAAGATTGCTTGGGCTTGAATCCAGGTCTGACTAGTTATTAGAAGAAAAATTCCAGGCAAGAAGTAATTTCACTCTCCTCTCAGTTGCCATTTCCTTAACAGTGACAAAGGATGGTTGCTAATTCCCTAAAGGAGCCGTAGTGACAGAAATAATTTATACATATAGTAACCACAACTCTGGTTTCTAGCACCATAGCAGGTGTGTGATAACATGTGTCTAACAAAGTTAAGGCTTCATTAACCTTTAATATATGATTCAGTAAGTATCCTGATGACAGTACTCTAAAGGTGGGCACAGCTAGGACCAGTCCCATTTTACGACCCGTATGTAAATTTGTCTATAATTTTTCTGTACTGAGCTATTAGCTTTTTAGAAGCTAAGACAATACAAACTTTTAAAAAGATGTTGTCTAGTAACTGGGGTTTAAAATAACAGATATACCAACAAATTGTTGTTGGGGAAGGGTAGGAAAACACACTGCTGACATCCAGTGGGCTCTGTTATGTCACACTAATCATAATCCTGCCTTGTAATGATCCATTACTGAAGAGTATACAAAGTGATTTTAAAAGCCAGTATCTTTTTTTGAGATGGAGCCTTGCCCTGTCGCCCAGGCTGGAGTGCAGTGATGCGATCTTGGCTTACTGCAACCTCTGCCTCCTGGATTCAAGCGATTCTTCTGCCTCAGACTCCCGAGTAAATGGGACTACAGGGGCATGCCACCACACCCAGCTAATTTTTGTATTTTTAGTCAAGACAGGGTTTCACCATATTGGCCAGGCTGGTCTTGAACTCCTGACTTTGTGATCTGCCCACCTCGGCCTCCCAAAGTGCTGGGATTATAGGCGTGAGGCACCATACCCAGCCAAAAGACATTATCTTATTTAGTCTAATGCTACTGCTCCCTTGAGGAAGTGTTTATAAAGTAAAATAGAGAAACTTGCAAAAAAAGTAGCTGGGATTCACAAAAACGCTATGCCTAAAATCAAAATCTCAGTAGCATGATCCTGATCTGCAATTTTAAAATTAAGATTAAAAAAAAAAATACTCTAAAAAGACTAAATTGCTTATGCTTGAGGTTAGGGTGTGGAGGTCTACAGAATTCAAAATTGTGTCCTGGGGAAAATGTTCAGGGGTTCAAAAATCATTTCTCTAAATATGGAAATTAAACTATGATGTGTGGAGATCTTTCCTTCCTATGAATATTCAAACTGTGAGCAACCTCATTTAATCTTTACTTGGCAGAAAGTTTCACTCTTGGGTGGTTGTAATTACACTTTAAAAGCAGACTAAAAAAACTCAGAATGCAAACTACTAGTATTCACTTAGCAGCCATAGGAACAGGCAAAGGGATTACACATCATGTCATCTGTGTAACACCCTCAAAATGAGACAAGCTAACACTTTACAGATGGGAAACAACAGAGCACACAGACATTAGGGAACATACTTTACGTCACAGAGTTAGAGGCCGGACTCGGTTTAGAAGCTGGGAATCCTAAGTAACCACAAGCCATGTGCTGTGTCATTAGCAAGGAAGGACTTAAGAACATCACACTCTCAAGTGTTGTTAGTAATAACTCAAAGATTCTTAAGGAAAGACTCAAATCCTGACCATGCATACAAAGTATAATGGTTCTCAAGCCTGGATTCATAGCAGGGTAACCAAAGGAGCTTATGAAGATTCTGATATCCAGGCCACACTCCACCTAATTAAATCAGAATCTCTGGAAGTGGGACCCAGGCATTAGTATATTTTTAAAGCTTGTTCAGCTAGGTAATTCCAATGTGCAGTCAAAATGGAGAACCTCGGGTTTGGTTCTTAATAGTATATTTATATAAACTTTTACCAGATTAACAAACCTATGTCACATGCCTATACACGTCACAGATGCTATCACAAATGAATGAATCATAAAGCCACCTATGACGTCTGTTACTACCAAAATAAAATTAAGGTAATGATGTACTCATCTTCAACTGTCAGACAAAATGCCTACAAACCCAAATCACATATATCCCTTCCTCTGATTTATTGTATAACATGTTAAGGAAAGGCAGATCTCCAAATAAAGTGATCTGTTAGAGTGGGCCTGCAGCTCCAGAAAATGAATGGACAATCTCAGCTTACCTGGGCTCTGCTTGGAAGCCAAAAGAGATGCTGCATCAGGGCACGGCTCTATTGTACACCAGTTTTCTCGGTTTATCTGAAAGAGAAGCAAAACACTGAGTTTCAGACATTGAAGTACTGCGAGATAATTTTATAGCTGTCAAAATTATGTTGACTGTACCAACATTCCTATCTTTTCAACACAGGGTGAGCAAACTTATGTCAAGGAAAAAAACAATTTTTTTCATGATCTATACTCAATTAAGGCGCTGAAGTAGGTGTCCCCAAACTACGGCCCACGGGCCGCATGTGGCTCCCTGAGGCCATTTATTCGGCCCCCTGCCGCACTTCAGGAAGGGGCACCTCTTTCATTGGTGGTCAGTGAGAGGAGTACAGTATGTGGCGGCCCTCCAACAGTCTGAGGGACAGTGAACTGGCCCCCTGTGTAAAAAGTCTGGGGACACCTGCTCTCAAGAGACTGTCAATAAAAATTAGGCATACCAAAGCAATAGGAAAAGACACACAGAGATGAAGGCCACAGTGTAGGCCAAGAGTAAAATAAAAAAAAGTTAACAAATGAAACTGACTAAATACTATAAATTTGGTGTGGCTCATGCCTGTAATCCGAACAGTTTGGGAGGCTGAGGTGGGAGGATTGCTTGAGGCCAGGAGTTCCAGACAGCCTGGCCAACATGTTGAAACCCCACCTCTGGTAAAACACAAAAATTACCCGGGCGTTGTGGTACATGCCTGTAATCCCAGCTACTCCAGAGGATGAGGCACAAGAATCGCTTAAACCCGGGAGGCAGATGTTGCAGTGAGCTGAGATCACGCCACTCCAGCCTGGGCGATAGAGCAAGACTCTATCTCAAAAAAGAAAAGAAAAGAAACAGGCTCAGAGGGGTTGCTGAAGTAATAAATAGCAGGACTGGTACTGGAATGCCAAGTCTGTGTTATTCTAAAAAGCAAATACCCCCTCTAAATTTAAAAAAAAAAGTTTAAATATAGCCTTTTTGCCTCCCAACCATCTTAACATTATAATTCTATTTTCATTACATTTTAAATTTATTAAATTACCATTGAAGATTTCAATACTCCTCTGTTATTTGATAAACCAAGTAGAAACACAACCAGTAAGATTGAGAAAACTTGAAAAACATCAATCAGTTTGACACAATATAGGACATTCCACCCAATAACAGCGTAAGACACATTCTTTTCAAGTGCATGACGAATATTCATATTCTATGACAAAACAAACCTCATATAAAGCAAACATTCTGTAGCACAAAACAAGTCTAAAACATAAGAGAATTAAAATCATAAAAAGTATGTTTCTGTGATCACAACAGTATTAAATCAGAAATCCAAAACAAAAGATACTCGGAAAAAAACTCAAATATTTGAAAAAAAATTTTTGTAACTTCTAAATAACCCAACGAATCAAAGTAGAAATATTAAAAAAAAAATAAGAAAATATTTTGAATTGAATAAAAATTAAAACACTACATATAAAAATTTGTGGGATGCAACTAAAGCAGTGCTAACAGCAAAATTTATAATATTACATGCCTGTATTTCAAATCAGTGATCTAAACTTCTACTTTATGAAACTAGAAAAAGAGGAGCAAATTAACCCAAATTTCTTTATCAAGCAAGCATGATAAAGAAAATAAAGAACAGAAATCAATGAAACACAAAACATAGGAAGAATAAACTCAATGAAACCAAAAGCTGGTTCCTTGAAAGGGTCAATAATATCAGTACAACTTTGGTGAGGCTAATCAAAAACAAAAGAAATACTACAGATGACAGGAATTAGGAATTACAGAGTGACACCATTACAGATCCTATAGATATCGAAAAAATAAAGAAATATCATGAACACTACTGCAATCAATTCAAGTTGGATGAAACAGCAGCATTCCATGACACTACACAAACTACCAATTTTCACTCAAGAAAACATAAATCATCTGAATAGCCTTATTCTATTAAAGCAATTTAATCCATAGTTTAAAAGTTTATTACAAGGAAAACTTCAGGCCCGGATGACTACAGTGGTGAATACCACCAAACATTTAAGAAGGAAATACCAACTCTACATAAGCTCTTACAGAAAATAGAAGAAAAGTATTTACAACACAGCTCATTTTTTTTTATTATACTTTAAGTTCCGGGTACATGTGCAGATTGTGCAGGTTTGTTACATAGGTATACACATGCAGATCATGCAGGTTTGTTACACAGGTATACACATGCCATGGTAGTTTGCTGCATCGATCCCCCTGTCATCTACATTAGGTATTTCTCCTAATGTTACCTCTCCCTAACCCCTCCACTTCCTGCTCTCCCTCCCCTAGCTCCCCCACCCACCCCCGCTGGCAGGCCCCCATGTGTGATGTTCCCCTCCCTGTGTCCATGTGTTCTCATTGTTCAACACCCACTTATGAGTAAGAACATGCGAACACAGTTCATTTTATGAGCCTAGCATTACTCTGAAATCAAAACCAGACAGCTATAACAAAACTATAGATCAATATTCCTCAGGAATACAGATGCAAAAAACCTTAACCAAATTTTAGGTTAATGGAATCCAGCAATATATAAAACAGATTAAGCTATTATGACTATATGGGTTCATCTCAGGAATGCAAGGTTGGTTTACTGCTTGTAAAATCAGTTTAACCAACCAAAAACCTCATGAACTAACAACCATCATTAGAGGAAAAGAATTTGGGGCTGGGAGTGGTGGCTCATGCCTGCAATCCTAGCACTTTGGGAGGCCGAGGCAAGCAGATCACTTCAGGTTTGGAGTTCAAGACCAGTCTGGCCAACATGTTGAAACTCCGTCTCTACTAAAAATAAAAAAATTAGCTGGGTGTGCTTGTAGGTCTCTGTAATCTCAACTACTTCGGAGCCCGAGGCACAAGAATCACTTGAACTCAGGAAGCAGAGGTTGCAGTGAGCCATGACTGTGCCACTGAACACCAGCCTGGGCGACAAAGCAAGAATCTGTCTAAAAAACAAACAAACAAAAAATAGCAAAATTCAACATCTATTCATGATAAAACTCTGAGAACACTAGGAACAGAAAGGCAATTACTCAACCTGACAAAAACCTACGGTCAACATGATATTTATTGGTGAAAGACTAAATGCTTTCACTCTGGAAACAATAACCAAAGATCTCAATTCTCATCAATTTTATTCAACCATGTTCTGGAGGCCTAGCCAGTGCAGTAAAGCAGAAAAAGAAAAAAAATGCATACCACTGAAAACAAAGAAGTAAAACTTTGTTTATTCACAAATGGCGTGACTGCCTATGCAGAAAATCCTAAGGTATCTATTAAAATACTGGAATAAATGATGTATTAATAGCAAGGTTGCCAGACACAAAGTCAACTTAAATACCAATGCTAGATTTTTATATTAGCAATGAACAATTAGAAATTGAAATTAAAAGTAAAAGTAACACCATTTACAATAGCATAATAAATAAAAAATAATTAGGGATTAAGAAAACATGAGTAAGACTCGTATTCTGAAAACTTTATAAAACACTGTTGAGAAAAACTGAGGCAGACTTAAATACAGAGATACCATATTTACAGATCACAAGACTCAATACAGTTGTTAATTGTCCTCAGATGCCAAGATAGTCTTATGAACAAATGATGCTATAACAACTGGATATTAAGATGTAAACAAACAAACAAAACTCCTCAAAATCTAAAATCTTACCTCAAACCTTATCACCTATAAAAATGAACTCAGAATAGGTTATGTATCTAAATGTTCAATCCAAAACTACAAAACTCCTAAAGACGACACAGGGAAAACATTTTTATGGGACTTAGGGTTACACAAAGATTTCTTAGTAGTACTTTTAAAACATGAAAAAAAACAGATGTCAACCTTAAAAACTTTACTCTTCAAAAGCCATTGTTAGGAAAACAATAAGGCAAACTAAAAAGTGAAGGAAAATATTTATAAGACAATTATCTGCTAAGCACTCCTACCCAGAATATTTAAAAATAAAGCAAAACAAACTCTTACAATGCAATAACAAAGCAGTATGATTTTTTTTAAATGGGCAAAAGACTTGAATAAACATTTCATTTATAAGATAGATGAACGGCAAGTAAGCCCCCCCATCAAAAAAAAAAAAAAATCCCCAACATCATTAATCCACAGGAAAATGTAAATTAAAATCACAAGGACATACCAACAGACATCCATTACAACAGTTAAAATTTGACACTGATACTACCAAATGTTGGCAAAGATGTGGAACAACTAGAACACAGAAATGTTGCTGAAAGAATGCAAAATAGTATAGCCGCTTTGGGAAAGCAGTTTAGCAGTTTCTTATAATGTTAAACATATACTTACATACAATACAGCATCCTATTCATTGACTGAAGAGGAAATTAAAATCTACTGTCACACAAAGACTTGTACTGGAATTTTAAAAGCACTTTAATTCATGAGAGCTCCAAACTAGAAACAGCCCAGACTGCCATCAAACGGTAAATGGATAAAAAGCAAATTGTGGTAGAGCCATACAATGCTACAGACTCACAATAAGAGGAAATGAACTGCTGATACACACAACATGGATGAAACTCAAGAGTATTATGGTAAGGCAAAAAAAAAAAAAAAAAAAAAAAAAGCCAGAAGAAGAAGACTACCTATTGTATGGTTCTATCCAAGATTTAGAAAAGGCAAAACTATAGTGGCAAGAAAACATTAGTGATCAGCAGGGACTAAAGGAGAAGACTGACTACAGGGAGACAGAATGGAAATTCTGAGCTGACAGAAATGTTCCTATGACGATGAGGTAGTGATTACAGAATTTAGGTATTTGTCAAAGCTCACCAAACTATAAACTTACATTGGTAAATTTTGTTGTATGGAAATTTATACCACAATAAAGCTGAAAACAAATACATTCCCCAAAACAGAAGTATAAAATAAAAAACAAATTTGTCTTCACAGTTACCAAGCATCTTAACATCACCTTTAATCATTAAAACTGATAATCCACCGTAATTCTAAATAAGCAGAAATATCTAAAACTACCAAGTAGTTGTGAATATTTGTAATGCTCAAAGACAGAAGCCTTGATTTAATTCAATAACCTCTAAAATATATTTCTGATCACTTTAGTGAGAAGATATTAAACTCTTCAGCTGATAAAGATCAACAATTTTTACTATATATGCTAAGTGGCATAAGGCAGAAAGCTAGAGGACATTTTGTCAAATTATAACTGTTTGAAAATAAAATAAATGAAAGGAATTAAACTGCTTGCAAATAACCAGGCAAACTACAACCACATGAAACAAATCACTTAATCATTTGCTCTGTTCAGCTATTTTACTATTGGAGAGGATAAACAGCAGGAACCAGGGCCCATCAAGGGTTCAGTTCCTGGTGTGTTACAAAATGATGTCAAAAATTTAAAAGTAATCCTGAATGGAACTGAATCTTCAGCAGGTTCCCTGGGATTACACATATTAAAAAATATATATCCTTTCTGAAATGTATTTTCAGGCGTGCACAATAAAGAAGTAATCACAAAGTTTGTAACTTTACCAACACAAAGTTTGTAACTTTACCAACACCATATCCACATTTTTGAAACAACTGAAACAACACATTTTCTTAAAAAAAAAGTCATTCAGAGAAGAATTTTCTCTTAATTTTAAACTGCATTTCATTTGAAACGAGCCAAGTTTTACTCACTGTAAAGAAAGTTTCTCTGCAAATAGAACCATTGTACTGCAATACAGAACTATTCTTTTAAGCTGGAAGGGAAAAGATTGTTTTTCTCATCTACCCCCCAGATTCCGGTAATAAGAGGCTGCATGAATACAGCAACAAGTTTAGATAGTTAACAGAAATAAAAGAGCTCAGATGATCCCTTAGTGACAGAGTCAAGAATCTGGAAATGAACTACTACCAATTACCATACTGCTCTCCTACCATGACCTTCAACAAGTTTTTTGGCCACCATTTTAGAAAATCCTACTAAAATTCTGTTTCTTAGAATACTTTTCATTATCCTCTCAATACCACATGCCATTCCAAAGCCAATGAGTAAAGTGAACATTCTTTGCCTTGACTATGCAGGTTACCAAGACTCTCTACTTTTCCTGTCATTTTAGGCACATGTGTTACATAAAGTGAGTTTCATATTTTGCAAAATTATATACAACACACTAGTAGAACAAAATTAAAGTTAAATATCTTTAAATAAATATAATAATTTCTGAGTGACAGTGATGAGAACATATTCACGTTGGGAAACAATTCTCCATGTCCCTCTTGCATTTCTGCAGGTATTGTTAGCAAAAGCCCTCTTGGACCTTTTATTCTAGACTATGTACTCAAGACTGTATATCAGACATCCTCAGAAGATAATAAATATTGTTTCCTTCTGAAGCAAAGGGCAGGTTTGTTTCTGTCCAGTATAATAAAGATAATGTCTCAGTCGAGGGCAAACGTCACATAGGCTTACTATCCACTGTATAAAAATTTCTCCTTTCCAACACACATGTCCAAGCTGCCAAGAACAAGGTGAAATACCTCATGTCAGTGGAGTCTTCCGAGGGTCTCCTGCAAGAAGTCGGGTCCCAGGCTCTAGTTGCTGGCTCTTATATGCTACCCATCCCCAGTCCTTCAGTAGATTGATTCAGTGGCTAACGCTCACATAATAAAGGCTTCAAAGAACGGGCCAGAAATCGATGGCAGCAAGAGGAAATTTGGGACGTACACCTTTTGCTGATGAGTTGTAATACTGAAGCACACACTACAGGAGACAGCTGAACATTCTCTCAGCCCAGAGCAGCAAACACATGAAAGTCAGAAGTCTTTAATATAACATTTGTCTTTTTCCCAGTGAGGTAAAATAAGGTATAAATGCAGGTAATTATTGCCAGCTGACCTAAAGTCAATAAAACACTCTGCTTAAGGGTTTTTCTTAAAAATATAATAATCATCAGGTTTCTTCAAGTTGAGATTTCTCAGCTGTGACACCTGGACCCTTTCGTGTGGCCTGCACGGGGCTTAGGAAGCAAGGGGACCCATCAGCAAGGTGATGCTGATGCTGCTGGCTATGCAATGCGTGATGCATTTATCTCCCTCTGACCCTAGAATCCCTTCACTTAAGCCAGTACCCATGAAATTGTGTCAGGATGTAAGTTAACTTGCTAGCTTGCAAGTAGGGTAAAGTCTAAGATCATCACACTTCTTAACAATTAGTATATATTACACAGTACTAAAATTTTTACACACAGTGGCAGCCAAAAATCTCTTGAACATGTTACACCTCTGTAGTACAGTCTCCTAATCTGATTGTATTTTCAATTGGGTGGTTACGTCTCAATGACCACAAGACAACAACTTACTTATGTTCCTTTTAACTTTCCTGTGGTTTCCCAAATCTTCAATGGTTACATATTTCTTTTATTTAAAAAAATTTACCTTGCTAAACTTATTTTGTAACTTCAGGCTGATAAAAAATAGTATACATAAAAAATAGACATAAATTCAGGTTGCAAAGACAGCAGAGAACGTTTCCGTTTATCTCCCCTCCCTTCCTCACCAGTTTCTCCAACGTTAACATGTTACACAACTATGGCACAGTTGTCAATACTAAGAAACCAACAATGGTACATTACTATTAAGTAAACTCCATACCTATTTGAATTTCACTTGTTTTCCCACTAGTGTTCTTTTACTGTTCCAAGATCCCATCCAAATCACACCACATTGCATTTCATGTGTGTGTGCGTGCTTGTGTGTGTCTGTGTGTGTGTGTGTGTGAGAATTATTTTGCATTTTAACATCTTTGAGATGTAATTAATATACTAGAAAACTGACCCATTTAATAGATATAATTCAATAGTACTAGTATATTCATAGAGCTGTGTACCATTACCGCTACCTAATTTTAGAACCTTTTTATCTTGATAAAAAGAAACCCTATGCCTGTTAGTAGTCATGCCTCATCCCCATTCCCTATCCCCTAGTGCCTAGACAGCTACGATTATCTATTTTGGTCTCTAAAAATTTGCTTACTCAGGACATTTCATACAAACAGAGTCATACATTACTTAATGTTTCATGTTGGGTCTTTCACTTAACAAAATGTTTTTGAGGTTCGCCCATGTTGTAGCATGTTACAGTACTTTACTTCTTTTATTTCCAAATAATATCCTACTGTATGGATACATCCGTATTTTACTTATCTATGCATCAGTTGATGGAGATGTGGGCTTTTTACTTTCTGACTGTGATGAATGATGCTGCTATGAATATATTCATACATGAGTTTTTGTGGAGTCACGTTCTCAGTTCTCCTAGGACATACCCAGGACTGGAACTGCTGAGTTATATATACGATAACTTTGTTAAATACTTTAAAGAACCGTCAGACTGTTTTTCAAAGTGGCTGTGCCATCTGACAATTTTTCTACATTCTTGTCAACACCTGTTTTTGTCACCTTTTTTATTGTAGCCACCACAGTGAGTGTGACATGGGCGCTCATCCTGAGTTTTTTGTTTTTTTTTTTTTAATGGAAAATATTTTAAAATCTATTGTTACTTTCTAGAAAAGGAAAACAGTGTGAAGATGTAATGCTCGCCATGCTGGAATGCTTCTTTCCTTATTTTGTAAAAAATGTGTTAGGTATCTTCTACGTAACAAACACTGTAACAAGCCTTAAAAGCAGAAGTAGTCCAACATTTTGTCCTCAAAGAACTCATAGCTTATATGTGAAATGTGAAAATGTTAGGTTGGTCAATAAGCCTACCACATCTTGCATAGTAGGCAATGAAATGTGTTTTCACTTTTCAATACATGCTGCAATTAGTAGAGATGGGAATGACACTGAATGGAACACTAAGTACTGCCTTCAGTATTTTCAGTGCTACATATATTTCTGCTTGGGTCACAAATGTTATATATACAGAGACACTGGACCAGAATAACAACTTTCTATTTTAGTTCAGATAGTGTATGTATGTGTAAAACACAGAGAACAGAGAAGGCAGAGATGGCACACAACAGCGTCTAAGAGCCAGAGAACTTAGGAGATTAGAGTTTCACAGAATCTGCTGCAGAGAAGTCAAAGTAGATACAAAACAAAAAGAAGTTACTGAATTCGGCAACTGTGAGCTCAGGAGTTCATGACCAGCCTGGGCAATATGGCAAAACCCTGTCTCCACAAATACAAAAATTAGCTGGGCATGGTGGTGGGTGCCCGTAACCCCAGCTACTCAGGAGGCTGAGATGGGAGGCTGGGTTGAGCCCGGGAGGCAGAGGTTGCAGTGAGCCAAGACAGTGCCACTCTACTCCAGCCTGGGCGACACAGCCGCTGTCTCCAAAATAAAAAAAAAAAAAAAATATATATATATATTTAAAAAGGCTGTAAAATAACTCATTCTATTTCTAGATTCATGAAACTTTAAAGTACCATCATGTAGATTTGACCTTTTTACAGACCTTGAGAAGGCATGTTGCCATTTTAGAGAGGAAGAAAACACACTCAGTGAGGTTTGGTGATTTTTGGAGAGCATACATGTATGTGAACCATATCGTATTTATAGCTTTATCTGCTTGAAAGACCGTAAGCTTCCCGAGAACAAAATCACATCTATTTCCCTGATCTCCCCAGCGAGTAGTACGTGCATGGTTCATGGTGGATGCTTAATGAATAATCTTTGAATTCGTTATCCTCAGTGATTCTGAAGAAAAAAGTGGAGACTCCTTTAGGATTATAGCTCTGCCTCCCTTTATTAGACCCATAACAAACCTGAGGCCAAGGAAGGCAAAATAATTTGATGAAAGTAATAAATATTTCAAAACAGAGGACCCAAGATTTCCTCACTTCCAGTCCACCACAAATTTCCCCCTCAAGAGTCTCTTCTGGTTCTTTTCCCTTTTTTTCTTTCTCCTTTCATTTTCTCTCCTTCCTCCACTTCCTTCCTTTTCAGAGAAATAAGCTCTGTCACCCCAGGCTGGAGTACAGTGGTACAATCATACCTCACTGCAGCCTCAAACTGCTGGGCTCAAGCAATCTTCCCACCTCAGCCTCCTGGGTAGCTAGGACTACAGGCATGTGCCATCATGTCCACCTGTTCGTTAAAAGATTTTTGGAGAGACAAGGGTCTCACAATGTTGCCTAGGCTGGTCTTGAATTCCTAGCCTCAAGCAATCCTCCCATCTTGGCTTCCCAAAGCATTAGGATTACAGCCATGAGCCACTGTGCCACCTCTTCTTATTCTTAACTTTGTCTCAGAATTCAATAGTAATTGTTTAACAATATTTTTTTAGCCTTAAATTGAGTAAGTTTGGGAAAGTGTATTTAACATCTTCAAGAAAGATTTGTTGGAAAAGAATCATTGATTTAGACAAAACTATTTAGAAAATAAGGTATTAATGAAATGACACAAAATATGAAACTGTGAATACCCATTTTTTAAATATCAAAATGCTGTAACTGAAAAACACTACTGTTTGTTGCTGGATCTGTCAATTACGAGGCTTTAATCACCAGCAGTTAATTAACAACGATGTCCTGAGAAGGCTCACTGTCTCTAAGACCACAAGAAGCTTACACAAATCTGAGCAAGTTCTCTCTTCTGAATTAGACTTCATTTACAAATATTTAAAAGTAAAATCCACACTGGAAAATGGTAAGATTTCAAATAATTCAGGACTTCTGCACCAGGACTGGGAAATCTAGCAGAAGAAGGTTTCTTAAAGCTCTCTTGTTGTCAGCTACACTGACCCATCCACACAGCTAGCCAGCAAAACTTATGGAGTGCTCACTTTAGGCAAGGAACCAGGGTAAGGTACAGCAACAAACAGGAAGGTGAAAAAAGACATGACTCTAATTACAATTTGCCTAGTACATGCCATGGTTTGTAAGCATGATTTTAACACAAAATGCCTTGGGTTATGAAGCCTCGACATCCCAGGATGACTGATACATACATATATCCATATGAGTCTATTAATTATCAGATTCAGTGAGATAACTCCACAAACCATGGCCTATAGGTTGGGGAAACACTGATTAATTTGTGTAATACAATAGGTATACAAATAACTAAAATCCACAAAAGAAAGTCCCCAGCATGAAAATAATTCCTGCTCAAGAACCTGGGAAAAGCTCAACGAAAGTGTTGGTATATGAGGTAGGCTTTAAAAGCAGACAATATGCTTAAGAGAGAAAGATGGTAAAGCAGGGAATCTAGCTATATGAAAAAAGCATGAGCAAAGCAGTTAGGACACTCCAGAGCTGGACTTTCACATCACAGACTCCTTCAAGAATCGGCAGAAAGCCATGGAATCCTCACAGGAACATGCATGCCTACGTCACAATCGGTGGTTCTTTGCGTAGCCTTATAACCCAGGTTAAAGACCTTTG
This sequence comes from Saimiri boliviensis, assembly GCF_048565385.1. Lineage (NCBI taxonomy): Eukaryota > Metazoa > Chordata > Mammalia > Primates > Cebidae > Saimiri > Saimiri boliviensis. Next base: position 130,196,653 of record NC_133453.1, on the reverse strand, counting down.
CTTTTGATGTTTTTTTACCAACACAAAAAACCCAACAGTAACCATAAGTGTAAACTGAGCAAGGAAGAACAACAGGAGATACAGCTACAACGAATTCAGCTTTGTTCTCTGACAAGGGTGAACCCTGCCAATCATATAAGCAAGGGAGTAAAAAGATCAGTATTATCCTTGGCCAATAACTCTAGATGTGTACAGATAAAGTGGGAGTAGGGAAGGAAGAAAACACAGGGCATCTGAGACACAAAGGCCAGCTGCGATGAGCCTGAACTAGTCTAGTGTATACCAGGGAGTGTAATCTGGGCTGGAAAGCACATAAAAGGTATACATCAGAAAGCTAGCACAAAGGCAAAATTCACAAAAATCAGAGAGGAAAACAGGTCACAGATGCACAATTAACAGATACAGGAAATCTAGAGGGAAGAAGATGATGTACTCTATTTGCCCATGTTGAGTTTGAAACAACAACATGTCTTGCTAAAGTTTTGGAAGCTTGAGAGAAAGGCTGGTGCTAGCTTCATTTGTTCTTGAGGTAACAGATGAAAAGAGTGTGGAAGAGACCCAAGACAGAGCATGTAAAAAGAACAGGCGCACTAAAGGGAGCATTCACAGTAGATAATACCTATTTACAGATGAGGTGGCTTGGAAAGCTCATACTTGCTGGACTCTTACGAACACAAACAGGACAAAAGTGTGCATTAGGGAAATGCAAATCAAACCCACCATGAAATAACACATCATATTCAATAGGATGGCTATTATTTAAGCAAAAAAAAAAAAAAAGAAAGTAAGTATTAGTGAAGATGTGTTGAAACTGGAACTCTTGTTCATTGCTGGAAGGACTGTAAAATGGTACAACCACTGTGGAAAACAGTAGGCCAGTTTCTCAAAAAAGATTAAACATTCAATTACCTTATGATCCAGCAATTCCACTTCTGGGTATACATGCAATTGCAAGCAGGAACTCAAACAGGTATTTGTGTATCGATGCTCATAACGGCATTATTTGCAATAGCCAAATGGGGCAACAGGCCAATATCAACTGATGGATGAATGAGTAAACAAAATATGGTATATACTTACAATGGAATATTATTTTGCCTTAAAAAGGAAATTCTGACACATTATATAACATAGATGAACCTTGAAGATATTACACTACTTGAAGTAAGACAGTCACAAAAAGACAAATGTTGTATGACTCCACTTATAAGGGGTACCTAGAATAGTCAGATTCATAGAGACAGAACGCAGAATGGAAGCTGCCAAACGAGCAGGCAAAGAGAATGGAATATTAGTGTTTAACAGGTAAGGAATTCCAGTTTGGGAATATGAAAACATTCTGGAGAGAGATCTGGTGGGATGGTTATGTAACACTGTGAATGTATTTAATACCACTGAAATATATAGCTAAAAATGGTTAAAATTTATGGTATATACACTCTATCACATTTAAGAAATGAGTGTGCAGCAGTTAGAGATATGTAAACTTGTTCAGAGAAAAGAAGGCAGGCAGTCCACAGAGTCAGAGCCAGTAATCTGGGCCAGACGCTACCAGTCATGGTCAATGTCATTAACCAGAGGACAAACTCCATCTGGACCAACTGTGGAAACAATGTCAAAACATGTATCAGCATTTACAACCACATCCTGTGAAACAGCAATACCAAGCATATCATATTCATGTGTGAAGAATATTGTGCTTACTATAAAGTAAGCTGCTTAAGAGACGTAAAGTGGATTACAAAACACCTCCCCCTCCTTCTGCCCTATTTCAGAATCACTGATGTGGCAGATAACTGTTTTCTAGTCTTGGTTCTATTCATCAACAACTCCATAGTTGTTGTCTATTAACTTCTTTCTCATTCAAACAACCAAGGCAACTTAAAGGCCAGGCTAGGTGGCTCCACTTGAAACACTGTCAGAACGCTTCCTTCAGGCCTAATAGCCAGGCTCTGCATACATACATGCAAAGACAGCTGAAACTTTTTGTTGTTGAAACAGGGTCTCGCTGTGTCACCCATGCTTAGTGCCGTAGCACAATAGTTAACTACAGCCTCCAACTACTGGGCTCAAGCAGTCCTCCTGTCTGAGCCTCCCAAATAGCTAGGACTACAGGCGCACACTGCCACCTCCAACTGTTTTTCTTTTTCTTTTTTTTTTTTTTTAATCAATGAGGGTCTTGCTATGATGCTTAGGCTTGTCTTGAACTCTGGGCCTCAAGTGATCCTGCTGTCTCAATCTCCTAAGGTGCTGGGGTTACAGGTGTGATGTGAGCCACTGTGCCTGGCCACATCTGAAACGTATACTGCAGGAAATCAAAAGCCACCAGGCATTTTTTATTAGAAGGATGCTTGTTCTCCTGTTAGTCTCTTTTGCAAATGTGACTCAAAGACTGAGGTTTTCACACTAACAGATAAACTTGTTCCTTATACTATCAACACTCTTCTCGGCCAGTTCTGAGACTAGGTTTGACAAAAGATTCTGATCATCAGCAGAATTAGGACACAGGATAGGAAGAATCATCAGTGTTGGCACTGCTAACAATTTGAGTTTAAAGAGAAAAATGAAGATAATCATGCATCTTTCTAGTCAGATTTGCCCTTATGGAATCTTGAGCTCTGAACAAAGTACAGGATTGGCAGTTGACTAAATGGGTAGGAAAAAGAATACGTGATTTAGAAAAGCAGTAGCTGGAAATGTGGAAAACAGAGATTTTACCATTAAACATCTCTATCTTTTGGAGAGACACGTCACCAAAACATACTTTTCGGCTCTGATCACATTTATGATTCTTTAGCTAAACAACACAGTCATGGGTTTTCCTTTGTACATACTATCTCCATGACATCCAGTTCATGGACACCACAGGTATTCAACATCGAAAGTTCTGGTGAATTATGGTACACATGAAACATGGGATAATGGAAGTTACCTCAGAAGAAATGCCACACCTATCCCAGTAACTTGTAAATTTCTGACCTGAAGCCTATGGACCCCTTGTGATTATCCCTAAACCACACCCACAATGTGTTCCCATCAGTCAGAAAATACAGCTGTACATAGTTTCAGTGGAGAGGGAATTGCCTTTGTTTCTGGCAGTGTTTCTGTTACTGTTTGTATCTGAACATCCTAATAATACAGCTCATGGTTACGCCCAGCCTTCCCAGCTACTGCCCATATTTACTTCCTCTGCAACTGTCTCAGGAGATCCTGCCTGAGCTACAAGATTGAACAAGAGGAAGCAAAACCCACCATCCGGACATAGAAGCCAACACTTGAGTCAAAGTCTTTTTCAGGGAATCAGACTGTATCTGAACGGCTATATATGTGGCTGTCTTCAATCCAGAGCTTCCTTATGTCTTTTGTTTTGCTGCAATGTGGAAGTCTCTTACAGTAAGCAAGTTTTTAGGCAATGTGTGTATCTCTGCAAAATGACACCACAATTAAGAGACAGATTATTCCTCCTCAGCTTTAGCCAATAAGCTCCTGTGGCCTGCCCAAGCAGCATGAGTGGGGAGGGGATCCTCCTCTGTAAATATTTTCATTCAATGTATACAAAACATAGTTGCAACTTAACCATACAGCCAACATTCTGAATTACTGCCTACAAAATACTGTGTACATCATCAGTAATAAGAAGAATCACATTACTATTAACAGGCAGTATTTTTCCAGTTACCCAAAGTTACAAAATTAGTAAACCAGCAGTGGCCTAGGCTCGAAGCAGTGTAAATCAGAAGTTAATCCTTGATTCTGACCCGCTTCCTTTTGGTACGCTAATTTCACAGTTTCTGATATCTGCTGTCCTCTAGTAATGCTCATTATAAGCTAAAGGTGGCTACTGAACTCAGTTAGGTGAAAGCTCCCATCAGTAACCAACTTCTGAAGTCAACACTACCTTTTTGAAGGATGCTGAAAAAAATGGGCATGTTGGTACCGAAGGGCCCCTGCCAACAATTACAATTCTTTCGTATCCCATTTTTAGCATATGATTCACAGTTACCAACCGCTTACTCCAAGAGTCAGATGTCATGCATGCATCAGGAAAAGGGGAACTGGGGGCATGTCATATACAGAGGAACAGGAATGTTTATATTATCCTGGGGAAGAGAGGGATAGGGGACCAAGGAATACTATCAACTTAGGTTTTATTACTTAGAAGTAGTTCAGAATAGAGGTCGTATTTCAGGGGTATTGGGGGTTGATGATGGGACACAAGAGCTAGTGTGAGGATGACACTGGTATATCCAGCCTCAGGGAAATCTTACAAGAAGGTCTTGATACGGAAGAGCTACCATGAAACTATGCAGAACTATCAAAGGAAGCAGGGCAGAATGCAGAAGAAGCCAAAGAGCGTGTGAGTACATAACACAGAATGAGAATTTTGAAGCTCATCTATAGCAAATTATTAGGATGCCAACGGGAGAGATTATAGTTGTAAATGTGGAATACCGAAGTGACAGGCTCACAACTTAAACTCTGTAATTACTGCCATAGTTCATCTCACTTGTTATATAAACACCATTTGTATAACATGATGTTTATGAATCCATGCTTCAAAGATGAATTCATTTAACAACAAATGTTTTGAGTGTTTAGATAATATTAACGAATAGATGAAAAATGACAAACTCCTTAGTACAAAAAGCAAACTTCCATACATAGAACCAGAGAACATGTACATGATGGCTTGAGAATTCATGCGGCACAGGCACCCAACATAACTGTTTTTTTAAAACACTGACAGAAAATACTGAAATTCAAAATAATTTTGTAGAAATAATTGGAGAACACTTCCAAATGGTTTTTAAGAATTCTGAGAAAACTTTGCTAAAAATCATGGGACAAAATGAACTTATCTACCATTGTGTACCTGTCCTAAGTACTGTAGAAGCAATTCCCGTACTGAGAAAGAAGAGACCAAGATATTAAGACTTCTCCCAATATGAAAAGTGTAAGACAAATAAAGAACACATATGTATATATCAACAAAAGCTAATATACATATTCATGTAATAAGGAGAATTGACAGACTCAAAAAAGAGGTCTAGGATAGCAAGAAAAACATGGACTTTGAAAACAGTCCAACTGGAACTGCACTCTATTATCAATTACTTATGAGATGTGAGACACTGAGAAAGTTATTAACGACACAAATCTGTTTTCCCATATGTAAAATGAGATAAAGAGCAGGAATGTAAACACTAAATGCCTGTGTCTCATATCCATTTACTTCCTCCCACTTCAGACCACAAAACTCTCTTATCCTGCCTGTGCTGTCATAACAGGAGGCTAACCGATTACTCCCAGAATAATCCCAACACATACGTTGAGAGGTAAGGCATCTTCCCCACGGCTATCAAGGCCCCGCTCTTCCAGGTCCCACCTCTGGCCTTCTTCTCACCCTGCAACCCCACTTTGTACTCAAGGTGCTCCCGTCCACCACAATGACCCTGTCCATTCCTTCCTTCCTCAGGGCCTTGTATTTGCTGTTCGTTCTTTCTAGAACACTCTTCCTTAGTATAGCTATTGTCTTTCCATCCTCTGGAGATTGGCTTTTTAAATGTCTGCACCTCAGAAAGCTCTTCTAGCCAAAGACCATTCTATCTCAAACAGTTCTGCCCATTATTCCCTACACGGCACCCTAATCATTTCTTTCAAATCACTTATAACAGTTTGTACTTATTTCTCTATTGTCTGTCTTTAAGCAATAATGGGATAAGGACTGTATTCCACGGCTCGCATGGGATAGGTATTTAGGTTTCTTTAAGTTTACAGCTCTCGATGTTGTTTTCTCCATCTCCAAAGCGAAGAAACTAACACCAAATGTCCCCGTCTCATTTCAAACCGGAAACAGGGTGTTTTCAGGACTCCTTGTGTTTATTTACTAATGACTATTTTCTGAGAAGTGAAATAAGTATTTTCTGAGAAGTGAAGTTTTCTCTGAGAATCTTTTATTATTTATTGGGCATAATAGTACAAACAAACACAGGCAAACACCTTTATTCGCTGTAGGTCTGTGAAAAAAAGAAAAAACACACACATTCTTCTCACTCAAGTTCTTCATACCCCTCAACATGCTCAAGAAAACCCTGAGGCTCTTCATATGAATATAGGATAAAAAGTAACTGCCTGGCAAGTCCCAAACGACGTACGTATATGGAGGTGCTTCATTAAAACTGTAAAACAGTAACTCAGGCCAATAAGCCTGTACTCATTTGGCTTCACTCACAAAGGCTTTCACGCCCACCTAGAGCATGAACTATTATATATTTAAGCATTATCTTACATGTCCAACACTCTTCCGATACTCAAGATTTTCTTTTCCTCCTCTTTTCTTCTCCCCACGCGCAGGCGAAATCACAGGTTATTGTCTACATAAAGATCCTAAAACAAGATTCTCCTAAATATATAAGGACAAAAATTTTAAAACATCACTATGATCTCACAGAGAAAATCTCATTTCAGAGAAACCAAAATGAGTAATATCTTGGCAACAAGTTACCAACTGCTGTCAACCTAGGCCCAGCAAATCAACTACCTGATAGTGACTGTGGAGAGACAAGGACAACTCTACCGCAAACCACACTCCTCTACCTAGTGCCCTGCCCAACATGGCATTTCGTTGGTTTCTGTGTCCAGCCTTCTGAGCCCATTCCTTAGCCTTACTCAACCAAAGGAAAAAAAAAAAAAAAAAGACCCAAGCAATAAACTGACTTGATAAATCAATACAATAAGTCCACTATTTCCTTGACCAGGACAATATATTTCCACTTTGCGTAAAATCACCCTCACCTCCACATACAACCTCACAAGTTCAGATACTGAGGTTCTTTCTGTCATCTATGAAGTGCTTGGTTGACTTCCAATTTCCCCTGCCTTTGCCAGAAAATTGCTAAATTTCCAAAAAGTGCTCTTTGAGCTGTCCAACATTCCCAGACTCTCATCTTACGGGCTGGAGGAGTACTTACTAATTTTAGATTCAAGGATGCCTTCTGTGAGCAATTAGCTATTCAGAGTCTCCGCCCCCATCCTGCTTAGACACCTAACATCACAAACGCTGAGAACACAAACAAATACTGCTATCAATAGTCAGAAGCTAACTCTGAAAAGCAGTCAAACCAAGCCAAAAGGTCAACTCTGCTACCTTAATAAATAGGTTTATTGGAAATCTTTCCAAAAAAAATAAATGTTGCCTGTCTTTCCCCTAAAGAATTGAGTGAGACAGTAGCAGAAAAACAGAAAAGACTCAGACAAAAGACAGAAAGTCTTAAAAGAAGCAGAAAGAGAGACTGACATAGAAAGAGACCAGGCAGATGGGGGTGAAGTCTCGGGGCGGAAGGGTGAGAGAGACAGAAGAACAAACAGAACAACTTGGAAGGTGAAACTCTCCCTCTGTGATTTTTAACAGTATCAGGTTCTCCCAAGCATAAGAATCCATTTTAATACAAGTAAAATTAACTTTCACTACTATGTGTTTCAATGCTGATTCCCAAGCACCTCCTGCTTCCTGTTCAGATATTCCTTTAAGAGACTTATCATCACCCCTCACCCTCTATTGTGCACAGATTTCTCAGCCTTTCTCCCAGTACAAGAGGGCCAGGGACATGGCTACGGGGTTCAAAGAGATAAAACAGCCTATAGAGCTTCAGAATGCACGAGGTGTGGCTCCCTTACCTTCAGCAATACCACGTCCACAGTCCTGTCCACCTTGGAGATGTCATAAAGGCTGTAGCGCCTTTTGTGCCGCTCATACATTTTGCCCAAATGCAGGAAAGAACAGAGAAAATGCAAGAAGTATATCCACTGTTAACCTGGGGATCAGTGATCTCATCCAAGTCCTGAGTTCCAAATCTCTCACGGTGAAGTGGCGATCTCTGCCTTCCAGGATCCTCTTTAAAACTCCCAAAGGGGTTAAAAACAATGAATTCAAAAGATACCAAGCAGAATCCAATTCCTTGAACTGACTGAGAACTTGGTGGCAACTTCAGAGTGCTGGAAAGATGAATGTAGAATTCATAATATAAACAATAAATACCCCCTGATGCTATACTTTGTGCAGCTCTTGACTGAAAGAGAAGCAAACACCATTTCCATCACTGGCAACAACTCCAGCAAAAAAATTAAGAATACACTGGCTAAGCATAACAGCCGATACACGTAGGGAAAAAACCCAAGCAAGCAATAAAACTCCAGTATATACTTCGCCAAGAAGATGGAGGGAAAGAAACGAAGACGACTCTATTTCAAAGCGATGACATGAAAAAAGTCATTAGATTCTGTTCTTGCTTAAAACATAAAGACAAAGAAAATCTACTTTTCCTTAAAGACAAAAAGTAGAAGCTGGGAGATGCTTTTCAAAGCAGTCTTTACAGTCTGTCTCTTGTTCACCAGGCAGTAGGGCTTGGTTTTGATTTAAGTTGAAAATCTCTAAGGACAGCAGAGTAAAACGAAAAAAAAGAGACCACTCCTGCTGTACTCCCTCCCTCCCTAGACAGCCCTTCACCGCCCCAGCCACCTCCTCCCATTTTCCTTCTCTCTCAAGAACGTCACTGCTTGCCCTTTCAGCTCTGCACCCGCAGCCTTGGAGGTTTGAAAACCCAACTGCAGTTGTGGGAACATGATTCATCTACAGACTAACAGAAAAACAAGACTTCCTTTTCCAACCCGCTGCTTCTTCTTCCTCCTCCTCCTTTTCCTCCTCCTCCTCCTCCTCCTCCTCCTCCTCCTCCTCCTCCTCCTCCTCCTCTTCCCCTCCCCTCTCCCACCTCCCTATGAAAAAGGCTTTGTCAGGCATTGCAAGATGCAGCTCAGTTCTTTGATGTCCAAGTAGTAAGCTAATAAAGGAAGGGGGGTGTTATGCTAAACACCACGAGCGTGTACAACAGACTTACTGAGAGGTACAGAAAACTGACATTGCCCAAAGCATACACCATACCTCCCTGCCAAATGCAAACCAGTGATTTAATACAAGAAAAATGTTAGCCAAATATTGCAGTTATGTCTCTAGGATTGAGAAGTGGCTACAAATGTGTCTAATAAGGATTAAAAATAATCAAGAGTTAAGCTTTATTTTGGGGGGCGGGGAGAAGGGATGTAGTTAATTTAAAGAAAAGAAGTGGAACAGAGGAGTTCTGTATATCTTAATACTTTTTGTGACTAAGAGTAGCCGCCTGGCTGGGACTTCTTCAATGTTTCTATGCATACTAACTGGGTCTAGAATGTGCGTCTGCTACTTCATCTGCCTGTTTTCTTACTATTCCTTCTAGCCCCCACCCTATCTAACATTCTCAGGGACAGACTTACTTCGGAATGCATTCTCTTACTTGGATCATAAATGATTTGGGAGGGAAAAGGATGAGGAACTATGGGAAGCAAAAAGCAGAAAGGAGTGAAGAAACAAAAGAAAAGGGGTAAAAAAATCTTTCTAGGAGCTGCTCAGATTTTCCTTGAGTTGGCCAGCATATCCTTAGCTAGGTTGTGAAAGCAGGGTCTCAAATACCACAACAGAAGGGGAGAAGAGAGATTTAACACCTACATTTCTGTTGACATTGCAAACAAAGTTGGTGAGAAGGTTTTTCAAGAGCTTAAAAAAAAAAAAAAAAAACAGGTAAAAAAAAGTTATAGATGAGTCTCCATATCCTCAGGCCAGGTATTCAATTGCTGACCAGCTTAAAGGAGGGAAATACAGCAAACCCTGCTAAGAGTGCAATGCAAACATTTTCCTCACCTATCTATTAATACGCTACAGCCTTTAATCTCAAATAAAAGCCTTTTATCTCCCTATTCCTCACTGGTTCATCAATGAATGAAGGTAGACAATCCCTCCCCTCTCACGCCCCCAGTGAGCATCGGCTCTGCAATGGTACCAACATGTGCAGAGAAACAGATGTTGCTTTTCACTACAAATGAGGCTAGAAAACAGTAGAAACAAGATGATTTGACAGAGATTTAAGAGTTGTAAATAAAATTCTTGCTCAGGCTTATCCAAAGCATGGGAACCTCCAAAGATTTATAAATACTTCCAAACTATGTGGTCTAGGGCACAGATAGACTTTAGGCTTGAATGTATAGATAAACTGATGGTTTACTACCTTCTGTAAAAGCTTTTACCAAGCTAGTATGCAGAACTCGCCCTTCTCTTTTTTTGAACACAGAGCTGCCTCCCCTCTGTCCTCAATATGGTTTGTTCCTCATTGCCACTCCCTTCAGTTTTAATTAGAATCAAATGTTTCCTGCTTCCAAGGTTCCCAGGCATCTGTCTCTCTAGGGATCAGATGAGAGATGCTTTAATCACCATTAAAGCCTTTCTACAGGCCAGGCGCAGTGGCTCATGCCTGTAATCCCAGCACTTTGGGAAGCCAAAGTGGGTGGATCACAAGGTCAAGAGTGGAGACCATCCTGGCCGACATGGTGAGACCCCGTCTCTGCTAAAAATACAATTTTTAGCCAGGTGTGGTGGCGCACAGTCCCAGCTACTCGGGAGGCTGAGACAGGAGAATCGCTTGAACCTGGGAGGTGGAGGTTGCAGTGAGCCAAGATCATGCACTGCATTCCAGCTTGGCAACAGAGCAAAACTCTCTCCCAAAAAAAAAAAAAAAAAAAATCTTTCTACCCTAAACCTGTCCAGTAACTTAAATGTAGATAATCTATATTGAGGTAACAGATATTCTGTGCCTTATAGTGGAGGGAAACAAAGAAATAAATAACAAGATACCTGTTTTCAGGAAGTTTATATGACAAACTTGTTTTAAAATAGTATTTGCTGAAAGAGCCTAGATTACTGTTTGAGACATATAGACTAACCTTTTCATTGCTCACTTCCGGCTCTTGCCACTGACTAGAAACCTAGATTTCCTGCTTTTTCTGCATATTAAAAGTATAATTCCTTACATATTCTGTTTCTTCTTGGAAGACAAAAACCCTGGGTGGGAACAAATGCTCTGGGTGGAGAAAAACAGTCTGTGTTGCTTTCCCCTCTGGATCTGCTCTGCATTCCCCAACAGAAGACAGAGTCTGCAGTCTTATGCTTTTGCAGTTGATCTGACAATTCCAAGTTTTTATCAAAAACATCTGGAACCACTGAACAGTAATTCTGTTAGGATTCTGAAATACAGCAACAAATCATTTCATATCTAAACCAGAGCTGAGAGTTACAGATTCAAAGGAGGTTTTGAGTTTATTTCCCTTTTCCTTTAATTTGGGGAAACTGTAGTAAAATATTTTATTATTTACAGCCATACTACTTAACAGTAGTTACTTCCTGTATTTATTTTATCTCCCTTCTCTCTCCATCCTGCCTTCTGTCCACAACAAAGGATCCCAGACTCTTTAAAAGCAACCAGTACTTTTAGTCTGTCTCATGCCACAGGCCCAACATGCATTCTTAAAGATTCCAGAAAATGTTCAACATGAATTTGGAAGAAAAAAAGAAAAAAAAAAAGATTCCAGAAAATGAAATACAAAAATTATTTATACATCTTAATTTAGCTACAGCATTTGTGCTCATGAATTAAATTTTCATTTGATTTACTTAACTACAAGATCTAGCACCTTACCGAACTGTTGAAGCATTTTTTTTTTTTTTTTTTGGAGATGGAGTTTCGCTCTTGTTACCCAGGCTGGAGTGCAATGGTGCGATCTCGGCTCATCGCAACCTCCGCCTCCTGGGTTCAGGCAATTCACCTGCTTCAGCCTCCTGAGTAGCTGGGATTACAGGCACGCGCCACCATGCCCAGCTAATTTTTTGTACTTTTAGTAGAGTCGGGGTTTCACCATGTTGACCTCATGATCCGCCCACCTCGGCCTCCCAAAGTGCTGGGATTACAGGCATGAGCCACTGCGCCCGGCTGTTGAAGCATTCTTATGGGTCAACACTGTGGCTGCTTTAGTTCAGTTAGGGCAGAAGCCCGTCTGAAGTCTCACAGCAAAGTTTCTGAATTAGGACACCACCTAGTGGGGATGCTGAAGACCCAAATGGAACACCAAAGTCCAGTAAATATTTTGGGGGGGTGGGGATGGGAGTGGGAGTCATCTTCTGCACTAAATATTTTTCCTGAAACCCCAAAGGGAACATAAAGTAGCCGCATGTGACTGGAGACTGGTTAATGATTCATCAATGCTCAATTTTACTCTCTGCAGAGAACACAAGGTACTAAATGAAAACCAAGGGTTCTTTCTCTTCCTAGATGTGCCACTGTCTCACTGAGCAACTTGGGAGACACTAGTTTGACCCTCTGGACCAAGATTTCCAGAAGGGAAAAATGAGAGAGATTCGACGCTAGATCATATATGAAGGTCCTTCTTGCTCTAATATTATAAACTGCCAGTCTGAGACTAGGGAGTTGTTATCTGCCGTATGTTTCATAGGATATAGGTAGATTCAGAGGAGAAAGAAAAGGGAATCAAGACATTGCCTTAAAACTTGCAGAAAACATTATTTTGGCATAATGACACTTTCTATTCTCGCTCTTCACATGAAATGGAAAGGAAGGAAAAGTTTACCACAGTCAATAATTTTCATTAATCTATGATCTCATTCACTTAAATACAGTGAATCATCCAGATTTGCATATATGTTGGTGGTAAAATTTATTAGAATACAGATAAAACAGCCTCCACTTGACCAACTCCTGTCCACTTAGATAACAGACTGCTTCAAATAAGAGGAATGAATATTTGAGAGATGAAAGAGTATTTGAGACGTAAAAGCAGAAAATGGTTTACAATGGCTGCCAAGGCATTGTCTACAACTAGGGTTTCCTTGTAAATTTCAATGTAGGTGTTTGTTTAGGTGCTAGGTACTATGGCTCCAGGAGAAGCAAGTCTACTGTTCTCTCCCAGCGTTCACGGACACACAGATTTGAAGGTTACAAGACAGTAAAAGTGTAAAGGAGAAGGAGAGACCTAAGAGGCCATAACCAGCATTTCTTTTCAAATCAGTAGCAAGCAGTAGCCAACAGCTCCTCTCCTTAACCCTTTACTGCCTTTGCAAGAAGAAACCTTAATACAATTTAACTGGTGGTAGCAAATTGACAATAACAACAATTAAAATAACAAATTAATATGGAATAATATAAGAAAACTATCTTCATAAACTTTGCTCTTTACAGGAACAAGGTCTCATGGAACTTACACACAAATGTTAAATTCTACTAAAATTACCAACAGCTTTAAGAACTAAAAGGAGAGAGGAAGGAAGAAAGGGAGACGGCAGAATCAAAATTTCAGTTGGGAAAATAGTGACAAGATAGTTTAATCTCGAGGACAGGTCTTCTGGAGCAAGATTTGTTAACCTCAACATTTACTCAATAACTCCTGTTTGCCAGGAGCTTCCACAGATACAATTTCATTTATTCCTCATAAAAAGCTAAAAGGTGAAATTTTACTGTCTACAGATGAGGAAAAGCAGCACTCAGAGTTTAAATCAGTTATTTAATATCACACAGCTAATAAAACAGGTTTGCTTTAAACTCAGTTCTGTAAATCAATCTTTCTACTACATCTTATTTTACCACTTGATATATCCCCCAAGAAATGAAACCGTTAACAGAGAAAAGTTAGAATTTGAGGAAAGAAAATTTGGGGTTCCTTACTCATTATCAATATTCCTACATCTGATTTTACATAAAGGTCAAAGGACAGAAAAAATGTTATTTTTTTAAATAAAAATGCCAAGTGATTCTTAATTTCACATTAATCAAATTCAACTTCTCTGCCAACACTTCAATATTTGACATTCCACTTTTAAAAAGTTTCTCACTATAGTAACACCTTACAAAAGCCAGAATGAACAAACCGAGCATACACACAGACGAAAAGATCTCTGGATATCGACAATTGTTACCCGGGTCTTCCTTAAAATGAACAGATCCACTGATCTGGCTTTTCTCTATGGAACAAACATTGGTTATTTCTTTTGGCAGCGTTTTTTTTTTTTTTTTTTTTTTAATGTCCATCGTGGCTCACCACCCTCTTCAGGCTTCTCTTCGTGAGTCCCACAACTGTTCCTCAGGCAAAACGGTACCTGAGTGCTCCCTAGTTAGTGCCCTTCTTGCAAAGTGGACGCCCCAAACAAAATCCTAGGACATGATGCATACTGGGATAACTAAGACGAAACTGGTTTTCTTGACACACATACCACATCACCAGAAAGATAAGCATATTGTGAAATAAATTTACTTCCCATATTTTTTTTCAGTGTGACTTACAGTATGTTTCCTTTATACTATAATCTTGTGATTTTATTTTAAAACCTCCGTTACAGCTTTCTGTGTAAATATATTCTCTCAAATAAATTATTTCATTTGTTTTAAAGTTACCATTTTAGTCTAAAGAGAGTATACTGAATCTTGATTCCATCACTGAAGTAACAGGTGTTCCTCCAAACTCTGTGTCATTTATAAATCTGAAGAGCAAGGAGTACATCACTAAAAGCCTCCCCGGGTAGGACATCTGTCCATCAATCGGGACTCCTAATATTAAGTAAAATGCTGGTCTATCAGCTACAAAGCCAACTGAATTCTGAGCCCCATTCCTCCACCTTCTATACAATACAGAATAATTAGTAAAACGTCTTCCTGAAATTAATGCATACTAAATCTATGGCATTCTCCTATTCAACCTGTCAAATAATGCTATCAAAAAGGGAAATCAGACACTATCTATGCAGTGTACTGTTTGATAACCATTTATATTGTCTATTTAAAACCAGATCCCAAAGACTGTCATATCTGATAAAACTATAAGCCATATTTACTCTTAGTTTTGAATCTTCTAGCAACATTTCTTTTTAGCATGACCAAAAGACCACCACGTAAGACAGTCCAACACTGACAAATAAAAACAGAAACAAATGCTACTCCTTCTCTTCATAATACAATGTGACAAGGACTTCTCACATGTGGAAATCTTACCAATTTCGTGAAGCCCGTAAGTGCACACTCTGGAGTAAAATTTGCACTTATGGGCTTCACAAAATTGGTGAAGAAAGGGATGCCACTATAAATAATAGCATCCCTTTCTTCCCCTAAGGCATTAAGGTAAAAAAAGTATCTTTTCTCCACACTTACTTACTTTCTCTCTTTTTTTACAGGGTCTCACTCTGTCGCCCAGACTAGAGTACAGTGGCATGATCTCAGCTCACCACAACCTTCGCGTCCCAGACTCAAGCGATTCTCGAAACCTCAGCCTGCCGAGTGGCTGGGGATTACAGGCATGCATCACTACTGCCCAGCTAATTTTAGCATTTTTAGCATAGATGGGTGTTTCACCACATTGGCCTGGTTGGTCTTGAACTCCTGACCTCAAATTGTCCACCTGCCTCAGCCTCCCAAACTGCTGGGATTTACAGGAGTGAGTTACCACTATGCCATGCCTACCTACTGTTTAACATAATAACTATACCATCAAATAGTCAATTCAAATGAATTCACAACCTTGTACTTTTTCGCACCCAAATAGTTGGTGTATACACACAAGTGCCAAATGCATGTGTGACTCAGACAAAACCACTGGTTAAAAAAAAAAAATGTATGTGTGTGTGTGTGTGTGTGTGTGTGTGTACACACACACATTTCAGATTGTAATCTAGACCTTGAAAATATTTCTATCAGTTAATTTTTAAATAGCTCTACTGAAGTATAATTTACATAAACTTAACTTACTCAAAGCATAATACATGTTTTACAAACATTTAATTTTTTAAACTGTAGTATCAACTTTTTCTAAACATGTTTTTAAGACATCAGAATTTTTAAACCCTGGAGTGCCAAGAACACTAAACATGGCAAACTGAGTAACAATTTCACATGAAAAATCTCAACCAAGAAATTTTACATGGAAAATTCAAGCCATTATTGTGACTGTATAGTACAACTCCACATCACTGCCCTAAATCTTCAATAAGCTTTTCAGCAAAGTTTAATCATTAGGCAAATACTTCCTGAACATGTGCGTTTGGCACTGAGGATATAGCAGTGAACAAAATGGACAATAAGTAATTACCATCATCTATGAGACTGGCCCTTAGACTATGTTACTAACCTGAGACTTGATGGAAGACTAGGAATTAAAAAGGCAAAGGTTTATGTGTAGATGGTGGTCTAGGCAGGCAGGGAAGGGAAGCCAGGGAGACTGACTGGCATCTAAGTTCAGGCAGAAGACTGTGTGCTAAGGCCCAGAGGGAAGAGCACAGAGACAAAGGATGAGGCCATCCCCAGTTGAACATGTTACTTGTGTTCACAAGTGTATGTCACTACAACAGGAAAAGCAACTGAATAAGTGTTAGTCAGGGAAAGGCATGATGGCACCTGTATTTCAAAAATTTTTTTTCTGGAATACACTCTAAGGACAGGAGGGAGCAAGCCTAGAGACAGATAAATTATAAAGCTGTTACAGAAGTTAGATGAGAAATGATGATAGTGTGATCTCAGGTGCTGAAAGCAGAGATCAAGAAACTGAGAGTCCAAAGATATTTAACATTAACAGGATACTGGGTATTAAGTAAGGAGCAGAACGAAAAAGAAGTGTGATGATGGACTAGGCTTCTGTCCTGAACAACTAGGTAAAGGGTGGAATGCAGCAGCAGAAGGTAGCAGGGAGAGATTAGATGATGAATTCACTTTTAGACACAGTGAATCTGAGACACAGTATCTCAGAGATATCTGAGCAGAGCCATGGTAAGCAGTTGAAAAGTGTGTGACTGGAACTCGGGAATGGCTGAGGTTAGACATTCAGATGAGGGAACTAACACACAGATGTGACATCCAGAAAACGAAATGGATAAAACACACAGATGTGACATCCAGAAAACGAAATGGATAAAGTATTTCAAAGAAAGGATAGTAAACAGTGCCAAATGCTATAAAACGGTCACACAAATACAAGATCTGGATTTTGCTAGGCAAGTATTTTGTAGATCTTGGTGAGGGTAGTTCTCATGTAGTTGTAAACTGATGAAAACTGGATTTAAATATTCTACTATTTCACAGGGGAAAACAAATTCTTTGGGGGGGGAGGGTGCGGGGGGGAAAGAAGTGTCGTTCTGGTTGCCCAGGCTGGAGTACAGTGGAGTGATCTCGATTCACTGCAATCTCTGCCTCCCGGGTTCCAGTGATTCTCCTACCTCAGCCTCCCAAGTAGCCCGTCACCACACCTGGCTAATTTTTGTATTTTTAGTAGAGACGTGGTTTCACCATGTTGGCCAGGCTGGTCTCAAAGTCCTAACTTCAGGTGATCCACCCACCTCGGCCCTTAAGTTCTTTCTATCTGTATGCTAAACTCTTCTGAGTTTTCTCTTAAGACATGTTTTTCCTTTAGAGAAAGTGCCTTAAGTGAATCCTTATATAAAGATTGCTCTAAGATTTCTAACCTGGCATTAAATACTTTAGATCGTTAAAAACTTTAAGAAGTAAACAAAACATTGACAGAGAAAAAGGACCATTAACAGTAAGTAAGTTGCCTGCATCATGAACATCCTTTTGTATACTTTTGATTGTGTCAGAGATTTTGCCATAGAAACCGAAGTTTAACACTTGAATACACATACTGCTACCCTGGTCAGGAATATAAATAAACATTTCATATAGCTAAGGAGGGAGGCAGGGTGGACAAGTGTTTTGGCAAGCAAGTGGAAAAAGAAAGGAAAAGGCAACAAGTGAGAAACTCCCTTTCCATATGATCATCTGCGGAAATAAGAACAAATTTCATTCCAGAAAAAACAAAGGCAATGAGGTAAAAGGAAACAAAGCTGACCTTTACGGACCATAATTCTGTAATGGGATTTTGTCATCATCAGCATACCAAGGTCAATTAGTAGCAAACTAATGAATATTAGCCAAATTTATTTACCCATTCAGCAAATACTTAAGTGTCCGCTGTAGGCGAGTTGCCCTGTAAGGTGCTATGAGAGATACACATATATGTAAGACATTTCTGGGTCCTCAAAGAAAATACAGCAGTAACAACTGTATGAAACACAAATACAAGACAGCTTGGGTAGGTAGTACTGATGAAAAGCGGAATTCCAGCAAAAGGAAGAGGATCTGGCTGAAGTGATAGAAAAGATGCTGTTTTAAAATAAATGGAAGGAAAGAGAGAAAATGCAAGATAGAAGGTGGGCGTCACAGATAAAGAGTGTGAGTGAAGGAAAAGCTGTCAATGAATGCCAGGTAAGACAGGAATAGAACAATGCCTGGTTACATGCATCAGATTCATACAAGGGACTGATACGACATTGGGAAGAAAAAGCATTAACAGCACAGATTATACAAACAGATGACGCAAAATGAAAACTGCCATATGATCTAGCAATCCCACTAACGGCCATGAAATCAGTATTCACTACCATGTTTAGTACAGTGTTGACCATAGTCAAGATATGGAACCAACCTAAGCGTCCACTGACAGATGAATGGATAAAGAAAATGTGGTACACATACACAACAGAATATTATTCAGCTATAAAAAATAACAAAATCCTGTTATTTATGGCAAGATGGATGAGCCTGGAGGACATTATGTTAAATGAGATAAACCAGGCACAGAAAGACAAGCACCGTAAGATCTCATTGAAAATGTGGACTCTAAGTAAGTAAGTGCATTTCACAAAAAAAGAGTACCATAGTGGTTACTAGAGGCTGGGACAAGCATGGGAAGAGGATGGAGAGAGGCGGGTAAATGGGTGGAGTCACAGAAGGACCAAATGCAGTATTCCATCACATTGCAGGGTGGGTGACTGTAGCTAGCAATAATTTACTGTGTATTTCAAACTCACTACAAGAGAGGATTTTCAATGTTTTCACCAATAAGAAATAATGTTTGAGGTGATAGATATGCTAATTATCCTAATTTGATCATTACCCATTATACACATGTACCAAAATATCACACTGTACTCCATAAATGTGTACAATTATGTGTTAATTAAAAATTTTAAAAGCATGTGATGTTATGCTAAAGAGTTTAAGACTCTATTAAAGAGCAGCTGGGAGCCAGTGAAGATGTTTGAAAGAAGAAATGATGTGATTTATGCTGTCATTCAGAAAGGCAGTACAAAAGTCTTTAGCTTCATCCAGTCTAATCTCCCTTGCCTGGATTTCAGACTGCTCCATGACCCTTATCCAATCTCATTTTCTACTGTTCTCCAAGATAAGCCTAATGCTTGTGTCTCAAGGTTCCACAATCAGGATGTGGTTCTTCCTACTTCAAGCCCCTGGCTCTTAGAACAATCATGGTTCCTGGAATTCCCTCTCTTGCCTATCTACCTTAGCCAAAGTCCATCCTTTAATTCTACTTTCCCAATTCAGTTCTCTCTGCCTACTCTAATCCTCCTTATAATGCCCTCCTTTGAACCTTATTAAGGGTCTTAGACTCTGCCATGCTGACTCTATGGCATCCTGCCCTGTATTGTTCACTGCTGCTGCATGCTGGTCTGACTCTAAGCAAATAATGATTGCCTTAAAGGCAACAGCCCTTTCTCAAATTTCTCCACAGTGCCAAAAATGGTATGAGACATCCAAGGTGAGATGAGTAACTGATAATGTCTTCATTTACCACCACAATCACAACCCTGAGACTTCAATGGCTGACCAAATTTAGTTATTAAACAAGGAGAGAAAAGAATTTTGTCTGAAGTAGTCTCTGTATTAGAAGAATACAAGTCCTGGCCAGACACAAACAATCCTGCTCAAAATAACCACAACCCAAGGAAAATTTGAATCCCACATAAAATAAAAATGCATTACTTTAGGAAATTACTTGACTACTACTTATTTTTCTCTTCACTTCAGAAAGAGCATCTCTAGCATAGTCATACAGTCAGACAAGCCAAAAAGTGATTCAGCTTCCCATGGAAGACTTCCCTCATCCCTCCAGGCAAATATACACCATTGTACAATCATGTTTTCCAAAAAATGGAGAGGTACAACTTGCTCTTTTTATCAATTGTCCAAAAAAACAAAGTAAAGGGGAAAAGAGGGAAGTCCTTCATGAAAAAGCCTGTTTGTCAACACTAGTGCCTGGTTAATTCTGGCATTCACTCATACTCAAAGCAATAAACTTGCTTCTGTTCATTTGGCGATTATCATTTGGAGCTTGTATTTTGACAATTTTACTCAACTAGAACAGACATTTTAATGTTCTGATAGTTTTTAAGAAAGTACAAGATAACTCTGGTTACCTTAGATTACACTGTAAAAATCTGCTTTGGAAGAGTTACCACAAAAATAAGTTTAAAGAGTAGGCAATGCTCCTTTACTTAAATTCATACTAGCAGAGGCCTCTCATACAAGAAAAATCAAAGGAAATGAAGGGACAAATGAGTAGCTTAATGACTCTATTAAGCTAGCATAGTAGTTAAAAGCATGAACTCCGGAGCTTGACTTTGTTAAGCACGTTATACAACCTCTCTGTTCCTCGGTTTCTCACCTATATAATAGGTATAAAAATAAAGGCAAGTGGTTTAAAAAAAAGGTTGTTGTGGGCAATAAATAATGTATGTTACATTTTTGTCTTATTTTTAAAAAGGATATACTGAAGTCAGCCTACAAGGGGGCATATAAAACAAAACCAAGTAACTATGGTAAATTCTGACTCAAGTCAGAATTGAAAGAACAAAACACTTTTGCTTTCAATCAGACTGCCTATCCCCTCCGGATCTATTTGGTATCATGGCGCAGGAAAGCGGAGGGAAAAGTGAACTTTTCCAGTCCTCTGGTAACTGGAGAAGGCAGGGAGCTACCTCAAAAACTACTACTAAAGGAACTACTGAGTATCTGAAGCTGTTTTACGAAGAAGTACTTTAAAAGCCAAGAAAGAACACAGAAGTGTTAAGTCCCAAAAAAGAAAAGAAAATGAAAAAAGCAAAGAAGGAAAGGAAAAAGCCTCTTCATCTGAGGCAAAGGGAAAGAAAAGACAGATATTTATAGATTTTTCCTGGCCAATCCCCAAGTGCCTAATTTGGATTGAACTTAAAATGTCCCCAAAACAATCCCCACCCAGAAAGCTGAAATACCAGTGTGACCCATTGGGATAAAGAGCGTCTGACTCTGAGAGGTGACCCTGAGAAAGAAGTCTAGTACCACGACCACTTCTCTGGCCTTTTCTCTCACTTTTCCTTGCAAGATTCTTCTACTTGAGTCACACAAGTTACTGTTCTCAGACTATTTTACACCTGGCTGCCTCCATGTCCTTGATCCTCCCATGAAACTGTTCTTCCCAGTCTAGGCAAAACCAGACAAATCTTTAAGATCTCTTCACCTATGGTCACCTCCATGCCTTCACCAAACACCTCAGTCAAAAAACTGGCCTATCTTGCCTCTAACTCCATTGGAACTGTGTTAGCACTCACCCATCAATTATCACAGTTACTCAGGGGCCTGTTGTACAAGGCTCGGGGAACAACACACCTCCTGTTTCTTTAGATTTCTTAGCATTCAACAAATAGTTTCTGTGTAAATAAATATGTATCTCTGTCTGAAAAGGATTTTTCACGTAAAGAAACCCATGCTCAAGGGTAGATCAAACCTAGGCCAGGTGCGGTGGCTCATGCCTGTCATCCCAACACTTTGGGAGGCTGAGGCAGGTGGATCACCTAAGGTCAGGTGTTCAAGACCAGCATGGCCAACATGGTGAAACCCTGTCTCTACTAAAAATATAAAAATCAGCTGGGCGGAGTGGTGGATTCCTGTAATCCCAGCTACTCAGGAGGCTGAGGCAGGAGAATCATTTCAAGTTGGGAGGCGGAGGTTGCAGGGAGTCAAGATCATGCCATTACACTCCAGCCTGGGTGACCCAGAAAGCCTCCGTCTTCCAAAACAAAACAAAACACCAGTAGATTAAACCAGTGCAGAAAACCCACATTCAGAAACTCTTTTATTTAAAAATGTAAAATAAATCATGTTTGACACAGAGATATGCACTAAAGAAAAAGGTCATCTACTACTGCCCACTACAAATGACATTAGTAGTTAGACCTTATCAATATATGAGACCTATCCGAAATTTATCAGTAAATGGAGGATATTCTGTCTACCCTTAATGCTGTTTTAAAAATAAAAAATTTTAAATGACTTTATGATAGACATACAAGAAATTATGTACATTTAAAGTATACACAACTTGATAAGCTTGAAGACTCACTGCTTTTTAAAAATACAAATGGAAGTTTGAGTGGGTTCTGTAAAATTATCTACCTTTGAGATTTGTCTAACTAAATATATATTGATTTTTATATTATTTTACTTGTTCCCAATTATTTACAAGCTGATATCTTAGAACTTTTTTAAAAAAATTTCATTTTATCTTAAGTTCCAGGCTACATGTGCACAACATGCAGGTTTGTTACATAGGTAAACATGTGCCATGTTGGTTTAGTGCACCTATCAACCCATCACCGAGGTATTAAGCCCCACATGCTTTAGCCCTTTATCCTCATGCTTTCCCACCTCTCACCCGGCTCCTCAACAGGCCCCAGTGTGTGCTGTTTCCCCACTGTATCCATGTGTTCTCGGATAAGTGAGAACATGCAGTGTTCTGTTCGATTTTCTGTTCCTGTTAGTCTGCTAAGGATGATGGCTTCCAGCTCCATCCATGTTCCTGCAAAGGACCCTTTCTAAGTATGCAAATATCTTCTTCATAAGTTCATTGACAAATTTATGTCAATGTTCTACAACTGTTCCCAGTGAAACTTTTAAATACACTCTGCACAAAATGGTAAATTATTCGAGACCACGTTTCATGAAAGCATTCTGATAATTTCTCAAAAACTACAGGGGCATATGTGTGTCTTTAATGGCTCAGAAGTTTGCACAGCACTGACTGTCAGGAATAGTTTATCTAGGAAATTAGGTAATCCATGGGGATCAAGAGCATAAATTATCGGGGCACTCATGAGCTCTTAGTGCAGCACTGAGTAGGAAACATACAAACTGTCCCTCCAACTAGCCATCTATAGATTTATGTCTCTCTTATGCCTGCCCTATGAATATGTTACAGTAAACATCAGTGGTACTCAAAACAACTCAGCATATGGTTATCGTTCAGAAGAACTTCCTAAATCTTCCCAATCTCTCCTTCATACAAGTAGGGTTTTCCTGGGTCTGAATTCTAATGGCTCTATGCAACTAACTCTCATTCTGATGAACATCAAGAAGCTTATGAAGGCTGACCACAGTGGCTTATGCCTGTAACCCCAGCAGTTTGGGAGGCTGAGGCAGGCAGATCACCTGAGGAAAGGAGTTCAAGACCAGCCTGACCAACACAGTGAAACCTCGTCTGTACTAAAAATACAAAAACTAGCTGGGCATGGTGGTGGGTGCCTGTAATCCCAGCTACTCAGGAGGCTGAGGCAGGAGAATCACTTGAACCCAGGAGGCAGAGGTTGCCGTGAGTTGAGATTGCATCAATGCACTCCAGCCTGGGTGACAGAGCGAGACTCCATCTTTTTTTTAAAAAAAAAAAAAAAAAAAGAAAAGTAAAGTAAAAGAAACAAAGAAGCCTTTGATCTGTTCTGTTTCATTACTAAGGCAATTATCCAAATTCTACATAGAAAGATGAATCACCCCTCTTGGTTCAATCTTAAATACTCTTATTAATGGGTTATCAATGAAGATCTTCCTATTCTTCACCTAATTTTTAGCTGCAACTCCCACACCACAGTGATTAAATCAGCTTTTTAACCTCAACTTACAAAACTTAAATCTTCAAATATATTTGTTATGTAATTAGGAAATAGGTATTTTAAAAGAAAGTGACTTATTTAAGGTTGTCAACACCCTGAAGGAGAGGAATAATTGAAGTAAATCTCCTTATGCAGAGTTCACTGAAGCAATACTTAGAGAAAACTGTCAACTAACTAGAAATCAGCCTTGCTGATGTTCTTCCTGTGTTCCTTTTTCTTTCACGGCACTCAACATACATCAGACATTATAAATGCCTGCCATGTGTGAGACATGTGACAAGTAATTGTGCATGAAAACATCGCTGAAGCAGAGTCACTGGCAGGAGGCAGCAGAGCTCCCAGTGCAGTACTTAGTGGGGCACAGGAGATACACCGCAATTCCACTGGGACTGCTACAGTGTGGGGAGGGAGAAGAGTATAACGGGAGGCCTGAGAGAGCGAAGAGGGCACCACAGGCAACACTGCACATTGGAGAAGGGCCTTAAAGAAGGAAAGAAGGGCCTTAAAGAGTCCACCCCTGTGGACTCCAAAGATGCATTTCAGGCACAGAATACATTGAGTGAATACAACAATAAATTTCAACTTATAAGGGCGTTCTGGCGAGGCTGGCAGCTGGACCATGGGGTCAAATAGTTTAACTGATGGGACTGTACAAGTCACCTTAAGAGACAGATTATAAAGTCCATGTATGCCACATCACAGAGCTTAAACAACATTTAAAAACCAAGGAGCTATTTAATGTACTCTGAGCAAGAATCTACAACATGGGTTAGACCAAGTAGTTCTCAAAATGTGGTCTACAAAACCTTAAGGAGATATTTCCAAGGGTGTGTGTGTGATCAAAACTATTTTCATAGGAATGTTAAGTTGTTATTTGCCTTTTTACTGTATTGACATCTGCAACGATGGTGCCTTGGCACAAACCGAGAAATGGGTACGAAAATTCATCAGGAGCCATTATATTCTTCACTGCCATACTCTGGGTACACACCTTTTAAAAATTCTGTGACAAAATGGGAAGCAAACACAAAATACTTCTGTCTATGGGGATGTGATGGCTATCTTGAGAAAAATCACTTCTATGATTATTTTGTGAGCCAAACTAGCTTCTTTTTTCATAAAGCAACACTTTTACTTAAAAGGACTGACAAATGATGGTTATTCAGAACTTGGGGTATTTTCTTAGAAATGAATGGAGTGTATCTGCTTCTCAAGGGACACAACTGACAGTATTTATAGCTGATGATAAAATTCAGACTTTCAAATGAAAATGAGAACGCTGGAAAGCCTGTAGTTGTCACTGTGAGTCTGCCAATTAACCAATACTTAAAGACATTTCTGATGAGACTGGTAGCAGTATTAACAAATTTGAGTTTCTGATATTGTAGAATGAAATATTCAACATTTGGAAGAGCTGTATTTGGAAGAGCTGACTCAGTGAACCAACAGTTTCCAAATGACCAATCTAGGATTTTACAAAATCATGCATGAGTAAAAGATTCACTGACAGTATATGATAGGCTGAGTGTGGTGGCTTACACATGTAATCCCAGTAGTTTGGGAGGCTGAGGCCGGCAGATCACGAGGTCAGGAGTTCGAGACCAGCCTGGCCAACGTGGAGAAACTCCATCTCTACTAAAAATATAAATATTAACCGGGCGTGGTGGTGCACAGCTGTAATCCCAGTTACTAGGGAGGCAGAGGCAACAGAATTGCTTAAACCCAAGAGGTGGAGGTTGCAATGAGCCAAGACTATGCCACTGCACCCCAGCCTAAGTGACAGAGCAAGACTCCCATCTCAAAAAAAAAAATTATGAAATAGACCAGACCTGGCATAGTACCTCAGGCTGGTAATCCCAGTGCTCTGGGAGGCCAAGGGGGGAGGATCACCTGAGATCTGGAGACCGAGACCAGTCTGGTCAACATGGAGAAACCTCGTCTCTACTAAAAATACAAAAATTAGCTTGGTGTGGTACACAGACCTGTACTCTCAGCTACGCGGGAGGCTGAGGCACAGGAACAGCTTGAACCTGGGAGGCAGCGGTTGCAGTGGGCTGAGACTGTGCCACTGCACTCCAGCCTGGGCGACAGTGAGACAGAGTACACAAAGTTCAAAGATATGAATTCAGAGTCCACGTTGAAAACAGCTTTTAAGAACCTACTATTTGTCAATTCTGATCTAGTATCAAAGAATATCACAATTATTTTAGAAAGTATACACCTGTATTAGCTGAACTTACTTTATATACTTTAACCAAAACAATATATTGCAATAGGTTCAATGCATAAAAGATGTAAGAATCCAAATATTTTACTTTAAGTCAGAAATTAAAACAATACCATTCCTCTAAATTTTGTAGAAAATAATTTTTTTGTAGACAAAATATTTTTGGCCGGGCGTGGTGGCTCAGACCTGTAATCTCAGCATTTTGGGAGGCCGAGGCAGGCACATCACAAGGTCAAGAGATAGAGACCATCCTGGCCAATGCAGTGAAAGCACATCTCTACCAAAATACAAAAAATCAGCTGGGCAGGGTGGCATGCGCCTGTAGTCCCAGCTACTGGTGAGGCTGAGGGAGGAGAACTGCTTGAAGCCAGGAGGCGGAGGTTGCAATGAGCCGAGATCGCGCCACTGCACTCCAGCCTGCAGCCTGGCGACAGAGAGAGACTCTGTCTCAAAAATCATATATACACACACACATATATTTTTAAAAATACACTTTTAATATTAATAATTATTGTAAATAAATTAATATTTTTTTAATTTCTCAGTTTTAATTTCTAATACAGTAAACATTTCTAGATATAACCTACATAAACAAAAGCTCTGGGGCACTTCATAATTCTTAAAAGTGTAAAGAGAACTCAAGACCAAAGATTTTGAGAAGTGATGGGTTATAAGGAATACAAGAATAGTTGGAAAAAAAACAAAATGAAACCCAAAAAAACAAAAACAAACAAAAAACCCCTAAGAATTCAGGTAAGAGAAGATGAGAGTATAAATTCCCTAAATTGGCAGTTTAATGTGGTAAGTTGAATTTACTGTCTCAGAGAAAAAAAGCGTTTCTTATTTGGAGGAAAAAGATGGAATCTTAGATGAGAGCTTTCTAACTTAGACTGTATGGAAGCTAATTCCCTTAGTTATATGTGAGATTAGGTCTAAACAATTTCGTAACATTATGAATGAAGCTGATGAATTAAAAGGAATTACAGAAAGAACAATAAACAGAGATGGCTTTCTGAAAGGCAAATACAATTATTTAGGAAAAAACTTTTGATGAATTATGTTCTAATGAAGTTAGCTGAAAGGTACTTCCTAAGGGACTATATGGGTGATTAAGTCTCATTCCATTTTTGAA
Source organism: Saimiri boliviensis (assembly GCF_048565385.1). Classification (NCBI taxonomy): domain Eukaryota; kingdom Metazoa; phylum Chordata; class Mammalia; order Primates; family Cebidae; genus Saimiri; species Saimiri boliviensis. The sequence continues at coordinate 130,169,614 of NC_133453.1, read as the reverse complement.
AAACCAGGGCAAATGGGAAACTGACATGAATAACTCTTTCCAACACAAGTTCCTCAATTATTACTAGGATTAGAGCACATTAATATACATTTTAACACATAATAGTAAATGATACCCACAACAATAATTCTGAGACATGAAGAAGAGGAGAAATTTTGCTCAGTCTAAGAAGTCAGCCAAGTACGGATATTTTAGAAACATAGCAAAGGTGTCAAAGTAGAAGTTCCAGCACGTAAGGCTTTACCTCCAGCTATGTGACTGCCATTCCAAAAAGATTAACTTGTCATAGGTTCTACAGTGGAATGTTCCAATTACAAAATGGTCTTCACTCCTGGGGAAGGTGACATTACAAAGACACACAGCCACAATGCTAAGGAATGGAAAGTAAAAACATGGCAGAAGAATTTTATCTCCTTGACAAAGACAAGTTATTTCTCAGATCAGTTATTCCTTGTGGTGGTCAGGACATACATACTTTTAGGGGCTGGGAGGGGGAATAAATTCCTTTAAAAGACTATTTTGTTAAATTTAAAATTAATGTCATGCATTTGTTAAATCTTTTAATTACTATTTGTTTATTAAAAAGAACTTCCTAAAGGAACACTTGTGCTGTGAAAATGGGTGTCAGTATTTAAAGTCTTATCTTATTGCATTAAAGAGGGCCCACTTGGCAGCTGTTGAAATTTCCTAATTGTCCCTAAAAGTAAAAGCTTTGCTCTTAGAAATATTTAACAATTCCCACTTTTTACTTGTTTAGATTTGTGCAATCATCTTCCTCCATTAACTACTTGGTTATGTGATAAAATGCTTTTCAGAGGAAGAACAGTAAGCTTGCCCGCCCCCCCACTCCCCCGCCTGTTTTTTTAATCTAAGTTACTCTCATCTTCCCCACTCTATGCTAGGGTGATATACTACCACGAGTTACAGGAACAACTGCTGAAAGAATCAAACATCTTGGGCCTTTACACAGCTGTTGCCATATCATGCCTTTGGTGCATGGTCGGTCGCAGATGCTGTCAAGAGGCCTATGTTTAGTTATCCTTTTGCTTCCCCAAATCCCACGTTACAGGTCTCCTTCATCTTCTGTCCTTTTTGCTACTTCTTCTTCCTACTCCAAGCTTCCACAAACCAGCCTTAAAAGAAGAAGGATCAAGGCAACATCCCACATTAGCCATGTTTTGGGGCACTGTTTGTCTGCTAATGGATGGTTAGTATTATCTAACCAATAGGGTGACTACAAGTTTTTTTAAAAATAAAACCAGCAAGACTCATTCAGAGATAATATCATTAGTTTTTTTTTAAATAAAGATGGGGGTCCCACTTTGTTGCCCAGGCCAGTTTTGGACTCCTGGACTCAAGCAATCCTCCCACCTTGGCCTCCTAAAGTGCTGGGACTATAGGCGGTTAACCACTGCACCCAGCCCAGACAGAATATTCATAAAAAGTATGCATTATTTTGTTTTTATTTAACCCCTCTTCCTTCCCAAAGAGTCATCCCAAGAAACAGACATACAGCGGTATAGGTTCCCATTGGGAATAAAAGGAAGAAATCTTGGCATTGTGAGGCACTGACAAGCTTGCCACCTCCCACCTTCTGAGACAGTTAACAGCATAATAGCTCCCAAGATGAGACCAAAACCAAAGTAGGTAGAGATACACCGTAACTCTGGTAATCAGGAGCAAATGCTAATCACCTGAATTCACCACTGCGGTATCACTGAAGACCCTACCATGGCTACAAAGAAGCCTGTGGGAATATGACAGTGGTGTGGTATGGTGTGTGCCGTGCCAATGACAAATTCTATTCTTTTTCAAATCCTGCAAAACACAGTCTTTCCCACTGTCCATGTTATATGCCAATCTTGAAGCAATGTTTCTTCTCACAGCTTGCAAGTACTTTCTTTAATGGGTTCAGCTGCAATAACCATTGCAGTCAAGTTCCGTGTCAGGAAAGTCAGAATTTAAATCCTTTTCCTCACTCAATGAGGGAAAAACAGACTCAGACAAGGAGAAAAACAATCCACTGAGCTTGATGTGAAGCAGATCCAGCACCAGGTTTCAGCACTAATGAGGAAAGAGGGCCACAGCTCTATTTCCCTCCTTTCCATCATCCCATTAGGGAAACCTAATGACTCCTGGGAAGGAACATAGCCTATTGTGTTGACTACAAGGGTAGCAGGGACAGGAACTGTTTCACAGCAAAACAATCATGATACATGCATCATTTTCTGGAACTGGCATGAGAAGTCTGACTCCCTATTTTAAGCTAAGCAGTACTGTCAACAGGGAAAATCCTTAGAGTGAAACATTTCAGCAGAATTCCACTTAATGCCTGATGTTACAATCCTACCAGAAGTCAACAGTAGAAGGGACAGTGGTGTAGATAGGCCTAAACAATGGAAAATTCCTTCTCTGAGTTCCCATGACCCAGGTGTCAACTCCTAGTCCATTTCTTTGTTTCTCCCAATAGAGTTTCTTGAGGGATGAGATCTCTTGTTCATTTTACTCACCATGGCATCCCTGGTTTCTATTACAATGTTCAGCATACAAAATAATAGATGTTTGTAGGTTAAAGGCTCAATTTTGCTTTGGAAATGCACAACAATACATCTCCTGAAGTAAGGAATTACGTTCCAACAGCATAATTAACTGTTGGAATCTTTGCTACAAATTTTTAAAGTAAGGGAATCACACATGGACATACGTGTTTTCCATGCCTCTCTGCTGACAAGTCAGTCTGTGGCTTCCCACAGTTTCTGGCTTTCACAGGGGTGGAATGAGGGAAAAAAAACTCCTGAGCCTCCTAGAATAAATGTCCTATTGTCCACAAAGCAGAGACTGCACACTACACAGATTCTGGTGCTTCTCGTCATGCATCCTCTTCAGGCTAAATCATTATCTAAAATCATTCACTCATACTGTCTTAAGAAGGGCCTGATAATTCTCAGTTAGCTTAAAATGAGATTAGAATTGTATCTACTGCCTTTAAAATGCCTATTACAGGCCAGAACTATCCTAACTTTAGTTAATACAAATAACCTTTGTAATTAGGCATCAATACCCCAAATTTACAGCTGAGGAAACAGCCTCTAAATAAAGAAATCAAAATTATTCAGCTCATAATTAGCAAAACTGGGATTAAAACCTTAATTCTTTGCACTCCATAATCTTTCCCTTATACTTAGGTATTATCACTGGCTGTCAATATAGTAAGAATGAACAAAAGAGAAATGAGTGTTAAGTAGCAAACGGAAAGAGTGATAAGACTCAGATATGGTTATTTTTCACCCAAGAGGGTATGGCATGAGACACACATCCCTTCTAAAATGTAAATATGACCTATGATTCAGCAGTTCTATGAAAGAAAAAAAGTAGATTCTAGTATAACTGATTTTAAGACCCCAGAACAAAACACCTTGGAAAATGTTTAAGACAAAAGTGACTAAAGATGTGGTTAAAGAATGTGTGACATATACTTTTTTAAATCCCTCATGATGGTTCATACTGGTAATCCAGCACCTTGGGAGGCCAAGGGCAGGAGGAGGATTGCTTGTGCTCAGGAGTTTAAGACCAGCCTGTGCAACACAGCAAGATTCTGTCTCAAATTAACACACACACACACATACACACACACACACCCCCCCTCATGATTGTCCTTTTGGTCCAAAGTGTTTTGTTTTTGTTTTTGTTTTGTTTCCTTGAGACAAAGTCTCATTCTGTCTCCCAGGCAGAAAGGAGTGGTACAATCTTGACTTACTGCAACCTCTACCTCCCAGGTTCAGGCAGTTCTCATGTGATAGCCTCCCAAGTACAGTAGCTGGGATTACAGGCGCAGGCCACCACGCCTTTTTTTTTTTTTTTTTTTTTTTGTATTTTTAGTAGAGATGGGGTTTTGCCATGTTGGCCAGGCTGGTCTTGAACTCCTGGCCTCAAGTGATCCACCTGCCTCAGCCTCCCGAAGTGCTGGGATTACAATATTTTTTATTATTATAATTTCAGAATCATACGCTGATTAAAAATTAAGCGCTGGAAGAAACTAGTGATTAGCCATTATACAAAGGAGAAAACAGAGATCAGAGAAATTAATTAACTGTTTAAGGTCACTTAAAAATGTACAACCAGATCATTAAATTATACCTTCATATACATCATCTATGAGAAGTTTTCAACTAAGTTTATAGTTTTGTCACTTGTGACTTTATGGTCTGGGGTTCTTTGAGGGACTTCTTTTCTGCAATTGTATTAAAAATTAGTATTAGGAGCCACTGAGAATTTCCTGGAAACTCTCCATTTCAGAGGAGGGATAGAGTCTCCAAAAAATGTACATGAAAAAAGCTGAGAAGTTAGTTTCCAGTGGCTGATGCTAGCTCTAAGCGTTGGACCTAAAAGGGATAATTTAGGGAGAGCATTGCTCTCTTAAATGCCAAATGTATGCAGACAATATCTTCTGGCAACTCAGAAAGAAGACAATTTGCCTCTTCCTAGGTGACACACACACACACACACACACACACACACACTATAAAACTATCTATGTAAATATGATGGCAGAAACATTTTTAAAGGACCTTTTTAAAAACTGACAACTATTAAATAACAGGGTAGGATGTATAAGCCATTTTGAATAGCAGCGTTATAGTTTGCTGGGTCAGTTACCAAACAGCCTAGAGACTGCCATATTTTCCCATGGCAGCTGAGCATGAAGGCTATGAACAGCCACACAAAACAAGGCTTTAACCAAATTCCTAGACTAGGGATGGAAATACAAGTTCGCCCCCTTGAGACAAGAGAAAGAAAACACTGTTTCACTAAATATAATAAAAGGACAAAGTCCAGGAAGATATTAACAGGCAATATTCCAAATACCAACACTGCCCTTACTACAATCCTGAAGAAACAAACATGAATACTGTTGTAAAAATTACTAAGAATGGAAATTCAGTTAATTTGATGTTGGGCTATATAATTAAAAAAAAAAAAAAAAGATCATGGTTCTGATTTTAAATGCTTTCTTGAGGAAGGTGTGTTAAATAAAGAGTAGATTTTCCCAGTAACCTAATACTCAACACATGGGATTTTACAGTTGCCCTTGAACATAGTTGTTCTTGAGTGTTTGACTGCCAGGACCATGGGAACCCTGCAGAATTAACTGTTCCATATGGCTAATAAGCTTATGCAACGAGCATTTAGAAAAGCAACTGTTACTGAGATACCTCAATGAACAGACACCCCGGGGAGGCAAGGTTCTTCCTAGTGAACCTGGCCATATCTTGAAAAGAAAAGATCCCCACAACATAATGATATTGGTTTGCAGTACTGGGGCATACTACAAAAACTAATGGTGTCAGAGGCCGCCTTTTCTGAACTTAAGTACTCAACATCATCTCTTGCTTCCCTCCAGCATCTGGCTCAGTATCCTATCATTCTTCAGGAAATAAAAAGCAGGTCTAACAAATCTTCATAATTTCTGTACCAAAAGCGAGCACTTTGGAGAAACATCATCTTCATGGTATTTAGTTGCAACTAAACAGATTATAATTAAGAACATGAGATTTAAAGTGTGTCAGCTTACATCTTAAAATGACTAAAGGAATTTCTCCAACTATTACCAAAGCATGAAAGTATAATGCAATGGTTTTAGAATTTTAGCAGGCCTAAGTATCATTCAGTGATAGTTGTTTAAAAAGCAAAAACCCATCCTAAACCAAGTGAATGGGACTTCCCAAGTATATCCTCAGATGATTCTTCAGGAAACATATAGTGGAAAAATTATTAGCATAGAAATTGGGTTCTAGTCCAGCTGACGGTTAACTGGTTATGTAACAAAGCAAGTCATTTTGACTGCCCTGAATCCATTTCTTCTCTTATAAAGCAAAGGTGTTGGACAGAAAATCTTTAAGGTTCTCTCAAATTCCAAGGGTCTCAGAAGTAAAACAAGCTCCAAGTCTTTCAATTTCAAATTAATGTAAGAAACTATTACTGAAGCTTGTAAAACATGTGTTCAAGAGTAACTGAGTCTGAACCACCATACTCTACTAGTTACTAAAATGAATGAATAGCATATTGGAATATGAAGTTACTAAACTAATTAATAATAATGCTAAGCTGTATTTACTGTGTGCAAGGCTCTGATTTAAGTATTTGATATATATTAACTCACTAAGGAAAAAGAGATGACAATGAAAGGTAATCTGAATACCTTGAAACCAGTATAGCATGCAGAGGGAGGTAATGTTGAATATTAAATTGCAATGAGCATTAAAACTCTGGCAATACTCAATAACCACAATTATAATAAAATGATCAATGGGAACAAACCACATTATGTGTAAAGTAATAACTTTGCCTCAAAAGTTGTGAACATTTTCAACCCAATAAAGAAATATCAGTGGCTGGGCACAGTGGCTCATGCCTGTAATCCCGGCACTTTGGGACACCAAGGCAGGTGGATCACCTGAGGTCAGGAATTCAAGACCAGCCTGGTGAACATGGTGAAACCTCATCTCTACTAAAAATACAAAAATTAGTGGAGCATGGTGGCGGGCGCCTGTAATCCCAGCGACTCAGAAGGCTGAGGCAGGAGAATGGCTTGAGCCCGGGAGGCCGAGATTGTGCCACTGGGCAACTGAGCAGGACTCTGTGTCAAAAAACAAAACAAAACAATAAAGACTATCAAGAAATCTGCAGCACTTAACACATACATGTGTTTTCTCTGACAATATAAGAAATGAATGCAGACACTGTCTAATCCTTTCACAAACCATGACTTTCAGCACTGGACCCTTAAAGTAAGGATTTATTTACAATACATGTATCAAACAGGTTAAGGAATAAAAAAATTACTCCTCAGTTTGTATGACAGATATCAGACTAACGGACTAAAGAAAACAAGAACCCAACTGCAGCTTTTTTTCTTTAAATCATTGGTAGTGCTGCTCAACAGAGATTCTTATGTTCTAACAATCACGTGTTTAGAGAAGGTTACAAAATGACTTCCATAAGAATTTAAATAGATTTTTTACTTTTACTAGAAAACTGCCATAAATTTGCCATAGTACTGGTTTTCAAGCTGGTAGCAAAGTATAAGACATAGGAATTTGTTCTATTTTATATTTGGAGAGGATGATTCAACAATTCAATGAAGCAATGACTGGCCTATTCCCAAGGCACACACATAGACCGGCTATGTGTCAGAAAGATCAGATTAAATATTACACAAATGGCACTCCACCCTCAAATATAATCACAGACTCTAACCCTTTTCATCATGAAAGCAGACTGTAGAAGGTTAAGGTTAAAGAATGACTACAGACAAGAAACTGAGCTCTAGAGAGGCTGTCAAAAAGCTATTCAGGAAAGTCAGAACTTGAACTCCCCACTCCCGACCTGTAGCTTACAAACCACAGGTTTCACCACAAAACAATTTAAGAAAAAGAATCTGCTTGTTTGCTTTTTCTTTTCTTTCACTGGTGCACAAGTATTTATCAGGCAGGGGCTCATATGCTATCGCCAGTGAGATATTACCTACTTTTTTTATAGCCCATGAGAAAAAGAGACTTCTTTTTTAAGACAGAGTGTTACTCTGTCGCTCAGGCTGGAGTGCAGTGGGGTGATCTTGGCTCACTGCAACCACTGCCTTGGGTTCAAGTGATTTCTGGCTAATTTTTTTTTTCCTGAGATGGAGTCTCGCACTGTCGCCCAGGCTGGAGTGCAGTGGCATGATCTTGGCTCACTGCAACCTCTGCCTCCTGGCTTCAAGTGATTCTACTGCCTCTGCTTCCTGAGTAGCTGGGATTACAGGCGCCTGTCACCACGGCCAGCTAATTCTTTGCATTTTTAGTAGAGACGGGGTTTCACCATGTTGGCCAGGTGGTCTTGACCACCTCACCTCATGATCCACCTGCCTCGGCCTCCCAAAGTGCCGAGATTACAGACGTGAGCCACTGCGCCCGCCTATTTATTTTATATATATATATATATATATATATATATATATATATATATTTTTTTTTTTTTTTCTTTTTTAAAGTAGAGACAGGGTTTCACCATGTTAGCCAGACGTCTCGAACTCCTGACCTCAAGTGATCCGCCCGCCTCAGCCTCTCAAAAGTGCTAGAATTACAGGTATGAGCCACCGTGCCAGGCCAAGATTTTACATTTTTTTAATGACTGGAAACATAATTCAAAACAATATTTCATGACAAGTGACCATCACATGAAACTCAAATTTCAGTGTCCACAATAAAGTTATACTGAAGCACAGTGAGTGACACTCCTTCGTTTACATGCTATCTGTGGCTGCTTTCGCACTCACAGCAAAGCTTACTTTCGTGACAGGGACCATATGTCCCACAAAGCATTTACCAAAGTCTGTCTTTACAAAATGTTTGCAGACCTCTGCTGCCTTTCCCCATCCAGTGAAAACCTACATGATGAAAATAGTAAGCGAAGAGTTAAATGGAAAAAATTAAAGTGTGTGTCTATGTTTTATCCTTTCAATTCACAGCAAGTAGGGCAAGTTTGTCAGTGCACCAAGGAGAAGAGTCAGTCAGATTTCACATCCTTGTAAGAATGCTGTGAACACAAAAACTTCCTGTATTTAGATCTGAAAATTCCCAAGAACTGAAAATTCCACTAACATATGCTTTCCCCAACTCTACAAGGTGGAGGCAGACACAAAGCATAGGTAATGGTAACTCCGAGGCAGAGACAAATTACATGGTTCTCAGGCTTCTTACAGCATCTCCACCAATCCCGGAGCCCAGGTGAAGAGACAAGGAGGAACTGCCCTGTTGTGTAAGTCCTAGATTAGAAATCAAACGTCAAACTCTTCCAGCTGCCTTTGGCCTTTAGCTAGTCATGTGATTCTCCAAGGGTCTATTCTTTTATCTGTAAAATGATGTATGCTGACCAACCAGAGGAATATTCACTCTCTCACGTCTTAAAACTAGAGGTAAAAATGAGAAGAGGAAAGGGACTGGGAGAGGAGACCTTTTCTTTAAGTCATGTTTTGTTTTCTTCTTTACAGCAGACAAGACATCATTAGAATATAAATACCCCTCATCAGAAAGCAAAGGGTCTAGAACCAAGTACCAGCCTGGATTCAATGACTCTAATCACTACAATATTAAAATGCAGTACTAAGAAACAGGGGCATTTGAATTCAAGGATGTGAGTTTTTTCCTTCCCTTTCTAAGGGGCTTCCGGAAACAAAGACAAATGTACCCATGCAGGGTGTGTTCTCTTTTCTTCTCATAGGGGTAAAAGCAACATTTGTCTGAATAATGCTTGCTTTACAAGTAGCCACCCAGGCATTAGTCATGAAATTATCTGTAATAAGGATAGGTTAGAACAGTCAGCACCTTCATACGGCAGTACTCCAATAAAACAAGGCTTGTTTATCACTGTTCATACTCTTAAAACAATCTGGGATAGTCGGTTTCATTTACCAACCATGTAACTTCAAGAAAAAAAATACCACGTAGTCTTCTAAAGAGTAAGAACAGTGAAATGTCAAGTGTAGCCCAAGAAACATGGACTTTCAAAGGGGCAGTATGAGTAAGTTCACTAACCTGAGTTTCAGCTTTCTATGTTTTTTGTTTTGTTTTGTTTTTACCACCATAGAATCTAAAGCATAGGGCAGTTTCTCTCAAACAGACTTTTGTTTTAAAAGTTAACAGCTGGCTGGGTGCGGTGGCTTATGCCTGTACTCCCAGCACTTTGGGAGGCCAAGCTGGGTGGTTCACCTGAAGTAAGGAGTTTGAGACCAGACTGGTCAACGTGGTGAAACCCCATCACGACTAAAAATACAAAAAAATTAGCCGCGAGTGGTGACGCATGTCTGCAATCCCAGCTACTCAGGAGGCTGAGACAGGGGAATCGCTTCAACCCAGCAGACAGAGGTTGCAGTGAGCCCAGATCTTGCTATTGCACTCTCTGGCTTGGGCGACAGAGCAAGACTTCCTCTCAAAAATAAATAAAATAAATAAAAAAAGTTAATAGCTTTAAACACAAAGAAAAATAATCTCAAGACCTTGAAAAATATTTTTAAAACCAACTGAATGGAAATTACCATATGACCCAGCAATTCCACCATGTATATAAAAACATGGCCACATAATTTTGTACACAAATGTACACAACAGTATTATTCACAGTAGCCAAAATGTAGCAACAATCCAAATCCACAAACAAATGTGGTATATTCATACAACAGAATAGTGTTTGACAAAAAGAAATGAAATACTGATCAACGCCACAATGTGGATGAAACTTGAAAATATTACGCTAAGTAAAAGAAGCCAGTCACAAAAGACCACATATTGTGTGACAGATACCACTTACATGAAGCTCTGGAATGGGCAATTTACATACTATCTACAGCCACTCTCACACTCTCACAGCACATCTCTCTATGGATTCACAGAGAACAAAAGTAGATTAATGAGCTGCGAGAGGGAAGAGTGAGGGAGAGGCACACTGCTAATGGGTCTGGAGTTTCTTTTTGGAGTAACAATGTTATGAAATTAGAACATTAGTGGTGACCATTGCAGAACTCTGTAAATATATTTAAAACTAATGACCTGCGCACTTTATTTGATTAGGTGGATTTTATGGTATGTGAATTATATCCTAATAATGCTATTCTGAAAAAAACCATAGTGAACTTTTCTCTTTTTTTGAAGGATGAAGTCTTGCTTTGTCACCCAGGCTAGTGGTATGGCACGATCTCAGCTCACCACAACCTCTGCCTCCCGGGTTCAAGCGATTCTCCTGCCTTAGTCTCCCAAGTAGCTGGGATTACACATGCCTGCTACCATGCCCGGCTAATTTTTTTGTATTTTTAGTAGAGATGGGGTTTCACCATGTTGGTCAGGCTGGTCTCGAACTCCTGACCTCAGGTAATCCACCCACCTCAGCCTCCCAAAGTCTGGGATTACAGGCGTGAGCCACCATGCCTGGCTACTGAACCTTTTTTTTTCATTGCCGAAAATGACATACTCTGCTATTGAGCTATAAAGTAAGAAAATCTCATTTTGGCTATCAGTTTCTATATAAAGAAAAAAGAATCAGGTTTAAGAAGGGTTTATAGGCTGGGCACCGTGATTCACACCTGTAATCCCAGCACTTTAGGAGACTGAGGTGGTGGATCACCTTAGGCCAGAAGTTCGAAAACAGCCTGGCCACATGGTAAAACCTCAGCTCCACAAAAAATACAAAAGTAGTCAGGCATAGTGGTGTATGCCTGTAATTTCAGCTACTGGGAGGCAAAGGCAGGAGAATTGTTTTCGCTCGAGGCAGAGGTTGCAATGAGCTTAAATCACACCACTGCATTATAGCCTGGGTGACAAAAGCGAAACTCTGTCTCAAAAAAAAAAAAAAAAAGTTATAGATCCCCTTTTGTGATAACTCTGATTCTGTGACAATTTAAGCTTACCGAAAAGTTTTAAAGTCTTGTGGTCATGGGGAAAATGTTTTTCAGCACAATCTCCAAGGAAACATGTAACAGCCCATTTCAAAACTTTGCTGTGTGGTACATAGCATTTATGAAAGCTTAACGGCAGCAACATATACACATTTCTATGACAGCACACAAGAGACAAGTAAAAAATACTATTTTGCCCACCTACCCCAAATAAAAGACAAAGCCATAAATCAGACACAGCAGGACAGGCTAAAGCCACTCACCACCTGGGTCACTGGGCCTCGCTTCATCTTCGGCGTAGCAGCTATGCTCCCTACAGCCACTTCTTCAGAAACTGAACTTGCTCTGGTATTACTCAGAAAATCCACTCCATCTTCAGCTTTCACATCTGGCATTTCTGAAAGTACAGGGAGGTTACAGAGTGCATTTTTAAAAACTGATTCCTGTGCCTTACTAGTTATACAACATGCTCCAGGTTTCATGTGTTTTGTTTTTGCTTTTTTATTATAACAGAAAAGTATTCTTTGGCTGTCAGAATAGTGTCATTTCTGACCCTATGCTGAGCTATTCCTTTATCACACGGTTGCTGGTTTTCCCTAGCTTTTGTACCGGCTTGGAACTAAGCAAGGATCCAACTCAATGTCGCTTGAACGTCCATCTCACCATTGACTTTTTATGACAAATCTGAGTGTAGCACCAACTTGCATATGGAAAACTAAATTCATAAGCTTCAGGGGAACAGATTAAACAGCTGAAGCTAGGTAATCCATCCTGGCCATCATCAAAAAAGCAAGAAGGATTTGTACAAAGCAAAAAGGAAAAAGTCACTGACAATGAGAGACAAAGCCTCTGGGACAAGTTTTACTTTCACTAACATACAATACACTCTGATCCAACCATCACTGTAACCAGTAAGACTGAACTACTCCAGGAGTTACTTCTTGTTTTTAACCCCTATTTCTTCCAAAACTGAAACATAATCACAGATTAGCTATCCATTTCTTAAGAGAAATGTTTCTGTACGTGTTTTCTCAAGAACTACTTAGTTGTCCTGATGCTGGCTATGCTCAACAGACCAAAAACAGTGGTGGTTTTTGTTACTTGACAACCAATGGTCAAGCAAACACAGGAAGGAAGTGATAAACGATGTCTGAGGCAAATTTAGGCTTCTGACACTTCTTTAAAGGGGACTGATGATTGAACAGTCAAAAAATCACTGTAATAATCCAAATACATATGGAACTGTCATCTTGATTTCATGTGGAAATGTTTCTGGGGTTATTAACCTAGTGATGCCACTACTCAGGCAGAGAAAAATGCTCCCCACACTAAAGAGCACAGAAGTTTCTTTCATCCAAGAATAAATTACATTAAGGTTTTATTCTAGCAGCACATGACATGTACAAAAGTCTATCTTAAATTTGTAAGCGTTACGTATCTATAGATGAACCTCTTCTTTCTTTATCCTTTTAATTATATAATCTTATTAGCATTTTAAAAATGGGTAAACAAGTTTCTTTGCCCAAGGTACCAAAATCTGTATTAAATTTTATAAAATGTTATTAAAGTTAAAATCTGACTAAGCAATCCCCTTAGAACTATCCCTTGATCAAAACATCTCTAAGCGAGTCAAAGTAACTTCTGGGAAGAAAGAGGGCTGCTTTCCTCCGGCGATGTGATTTTTGGTGCATCCTTTCCCACACCTATCAACTTTGAAAAGATGCATCTTGGCACAGCAACCAGTCTTGAAGGGTGTTGGCAACCTCTGCAGGACTGGTGTGGCTCAGTCATGCACCACTGATTTCCTAAGCACTGTGGTCAATGCTTTTGGTGGGTGAAAGGCCATATCCCCTTCTTTCAAACTGGCTCCTTCCAAGTCAGCAGTTAAACCTATGTCTTCCCACTCGTAAACACTATGATTAAATCTATGAATAGAATGTCAACTTGCTAGAAAATACCCTTTGGCTCTGAGATCACACTCAGGTGCTTTTTCTCTATGGCAATGTGACCAGGGATTTTCCCAATCCTGGCCATTTTCCGAAAAAAAGCACCGATTTCTTCATGACTGGCTACTGTCTCTGTAATCTAAGACCACAAGTACTGGATTTCTCTGTAGTTTGAGACCAAGAGAATGACTCCTTTTGGTAACAGGATAAGTAAGTCACCTACACAAAATTTGCCAACCCTAAGCCCATATATACTGCTGAAAATTCAAACATTTTTCTTCCTTCTCAAAAAACTCAAAATTCTAAACAGCTATTATTTCTTACCCCCTTTACTCTATGTGCTAATAAAAACCAAAGTATGAAATTCTCCCTGTTTTTTTGCTTTTTCTCATAGGGTACTACAGACACAATCCCCACAGGGTTCACACTTGCTTGAGTTAAATTCTGACCACTGAGCCAGAAAGAGAAATAATCCCAGCCCATGTGGCCAAGGACGCAGCACGCAAATGAAAAGAACATCGCCAGGCATCAGCTTACAGCCACTCCCATTCTTCTGAAATGCCAACCTGCCAGGGCCCCCAAAATAGACTTGTTGTTGTGCCTTTTTTTAAAAATTAGAGACCTTCTCATTTAAATCCTGAGACAACAGCCAACAAATATCTATCACTAACAATTCAAAACATTAATAAAAACTAAAAAGCTAAAGTCATCAAAAATTCTACCTCAGATTCCTTTAATCCCTCAACTGGGGAGGAAAAAGATTATACAAATGGCTAAAAGTCCTTTACCAGGGAAAATGACCACTGTATTTAAATTGAGCTTCTTCCAAAGCAATTTCCTTTACTCTTTTTATTCATTTCTCTCTATAACCCTCCCCCATCCTCTTAATGCATATGTGTAAAGAGATTTTCAAAAGTAAGAACAGCAAAAATAAACAATAAAGACAAAACAGGCTACTTCTTACCTACACAAGCCTAAGGGCAAGCATGGAGCTAGGTCCTCTCTCTACAGCGGGTAACAGGTGGTGGTATAAAAGTGTACATCAACTGACCTTTAAAGACTTCAGGAGTCAAGACCGTGTCCGACTCGTTTCAGCTTCAGCCTCAACCCCCAATAAGAAGTTTTATTCAGACAGTTTCTTTCCACCGAGCAACAGCGGTTTCTCTTTGCTGTCTCGGAACATGGTTACCCATAGATGGAACAGGCTGCTGTGTGAGCAATCTGCTCAGTGCAGCTGCTTCACCAAGATAAAGCAGACACAAGGTCTGCCCTGTGACAGCAGCTCAGCAGACTGGGCTTGGGCGGAAATCCTGCATCCTATCCCCGGCACCGTGCAGGGTCTTGAATTTCCAGACTGCTGCCCAAATGCAAGAGGCAATGGAACTGGAGGTCTGCTCCCCAAACAGGAAAAGGAAGGAGTTCCCCGTCAAAAACGTCCCTAGCTCAAAATACACACACACACACAAACACACACACACACCCACCCACCCCACCCAATGACCTAATACCACCATTTTTGATGTTGGGATGTCAGCTTAGAACAATACTTACAGCTGTTCATGAAACCACTGGCTCAGAATACAGACTAGGATGATAGGGGAGAAAAGGAGTTTCAGATTGTAAATAAAACACAGCTTTTCAGCACTGTTTTCTATGGTACTAGAGAAAAGGACTAAGCCATGTGAATAAAAACGTCAGCTAAACTCCTTCATCATTTTATAGCACCTGAGACCCAGGCATTGTTTTCCAGGTTTGCAGAGCTGCAACCACTCCAAAATGACAGACGAGACTGTTTATAAGCTTAAGCAATCAAGCATTAAGTCTACAACACAGGAAGCAAAATCTGTCCAACCCTGAGATGACACGCCTCTCCTGATGGTGGTGACTATTAATGTGGCTACCTACCCAATGACTACAAGACATCAAGACAACAAAGATGCCTGTATTTTTACCAGGACACCACAGAGACTCTTAAGGTAATCAGCTTCTCGGACTCTTAATTTTGTATTATGTTTTGCTTACCTGTTGCTGCCTCAGGCCCTTGCACAGGTAGAATAATCTTCTCTGGCTCTTCCCCTCCAGCAAAACAGCCTCCACGGCTCCCCGTGGCTTCCTCATGAGTACTGCCCACTGGCAGGCTCTCCCTAGGCGGGAAAGCACTCATTTTTTCTGTAGAAGCATTCTGTAGCCCTTCAGTGAGAGGACCCAACTCAGCGCTGGACACTGACGTGTGACAGGCCTTCTCCTTAGTAAGCAGTGCTCCAGTGGCCTTGACTCGTTCGATGACGGCATCCACTATACGGCTGGCAGCCTCCTCTATCAAGTCCACTCCCTTAGGCAGAGGTGCAGCTTGGGCAGAGACCAAGCAAGGTAGAGAGGGAGTGCTCCTTTCCCTGCCTGAAGGCGGGCCTCGCATAACTTCCCTCTCGCCAGCTGGGGCTCCATCATCATGGGCTGAGAGCCTCATTTCTGTGGGGAGCTCCTTGGCAGCAGGCTGCAGTAGGACAGGATGTGCTTCACTGTCTATCTGGGCTTCCTCAGAGTTGCCCGTGTTACAGCTGTGGTCTGCTCCCTCCAGCTTCCCATTCTCCCAATCAAGAGGTACCATCTCTGGGGTTCCAAATCCCTGTAGATCAGTCACAGCTTTGTCTTGTAAAGCTACTGGCAAACCCAGAATGACCTTCTTCTCTGGGCTTGACAAGACATTTGGAAGCAGAATGTCTTGGGTGTTGTGTGATACACTCTTTCTTCTGGGCTCAGCTGTATCTTGTAGATCATTAAACCCTGCAACATCCATGGTCACATTTCCACTCACCTCACAGGCACTAGCATGAGGTCTTCCCTGGGACTGAGTGTTCTTCACTCCGTCATCCAGAGGAGAAGGCTGACTGCAATTAAGAGCCGCAGACAGATCAGACCCATCTGGCAACAGAGTGGAGCTGTTCTGCTCTGCACCCAAGGCTTCCTGCCTTGAGTTTGTACCCAGACTTGCTCCTGGTAGCATCAGGCTCTGGGAAGCCCCACCTTGAGTTAGCAGTGTGACTTGTGGGGCCACTTCCTTGTTATGTTCAGTTTCTGCCTTAAGACAGGCAGCGGGTGCACCCGGGGAATTACTTAGCTGAAGTGCTTCGTCCTTGGCACAGGTGGCTGAGATAGATTTTTCATGAAATTGTGGAGTCTCTTGTTCAGGAGGTGGTGTTCCCTGCTCTTCCTGCAACGTTCCTGAAGAAAGAGCATTTTCCTTAATGGAGGAACAGGTCACTGCCTTATCCTTATCTTGTTCCTGAGCTCCAGAGCTTTCTGAAACCACCAGAAATTTTCCTTCTTCAGTCAAAACTGAATCTAAAGCCAAAGTGGCCTTACCCACATTTTGCAGGGAAGAGTCTGTGTCCCCCTTGATACTCAGAACTTCCGGAGCTGCTGAAAGGGCGGGATCCTCATCCTCTCCACCAAGTCCCGTGAGACTGGTATTCCCCATCCTGGGCTGAAGCTCTGCAGCAGTGAAGCATGTGGACAGGCCTGCTGCCCTGTCTTCTACTGGCTGCGTATCAGGATCATTCGAATCTCTGTCTGGGCCATCTCTACAATCTGTAGCCGCATGTAGCGCAGGAGTTGCTGTTCCCTTTTCTTTCTGGGAGGGGACAAAAGAAAGTGCGTCATCCCTGGTTACTGATTCACTGCCTGGACTGTTTGCCAGAAAGAAAGTACTGTCTGATATTACTGCCTGGTCTGGCACTAGTTCTTTCTCCATTTTACGGACAACTGGATGTGGCTGTGAAGGCACCTCAAGCATATTTGTTAAAGGTTTATCGAGTTTCACAACTTTTCCTTGGCCTTCGTTATCCACCACTTTGAAAGGACAAAAATCCACACATTCCCTGGTATTCCTTACAGGGTCAGAGGTGATTGTATTAGCCTGTGGGTCTTCACAGCGGACGGCCTTGGGTGGATCTTGTGAGTAGGGTTGCCTTGCTGTGGTGCTTTTGAGCTGGCTAACCGTATTATCACACAGTTGTGCAACCAACTCGCCACTAGAAGTCACTGTGTTCTGTTGACACGCGGAGTCTGAGAAAAGTTTATCATCTCCAGTTGTAGAACAAATGGGTAAGGATTTGCCCTTTTGGCTTTGAGCATGAGATGAATTGGTTTCTGAGTTCTGGTGTGGCATTATATCTACTTCCAGCCCAGGAAGGGCTACATCTAAGGGTGATGTTGCTTCACCTAAGCCTGCTAAGACAGTACAAGGTTCTAATCCATCTGAAATCTTGTCTTTTGAGGCAGCCGGAAGCACCACAGAATTCTGGTCTACTGGGGTATCAGCACTCTCCTCACAACTTCGTGAAGTTTCCGTTTCTGCTGTTTTTTCAGTGGAGGTTTCCTCATTACTAAATGCAAGTGAAGATTCAGCAGGTTTGTTACCACCCAGGGAACTGGTGGCAGAGGCACAGTTTGGAACACTGACTTTATCCACAGGCTTACTTGTGACTTGCACGTCAGAGGCTCCAGCTGTGCCAATATTAGAGTTCTCTAATCTTTCCTTTGTACTTTCCCCTACTTGAAGCACATTCTTCTGGACAGTGGCATCTGGGTTCATGAGCCCATGTTCCGCCTCCCCTGCACTCTCTGGGGTACCGACATCTGTTGTTGAAATGCCTGCCAGTTCACCTGCAGAGGAATACTGGGCTGTGCCTGGCTCCATGACCACGTCTCTCTGCAGCACAGCATCTCCACTACTCAAGGACTCCTGATCTGTGGGTATTCCAGAAGATTTTGTTCCAGTTTCTTCATTTTTGTTTCCACAAGACGAAAGGCCTTTTGTGCCCTTTACTCCACAATCAGGCAAGCTCTGAAGGCAGTTGTCTTGATGAGACACAGTTCCAGAGTCCACAATAGGTGCTGGCCCCACCTCTTCCCCTTTTCTTTCCACGCCTTTATTTTTCTTCCTACAGGAACGGTCTGTATTCTCCTCCTCAACTATGCTTGAAAAATCACAGGGACTTTCAGTCTGTGCAATAGAGCTCCCTGGGCAGCACTGAGTGCTCTCGGTGTCTTCAGGAGAAGAAAGCTGCTGAGTGTCCATGGGCTCTGGCGCACAGGGAAGAAACTGGACATCTGTCTCTGGAGCACCAGAAGGATCCTGTGCTGTCACCATTAAGGGCTTAAGATTGTCCATCTGCTTGATGTTTGTTTTCTAGGAGGAAATGAAATACACCTTTTAAAAAATTGTCCGTAGGAGAAGATGCCATCGATATCTCTGAGCAAAAATCCTGTTGAACATAACTCACTTCCATTCTAGCCCTTCGAAGGTCACATGATAAGCTGATCTAGGAGAATACAAATAAATTTTCTCTTATTCCTGAAACTACTTTCTTCTCTCATTTCTGCCTATAAATTAGGATGTTCAAAATGGATTAGAACATATGAAATTTCTATTTTCTATATTTTGAACTCATTTTAGAAGGTAAATTAAAATTGAGTCTCAAAAACCTTTTTTTAAAAAAAGCTCAGTAAGTATTTTCAAATGAGCATCTAACATTAAGGTGAGATCTCTCAATTCTGAGGCCAGGCTGAAGTGCAGTGGTGCAATCATATCTCACTGCAGCCTTGAACTCCTGGGTTCAATGACCCTGCAGCCTCTGCCTCTTGAGTAGCTAAGTCTACAGATGTGCACCGTCACACCTGGCTAATTGTTTTATTTTTTGTAGAGAGGCGATCTCACTATGTTCCCCAGACTGTTCTCTAACTCCTGAGCCCAAGGGATCCTCCTACCAGGGCCTCCCAAAGTTCTGTGATTGCATGCGTGAGCCACTGTGTCTCGCCTGTATTTTTCAGTCTTCAGAGGAGCAGAGCCTACTTCCACTCTGCCTCATACATAAAAGTGAAAACAAATCACAGATCTTTTCAATTATAAGGTGCAACCAATGCTCCTGTGCCCTGAATACTTACTGAGGAGGTACTTGGTGTCCTTTAAGCCCCCAAAATATGCTCCAATCAATCTAACTTAACTATTTGAGTTATAAAGTCATAATTCCAGGAAGAATGGCATGGCAGATATACTTTCACTTTTTGATAAAATCAGAACATACTGAATATAAAATAAATGATAACATGTATCTATATACTGTCAGAGTATACTATGGATACTATATGTCATCTCAAAAATAGATTTCGCAACTTTAAAGTATTTTAAAACATAGAAACAGATACAATCAACACTATGGGAATGGTTAAGAAAATCATGGTTCATAAACCTGATGGAAGAAATACCAGCGATCACTAAGTATGAGGACTATATTGCAATCAGAAAAAAATGATTAAGTTTATAAATATGCAAAAATCCCATATGCATGTAGCAAGATTTAGGAAAAATGGAGAAAAACAAATACAGCTGATCTTTAGTGAATTTACCTTTATGTCAAAATTTCAAGAATTCTTACAAAAATACTATTTTCTCAACTCCTAAAATCTATTTTTCCAAACATCTGGTTTGCCCTTCACTCATTACCTGATGTGCTGCAATAACGTGTATCTACTGCCATCCAACCTCTCATTCACCTACTCATTCAGTGAATATATCGGGCATTTACAGGGTTCCATCATCAGACTATTCCTATCTACCTACGGGGTCTCTTGTAAAAGTTTATAAGTACAAGTGTAAATCTATTAGCATGTACAAGCAAGGACTTTCACTAAAACTTCTGTGTTATGCTTCTTAAGAGTATTCAAAATTAGCTTATTTCCAATCCTGCTGGGAGTACAACAGTCTCCTAAAAATCAGGAAAGCAAGTCATTCACTTTAATAAATGGTAAACATTATAAAACAGATGTGGATAAATAAGCAGTACTGACTGAAGAACATAACACATGTATGTTCCCACAGTTTTAATTTCTCATATTTGCCCGCCAACCATTCCTGTATCTTGGCAGGTAGCTTGGGCACCTGCAAAACAGTATTTTCAAGTGGACTACCACTCACCTAGCAAAAAGAGCTCTAAGGTAAAATCTGATTGCCTAGCAGTCCACGTAGAGGAAAATACAACATCATTTGCTCTATAATGAACACAATTCTAATACACAAAAGTAGGAGCATCACAGAATCCTATGAAATTTCTTGGCTTGCTGGTCTCAAATAATGCATGTTCCCAAAGAAGCCTCTGGCATTGAGCTGACCTTAAAAGAAATTATTGTCAAGTGGTTTCCAAATCAAATCAGCTCTGAAATAAACTGGGTGGAAAAATTACCTAAACCTAGTCTTTCAGATGTTATGGCCAAGAGAGATACACACATATGACGTTTATATTATTTGTAATAAATGCTAACAAGGAGTCTGTAATGTTTTTATGTCTGGCAACAACTTCATCTTGAAGACTTGAGTGGATTATAAATTTGTATGTGTGTGTGTGTGTGTGTGTGTGTGTGTGTGTGTGTGTGTGTTTTAGTGACCTTCGTACGATACAACTATTGATTTAAATTTAGTAACACTATATTTAAATGGTACATATCATTGCTTACTAAAATAGTTGTAAAAATACTGATTAAATTTGGTTCTTGTTCTTTGGCAACAATCTCAGAAACTGTTTTGCTTATTTCATTTTGTAAAGTTAAACCAAACACAGGCAAATATCCTTTTATGCCAGGATAATTTAGTTCTAGTTGTTGCATTATTTCTGTACCTGAAATGTGTGTCTTTTGTTATTCCAAAAATCAATGCAAAACGCCTCTCAGTCCCCTTACTGCTACAACCTTAATACTAGTTCTGATCTGTTCAGTGTGGTAACATCTAATACTGCTAATACTGCTTTATAGGTTTCACAATCTTTGGGTAAAGTCTTTTACTGTTTTTGAGACAGGGTGAGTACAGTAGTGTCATCTTGGCTCACTGCAACCTCTGTCTCCCAGACTCAAGCGATCTGCCTCTGTCAAACTGCCGAGTAGCTGGACTACAGGCATGCACCACCATCCAGCTAATTTCTGTATCTTCTGTAGAGCTAGGGTTTCTCCACGTTGCCCTGGCTGGTCTTGAACTCCTGAGCTCAAATGATCCACCTGTGTCGGCCTCCCAAAATGCTGGGATTACAGGCGTGAGCCACCGTGCCCAGCCAGTAAAGTATTTTTATGTTCTACTTATATCAAGGTTCATTGGAGGAAGGTAGGGACACACATACAAAACACATCTATACACATGCACACACTTAAAATGAAAGCTTTCTGACTTACCGTTAGTTGCTGTTGGATGTTCATAAGTTTAAAAATGTGTCCAGTGCAACTGTCTCCAGGAAATGGGTGTTCATGATGTGATTCAGACTCAGAGGTTAATGTATAGATGTCCAGCTCCCGATGATGCCTCACAGAACAGTCTCCATATGGTATTTCATAGGATAAACTGCTCCAGGAGTCTGGTTCTCTAGCATTCTCCCTACACGCAAGCAATCTCTGGTTAGAACATATATTCTGCCTCCCAGGCATAGGCTTAAACTTCTAAGTCTTACATCCTTTTTCTAACCTGAATGTTCTTTGAGGTCCTACAGCAAAAATTAGTATATATACCTCCCAAATGATTCAGTCATAAAACAAACAGCTCCATCCTCCTCAAAGAGATTACAAATGGGTTAAATGAAAACTGCCGGACTCCTCCCTAAGGAGGTTCTTTAGATCAAGATAAAGAGATGTATGGGATCTAGTAACAGTTAATATTATGCTAACAAACAAGTAATGAGGAAGTCCAAGGAACATGATTTTCAATAAAATCAAGTCTTATTAAGAGGTGCTATTAAAATGAATTAGACCGTATGCTAACTACAGTTGATTACAATGGGAAGAGAAGAACCACTCACTACAATCCTTACAAGGGCACTCGAACTTTTCAAACAACAGGTAGAGAAAACACCCTCAAGACCACTGAAGTCAATTACACAGAGAAAATCTGTTAACGATGCCATATTGCACAACACTGGTCAATACAATTATCACATCCTATTTGGAATAAAGCACTTGGTTCCAAGAACTTAAAGTTAAAATTTTTCAAATTTAAAAAACAAGCAAGTTTAGTCAACTCATACCATTACAAACATATATAAGAACTTTCCACTATTATAAGCCAACTGATTTGAACAAGGCTCAAGGCCACAGCACCTCCAATTCCACGCTTGCTTCCAGAAGGCTTACCCAGGCCCTTAATGCCTGCTGTGATACGATCCATAATCTGCACTGTTTTTTTGCAGCAGATCAAAGAATCTTGGGGCATACAATAAACAGGAATAGGATAAGAATTACTCAACAACCGTACTTCAGCACACATTTCAAGTATCAAGCAGCCTCTTCAGCCTCTTCTGCATTCAGCACAAATGTAAATGTCTGAAACCTCAATTGTTGAGGTCACTATTCTTTATGGTTAGTTTGATAAACAGTACGCCATACAGAGTTAAGAGATTTCTGGGTACCAAACTTTATTTTCTAGCTATGTGATGCTAGACAAATTTCTTAACTCTTCTGAGCCTTAATTTCATAATGTGCAAACATGGATATCATAATCCAAGCACTGTTTTGAGAATTAAAGAAAATGTGCATTAAAATCTGAATCTTTGGTGTCTGCCAGAGAAGCCACATACAGATGCTGCCTGTTTTTCTGCCTTCTACTCTTTCATTCGCTTAAAAATAAGTCTTAGTAAGCCTTCCCTTCTTAAAAGAAAACATTTCTACTTTTTTCTACTTTTCTACTTCTATCAGAAAATCCTGTTTTCTCTGAAAGCTTTAAACACAATGAAAACAATCCTCAAATAGCATTCTGATGAGGTGTCTAGTAGCTCAAAGATCAGGCACAATATGCTTTCCATCAACCCTTTCCTCCTTATCTGTAATGTTCTTTATTTTTCCTTTCCTTACAACATTAACATCTTTGAACATACCATATCATATTTTATCTTTTTTTGAGACAGAACCCCACTCTGTCACCCAGGCTGGAGTGCAGTGGTGCAATCTTGGCTCACTACAACCTGACTCCTGAGTTCATGCGATTCTCGTGCCTCAGCCTCCCAAGTAGCTGGGATTATAAGTACCCGTCACCACGCCCAGCTATTTTTTCTTTGTATTTTTGGTAGAGACAGGGTTTTGCCACATTGGCCAGGCTGGTCTCCAACTCCTGACCTCAGGTGATCTGCCCACCTCAGCCTCCCAACCCATATCATACTTACTATAATCCCACCAAAGCAAATGACAGATTGGTAAAATATCATTGAGATTCTGGGAAGAAGGTTATATTTGAGATTATCATATTTTGAAATTGAAGAAACAGAAGAATTAAATTATAGACATGCTATCTAGCCACTGAAAAATATGATAAAGATTACCTCAGCTCTGTCTCTCCAGAGACTGTTCTACTAAGTGATACCTGTCTGTCATTAACAACTCACCAGAGACTAACTGGAATTTTAAAGCTAAAAATATGCTATAGTGGCAGCCATAAAAAAGGATGAGTTCATGTCCGTTCTGGAGACATGGATGAAGCTGGAAACCATCATTCTCAGTAAACTAACAGGACCAGAAAACCAAACACCACATGTTCTCACTCGTAAGTGGGAGTTGAACAATGAGAACACATGGACACAGGGAGGGGAACATCACACACCAGGGCCCGTCAGGCGGTAGAGGGCTAGGGGAGGGATAGCATTAAGAGAAATACCTAATGTAGACGACCAGTTGATGGGTGAGGCAAACCACCACGGCACGTGTATACCTATGTAACAAACCTGCATGTTTTGCACATGTATTCCAGAACTTAAAATTAAAAAAAAAAAAAAAAAATCTTAAAAAAAAATGCTACAGTGGAGAACTTATAAGGCAATGGAAAATCATGTACTGGTTGAGGGTAATAACAATTAACCGTGCTCCAAAAAACTACTATTGCAATTTCTATACCAAAGAGTGGCTCCCCAAAAGCAGCTTAAAATAAGAATGGCATATGCTATACTAGATGTTTCACATATTTAACTAAGCTGCTCTACTCTCAGTAAAATGACCTCAAACAGAAAAGCACTTGCAAAACACTCAACAGTTCAAATGACTTAAGAAGTCAAATAGTAGGGAGACAAACTCTAATTTTAGCTTTCAAGCTTAGCCTGACATAGTCACTAACATGCCTAATTGTGTGGCAGACATTACCAGCGTATCTGCTTAGTCAGATTATCATATATAGCCATATTCCAACAAAAAAGACCTCTGAAAACAAAACCTGCAGAATGTTTCTGCAACTTAAGGCGTAACAGCATTAAAAACTGGAACAACCTAATCAGCTAGTAACTGGAACACTAACTGGTAAATTAGCCAAGGCAGGAGCAATTAAAAAGTGACACAGTCCATTCTCTATGAAATGGAGTAGTCTATCAACCTTGCCACTACTAATTCTCAAAATCATTCCATTTCTAATATCTAAACCTTGGGAAATTCCTTTCTCTAACCACAGCCTACTTACCTTCTACCTCTCCCACTCTCACCTTCCAGAGGAATGTGCTTTTGTTGTCACAACTACCTCCAGGTGCTAACCCTTCAATCTCCCAATTCCTGTCCCTGTGGATTTTTGTTGCTTCCTCCTCTCCCTCTAGATACTAAAGATTAGTCAATGCAATTATTTTTCCAGTGGCTTCTATGAATATCCGTTGCTACTGACACTCTTCCAAACCCATTTCACCCACAGGTCTGGGTAAGTCCCATCATCCACCCATCCAGCAAGTATGTATGTGCCAGGCACTATTTAAGGTGCTGGTGACCTTAACCAAAATCCCTGTTCCGTTGAATAAAGGGGACAACAGCAATCAAGATGAATAAGTAAAACACTTAGAAGATAGCAAGTACTATGGAGACGAAAGCAGGCATGAAGGTTGTGATTTTAAATGTGGTGGATCAAGGGAGGCCTCATTAATGTGACATTTCAGAAAACACATTTCCTGCTCTGTGTTACCACTGTATAAAACCCTTACTGGGTCCATTAGTAAAATCTGGCAAAACTATACATAAGAATGTTTCTGCAGCTTTAGGTATAACAGCATTAAAAACTGGAAGCAACCTAATCAGTCAGTAACTGGAGCACTAACTGGTAAATTAAAGAACAGATCTATAAACTATTACCATAGCTATTAAAAATAACTGAAATAAAAATTCAGTAACATTGAAATCTACAGTTCTGTGAAATAGCAAAATTTTTAAAAATGTACATAAGTCTAGACCAGGCGTCCCCAAACTTTTTACACAGGGGGCCAGTTCACTGTCCCTCAGACCGTTGGAGGTCTGCGACATACTGTGCTCCTCTCACTGACCACCACTGAAAGAGGTGCCCCTTCCTGAAGTGTGGCGGGTGGCCGGATAAATGGCCTCAGGGGGCCGCATGCGGCCTGCAGGCCGTAGTTTGGGGACACCTGGTCTAGACCGTAAAATGTACCAATATAGAAAGTATCAGGGTGGTTGAGACACACATTTTCCTCTTTCTCAAGATTTTACCAATGTTTTTAATAATTGCTTCAAAAGTCCCATTCAGCCAGGCCTCGCTGGTGCTCAGTAATGCTTTTACTCATTGGTATACTAATCCTCCCCCTCACTGGGATTATTTAAAGTTTACATAATTTCCTCCAAACATTAATCTTGCCTTCTTCATTCTCAAAAGACCTTTTCTCCTTTCTTAGTGATAAGCTTGAGGCCATCTAATGTGAGCCAAAACAACTGTCATTACCAAAAAAAAAGAAAAAATGCCTTTCTCCACCATCTCCAACTTCAGGATACCTCTTGCAGACAGAGGTTTTGCTGGGTTTACTCCTGCCCTCCTCGGATCCCTGCTTCACTAAATCACCCCCTGGCTGCCTGTAGTTTTGCACCCACCTCTGGACTAGGCTCCTTCGCCATTCCAGCAGTAGCAATCCTTATTCAACCCTGTGATCAGATCAACCCTGTGATCAGAAGTTCTCACCCAACATTTGACAATGTGTGGAGACATCTTTAGTTGTCACAACATGGGGGTGGGGGTGAGGTTCTACAATGCACAGGACTGTTCCCTACAACAAAGAATTATCAGGCCCAAACTTGGTAGTGCTGGTGTCAAGGAACCCTGCTAAGCCCACTGAACTGGGTTCCATCTTCCTCTTCCTCTTTCCTTAAGTGAGTCTCACCATCTCTACCTCCTTCCCATCCATTTCAACATTTTAAGGCTTTGTGACCTGGCTCCTACTCACTTTGTTTTTTGTTTTTTTCTGAGAACAGAGTCTCACTCTGTCACCCAGGCTGGAGTGCAATGGCATAATCTCGGCTCACCGCAATCTTCGGCTCCAGGGTTCAAGTGATTCTCCTGCCTCAGCCTCCCAAGTAGCTGGGATCACAGGGCATGTGCCACCACATCCGGCTAATTTTTTTATTTTTAGTAGAAACAGGTTTTCACCATGTTGCCCAGGCTGGTCTTGAACTCCTGACCTCAGGTGATCCATCCTCCTCTACCTCCCAATGTGCTGGGATTATAGGCATGAGCCACCACACCCGGCCTCCTACTCACTTTGACTACTACTAAAACTTTGTCACAGGTTTCCAGGGACAAGTAATTCTCAAAATCCAGTGGCCTTTCTTGATCCCTGTCAACCCTGAATTTTGCGGAATTTAAAAATGTTGATTTTTCTTTTGAAATGTATTTTCATTTGACATCCACAAAAATCTATCCTATCCATCCACTGTTTTCCCTAGCTCCTCTTCCTCCTCTCATCTCCTAAAGGCAGACACACATCAACTCTGATTTCAGTCCTCTTCTTTCATCCATCCTTTTCCACAGCCCCAATTCACCCCCACAATCTCTCTCTTGACTCAGAGTCTCTTAGTTCTTGCCCTACACTTCCAACCACTTTATGAATGTCTTTGCCAAGATGTCTAATGGGCACCTCCAAATTTCAAACCTCAATTTTATGTTACCCATAGCCCAAAGCAGCAGCAATGCCAAACCTATTTCCATTAATGAAACCACACTGTTTTCCCTAATAATACCATTTTCCTTGTTCAGAACAGTCTGTTGACTTTATGTCTGCAATGCTTCCCCCATTAAGTCCCTTATATCAAATCCTATAGGGACTGCTCAGTTCAGACTCTGAATTACCTAGACTCTTATAACCACTCTTGTTACGGGACAATTACCCTAGGGCCTTCACTACCCCCCAATCTATGAGAAATAACTAAAAAGCAATAGTGACATCATTTTTTTGTCCAAAAGCTCTGTTCTGCAAAACAACTTTTTTGTTGTTCTTTTTGTATTGACAGTGAAGCACATGTGTGCCTGTGACCTAGGCTTTCTCTCTTCATCATAACCTTAATTCTATGAAGCATCCTATCTCTACTGTATAGATACATAAAGCAAAGAGCCACAGAACTTCATGAGCAAGGCCACCCAGCTAATAAGCAGAGCCAGAACACCATCTCTTTCACAACTGCATTGCCTTGATAGGCCATGCCACACCAGCAACTCTGCTGCCGGCAATCGCCATTCTCCGTATCACCAATGTTGTTTTCCACCCAGAATTAATTTTCTTATACCCCATTCTGGAGCCAAACTGTAAATGTGCATTCCTCAAAGACACTTCATCACCCAAGGATACCATTCTATCCAAAACCCACCCATCTTTCAGTCTGACTTACTGATTGCTTTTTTCATTATTTTTCTCTAAGGATACAGGATCTTTTCTCCCCTCCTTATTATATTACTCTCTTGTGGCTTTTGACAGAGGGTCTTGCTCTCTCACTCATGCTGGAGCACAGAGGTACAGTCTCAGCTCACTCCAGCCTCAGACTCCAGGGCTCGAGTGATCCTCCCACTTCAGCCCCGAGTAGCTGCAACTACAAGCACACATCACCACACTGGCTAATTTTTGGGTTTTTCCTAGAGACAGGGTTTTGCCATGTTGCCCAGGCTGGTCTTGAACTCCTGGGCTCAAGCAATGCTCCACCTGCCTCAGCCTCCCAAAGTGCTGGGATTACAGGCATGAGTCACTGCACCTGGTCTCTTGTGGCTTTAAAATACATGCGCGCGTGCACACACACGCGTACACGTACACACACACACACCCTCTTTGGGCTATTTAATAGGTATTTATATACTTTTCTCAGCTCTCTCACTAGAAGACAAGCTCCAAATTAGGTGTGGGACAGTGTCTGCTGGAGTTGCATTTTACTGAGGGTTTAAGATCCAAAGTTGGTACATAATAGAAAAATACAAGTATACAAAGAATTTCTCTTTGACACTTTTTCCTTTTGCCAATCAAGAAATGCAATCTTGGCCTAACATTTTTGGGCCATGTTACCTAAAAACTACACATCTCCAAACAATGGAATCACAAAGCAGAGCCGGACATGCACACAGAGGAGGAAGGTGGGAATGAAGACAGATGAAATTACAAATCAACTTCTCAATGTAGAAAATAAGTATTTAGCTTACTGTCTACCCCTCTTCCCCAAAAACATATGCACACGGCTTGTCTTTTTCTCCTAATAGTTATTATTTTGCTAATGGGTACAAGGTACCTTATTCGGGTGATGGTTACACTAAAAGCCTACAGTCACCACTGCTACAAAATATGTCTACGTAACAAAACTGCACTTGTGGCCAGGCACAGTGGCTCACACCTGTAATCCCAGCACTTTGGGAGGCCAAGGCAGGCGGATCACGAGGTCAAGAGATCAAGACCATGCTGGCCAACATGGTGAAACCCTATCTCTACTAAAAATACAAAAATTAGCTGGGCGTGGTGGTGCACATTTGTAGTCCTAGCTACTTGGGTGGCTGACGCAGGAGAATTGCTTGAATCTGGGAGGTGGAGGTTGCAGTGAGCCGAAATTGTGCCACTGCATGCCAGCCTTATGATAGAGCAAGACTACATCTCAAGAAACAAAACAAAACTGCATTTGTATCCCTTAAATATAAAAAGTTACTATTTTGGTAGGATCAGTGTTCAGTATCTGCATTACTATGCATCTAGAAATGTTGTACCTGGGTGACCTAAGTAATATGCTATGATGAGTTTCCTTTCTTGTACAAATTATTTTTATCTTGAATAAAGTCAGTCATTTTCTTTTTCCTAATTACTCCCAGCTAAAACCTTGTTTTAATGGTCTCGCCTCACAATGTAATATTAAAAGATCATTCAATGAAAAATTTACTGAACCCCTAATTAAGTGGTATGCACTATGCTAGAGGCTAGAACTACAAGGATATATGACATCTGTCTCAACATTAATGTCTCAACATTAATTACTGGTAGATAGCCACAGACCAGCTTACCAGAATTTTGCCACCTTCACAGATGCAAAAAAGGAAAAAAATGTTCTAGGAGTTTTACCTTTCTACATGTGGCATTTTATGCACTAAATAGAGTGTAGTTCATCAAAATTAAGATGCTGTTACTTGTAAAGGCACCATCATCTCATGTACCACTAAAGCAAAAAACTCTTGCAAATTAAATTATGAATAAATGGTGTAACAGCACTGATCAAAATGTATCTGATTTCACAGCTGGAAAGATGCACATTTGAAGATACTGTAACAGAGTATAAATAAACTCAACTGTCTCTCTGAAGCACGGGTAGTGATAGTACAAATAGTTTAAATGAACCATCAATTCCAACATCATCTGCTTCACAGTATGCTCTGTTTACTTTAATGTTACCATGCACCTATGTTTCCAAAGCATGTGACCAATGGACAGCAAACACTTGTGAAGAAAGCAGCTCACAGGCTGTATATTGAACTGCAAGGAACCTCAGAAGACCACGGCATGGTACAATTTCACAAATACAACTAAGACACCAGTTTTCAAACTTTTAAGTAGCTGCATGTTTTCAGATATAGTCATATGCAGAAACAGAGTGGCTACGTGTAACGGGGCCAGTCAAGGGAAGGCAAGGCCCTGATCTCTCTCCATCTACCCTCCTTCTTAAGTGAACTGTGAGTCTCATACCTAAAATCCTAAGTTTATCTAAATGCTGTATAATTCTAGCACAGAACTTCTTTACATACAATTACCACATTTCCATTTTAAATGCATCTTCCTCATTCAGTCTCCTTTAGCCTTGTAAAACAACTATTCAGCATTCTCTTGACTGGAAGCCCTTCCTATGTCTACAGTTACTAATTAAGTTGTTGGTTAGCCTTGTGTTTCTGCCATAAAGAGGATTATGCGTAGGTATCTAAAATTTACCTTGGAAAACGTGAACAAAGATTATATTGTAACCACATCAGGTCTTGCAGGACAGGAAAGCATAACTACAAATGCACTAGAAATTCTGGTTGTTTCAGTTGATGAATTAAGAGGCACCACAGCCTCAGCTGACACTTTAAAAAAAAAAAAAAAAGTAAAAAGAAAGAACTGTAGATGAAGGAATGTAAATACTGCAGGAAGGTCTACAGAGATTTCTACCACTTTTTTTTTTTTTTAATTCCAATGAGGACACTATCACCCTGAAGAAAGGAAACAGTACTCTACCACCAATTGTGGCAATTATGCAGTATAAGCATTGTTTCATTACTACTATAACAGATAGTAGTAAAGTCTCTTAGATTTTCACATTCAACCAGATTTCAAAACAGACTTTAAGATATGAAAGGCTGACAACATGATTACCTTGAAACTTTCAATCTTCCTGTCATGAGATAATTAATATTGTTTTTAAACATCCTTGGGAGCCCTGAATTATATCTACCTTCCAGCACACCTCCAGGAGTACCCTCCAGGAGCAATTTCTTATCTGTGAGCTCACCAAGACTTGCTGAACAGCACTATAATGATCTTACTCATCTGAAAGCCCCATTGAGAGTCAGGACCACATATTTCCTGACCTGCTGCTGATCTCCACTACTCAGCACAATCTCTTGACATATGCAGGTGCTCAAGTATTTGCTGGGATTTCACTCCAGGGCAGAAGAGTACAAATATTCTTGTTTTACTCACAACATTTAAGATGTCTGCGATCATCACTCTATGAAGAGAAAGATAATCAAAGGAAATAATTCTAGTACAACACAATGAGGGGGCAGTAATGGCATAAAAGGCACAGGTAGCAAAGGAGACTAAAGCCTAACAACTACATCCAGTGTGTGATCCAGATCAGGAGGAAAAATACTTGAAAGAATACTAGTAAGCAGACGGTGAAAAGTAGCATAGAAACTACATATTAGATCAATGTATTAATGATAAATTACTCATTTTGATAAATGCACTGTCACTGTATTTAATGACTGTCCTTGTTCTTAGAATATATATGCTGAACATATTTAGGAACAGAAGGTCATGATTCTGCAACTCACTCTCAAAACACTTCAGTAAAATTCTATATATGTATATGTACACACACAGATAAAGCAAATGTAACCAAATGTTAAGAAAGGTGAATTTGAATGAAGGTATACAGTAGTTCATTGCAGTTTTCTTGTACCTTTTCTGAATTCAAAATTTTTCAAAATACAAAGTTAAATGTAAAACATTATTTTTTAAAAGGGAGAGGTGACAATTCCTTCATTCTTCTATGATTACTATTTACTTAAGGTAGGGAAGAAACTAGTATTATTTGAGTATCTACTTAAACACAGATGCTCTCACAGGAAAATTTAAGTACACTAATTTAATCCTCATATCAGTCCTTCAAAGTAGAATTCCGGCTTCAAAGATGAGGAAATTGAGACCAGAAACATTAACGTATTTGATCAAGGTATACCACATATATTAGCAGTTTGATAAACCTCAGTTCAAAATCAAACTTTGCCACTTACAAGAAGAGAGAACTTGAGCTAGGTACTTAACCTCTTTGAGAATGCAGCATGACCTATTAAGAAATGTAACAGTCCTTGTAAAAAGTTGCTGTGACAATTAAGGAGGAGAGTAAACAAATTATTTAATAATGCCTGGCACACGGTAGGCAGTTAATATGTATTAGCACCTTCTTACTTAGTACACTGCTAACAAATTATGGATTTGAGTCCATGTTGGGCTAGCCCCAAAGCCTGTGCTCTCCCCCTATTAATGCTGCACTGCTTTAAGTGCAAAGGGCTGGGTCTTTATGGGAACACTTCAGGTGGTGCCCACAGTCCCAAGTATTCAGTGTAATTTGAAGGCAAGAAGGAGCAAAGAGGCCTTTAAAAGAAAAACTTCTTTATGAGTCAAAGGAATGTTTCCTCCAAGTAGAATATTTTTCAACATACATTCTTTGATTAGAGTTTCAAAGTCAACCAGGCGCGGTGGCTCACGCCCGCACGCAATATACACTTTGGGGGACTAGTGTGCAAGCTCTAGATCACTGCACACTATGGATATGGGTACAGCAGTCAGCATAATCCACAGCGGTCATCCTTCTCTGGCTTTTTATCCTGAGGGGCTACTTGGCTCCCTGTCTCAATGAGTCCATAACTTCTGGAATACTACGCTCCTCTAAGATCCAAAGTCGTATTTTCCAGTCCTACCTTACTGTACTGTTTTCAAGATCTCAAAAAAGTAATTTTCGGCATACTGTCACTATATAAGTTATACATGTATCAATATCTAATATATCAACCTTCACAAGATTAGTAAAAATTAAAGTTAAATCAATTTTATACTAGACAGACATGTATATATTTATTGACATGATCAGGGTATTTAGTCAATTCCTCTTACTGAATCAGATTTAGCCCACCAACCTGACTGAAAAAATAACTCTCAGGAATCAATTTTCAGATGCAATGTTAAGCCCAATCTTCTCACTAATGTAACCTTTTAGCCTTAGCTGCACTTTGAAATTGCCTGGAGAGCTTTTAAAAATCCTTATGTCCAGATGGCGTATCACACCCACAAAGTGAAAATCTCTAGCAGTGGCCCTTAGGCATGAGTGTTTTTTAAAACTCCCCAGGAGACTTTAATATGCAACCAAGGTTGTAAAACACGGCACTAAAGTAACCTACAGGTGGCAGTTAATTTAAAAAAGAAAAGCAGAGCCAGAACTGGCCACACAGCAGTGAACACGGGAGCTGCAAACATCATTTCCTCTGACCTAATCATACAATTCCTTGAAATTTATCCTAAAGAAATAATTTAACAGAAGCAAAAAAATCAATAGGTAAAAGACAAGGCTCACTCCAGCACTCATTAGTTTTAATGTGTTTTTAAAAATCAGAAATACTCAGTATTACTTGAATAATTTAAATACTCATAATAAACAGGGCCTCAAAAATACTTATAAAGACCACAGAAATGGATAAAGATATGACAAAGTGAAAATATCAGACTACAAAATGGAGTATCAGCTGCAACCTTATTAAAAATTCTATACAATGTGGGAGGTCATATCTGATAATAAAATAAACCTGTCTTATGGAGGTGGCATCATGAATATGTACATCTTAATAATTATTATTATTTTTTTGAGACAGTCTTGCTCTGTTGCCAGGCGCCAGGCTGGAGTGCAGTGGCGCAATCTCAGCTCACTACAATCTCCGCCTCCTGGGTTCAAGCAATTTTCCTGCCTCAGCAGGTGCGCGCCACCACACCCAGCTAATTTTTGTATTTTTTAGTAGAGACGGGGTTTCACCATGTTGGCCAGGATGGTCTTGATCTCTTGAACTCGTGATCCACCTGCCTCGGCCTCCCAAAGTGCTGGGATTGCAGGCATAAGCCATGGTGCCTGACCCTTTATTAAAAATAAATAAATAGGCTGGGTGCAGTGACACACCTGTTTGCAGCACTTTGGGATGCTGAGGCAGGAAGATGGCTCGAGGCCAGGAGTTCGAGACCCACCTTGGCAACACAGGGAGACCAAAAAAAAAAAAATTAGCCAGGCCTGATGGAGTGCACCTGTAGTCCTAGCTACTAGGGAGGCTGAGGTGAGAGGTTGAGGCTGCAGTGAGCTATGATCACACCACAGCACTCTAGCACTCTAGAGTAGGTAACAGGTCAGCAAAAGGGATAATCATTTTTACTTTTTTTTTTTTTTTTTTTTTGAGATGGGGACAGCAGGTATCAGGAGCAATAAACACAGGAGCAACAAACCTTGACACAGACTTCTGAGCTTAGTCTCCAATGCAGTTATATTTAGTTCACCTTAAACTAACACCAGACACTTCAAAAGATCCTTACCTAAGAAACAATCCCAAACAATCTTTACTCAGTAATGGACTTTCTCTTTTCCAACCATCTCACTCCCCAGATGACTTACAGCATCTAAGTGATTATAAGTTACAAGTGGTTAAATAAGCAGGGGGTCCCCAACACCTGGGCCACAAACCAGTACCAGTCTAAGCCCAATTAAGCCACACAGCAGAAGGTGAGCGCAGGCTAGTCACTGAGGCTTCATCTGTATTTACAGCTGCCCCCCAAAGCTCGAATTACCACCTGAACTCCACCTCCCGTCAGATCAGCGGTGCCATTAGATTCTCATAGGAGCACAAACCCTATCCTGAACTGCACATTGGAGGGATCTACGCTGTGCGCTCCTTAAGGGAATCTAATGCCTGACATCTGTCACTGTCTCCCTTCACCCCAGATGGGACTGTCTAGTTGCAGGAAAACAAGCTCAGGGCTCCCACTGATTCCATATTATGACGAGCTGTGTAATTATTTCATTATATATTACAATGCAGTAATAACAGAAATTTAGTGCACGATAAATTTAATGTGCTTGAATCATCACTCAACCATCAAGTCTCCTCCTCCCACAGGCCTATGAAAAAACTTTCAACAAAATCTGTGCCAAAAAAAAATTGGGGGCTGCTGAAATAGAGATTTCTATTTAAATGTTACTTAAATTTGTATTTATACACAAACTAGGTTGATCTATGTCAGAACTTGTGTGTCTCTGTCTATTCCACGTCAAAAGGCCTCTTTTCTTTTAAAGGCTTACTAGCTACTTAACTGTCCTCTCTTTAACCAGTGCTTCATGCTACTTAGTGAGACTGAGAAACACAGGCCCTTGAGAATTATTTTGAAAGCGAGAACACTACGACTGAGATCAACTACAGTGGCAAAATGAGAACAGGAAAAAGGAGAACTTACAAAATAAGCTGAAACTTGGAAAGAATGATATAATTGGATAAAGTAATTTCAAACCAATGACAGAAAAAAAGTCACATTTCCAAGAAATGAGGGGGAGGGGAAGGGAAAGGAAAGGAGAAAGGGAAGGGAGGAGTACACAATCATTTTCAAATGTCAAAAAGTTTCTTTAGCTTTCTCATGGGGCTTAAAAACACAAAACAAAATCAGACAAAAACCCCGTAGAACCACCAATTTAAATAAAAGAATCAGGACAGAGAGAAGGGAAAGCACATCCATTTCTTCCAGTCTTATTCCTGAAGACCATGAGAAACTTAAGTATGATAGATTAGGAACTAAATATGAATCCAAAACTTCAGTGTCATGGTGAATGTTAAAATCACCTCATTAACAAGCTTCTAACTTAATGGAGAAGCCATGTTCTATATTTACAGAAACTGGTAACTTTAATCACAATGAAGTTATCACTCTGTAAACTAGCTTTTCCAGTTCAGAAAAAAAAAGACAAATTTTTGCTCATTTGTCTGGGCAAGACCTCCTATCTTCAGGCATAAAGTTCACTTAACTATGTATGAGGTTATCATTAGTAAAATTCAAGAAAAGAATCCATACTTAACAAGTCCAATAAGCTTCTAATTACCTTGCATATTTTTATATAGGCCACTGACCTGATTTGACACTTTTAATAAGTTATAATTAAAGTTGATTAATCCTATTTAAAAGCAGTTACATTAATAAAATAGGTCCTCATAAAGAGATAATGTCTTTTGGATAAACTAGATGTGACTCTTCTCATGCCTCTTCTCTAAATTGCTGCTTTTGCAGAACATACGACATTGATTCATTCTCCCTAACAGTAGCACTGCCCAAATTACTTACGAAATATTAGATTTTTTAACTTTCCAATTCATCACTGAAGCAAAGACTAAAAATGAACTACTGAAAGAATGAAATTTAATGTACACAGATTCTGGGGAGAAAAGCTACTGGCAGAAGAGACAGGAAGCTTAGCATAGAAAGGAACATGGCATGTGTTATCAGCTACAGACCTACTGGATAAGGCATCATTTTTCTCCCAAATGTAAACTTTTAGGCCTGAGCAAAGCTGAAAATCAATTGAATAATATCAAGAGTACCTTAAACATAGGCCTGAGCAAAGCTGAAAATCAACTGAATAATATCAAGAGTACCTTAAAATTTCAGTCCCACCCAGTCTTTATTATTGTTGTTACTGCTATTAAAAATCAAAAGAACCCAAATATCAGCTGTAACAGTTATGGTACAAAGAGGTTCTGTCGCCTGGGCACAGTGGCTCATGCCTGTAATCCAGCTTTTTGGGAGGCTGAGGCAGGCGAATTACTTGAGTCCAGGAGTTAGAGACCATCCTGGGCAACATACAAGACCTCATCTCTACAAAAAATTTAAAGTAGCCAGGCATGGTGGTGCATGCCTGTCTCAGCTACTAAGGAAGCTGAGGTGGGATGTGGAGGCTACAGTGGAGCCATGATTGGGCCACTTCACTCAAGCCTGGGTAACAGAATGAGACCTTATCTCAAAAAAAAAAAAAAAAAAAAAAAAGAAACACCCAACAAAAACAACAACAAAAGATGTTATTTGTTGAAATGATTTCCCTGAATCAAATGTGAAGTATCAGGAACAAATCACAATACATAATAAATATGACTGTAAAGCTGTATTCAGTTTTTCAGAGCATTTCATCATAAATATCATATTTAATCTTCCAAGTAACAAGGCCAAGGTTCTGCAGATAGGTAAGTGTTTAAGCAAATCAACCAAGGTTTCACAGAGCTGACGGCTAAAAAACAAATTTTAAAATTCATTCCAAGCAATCTATTTATTCTAAAGCAATTCAGAGTAGTAACTTACATGGATTAATGAGGAGAAAGAAAAGATAAAAAGCAATACGTTTCTTCAGATCACATTTTAAAATGGCACTAAGAGGTATTCTACTGAATACTCGTACCTTAAAACAACAAAACCATTTCAAATGCACATATTCTCTAAAAGGAAGTGTAAACAGAAAAATCCCTGAATACATTTACAGCATAAGTATATAGAGGATTTTTATTTAATCTGTACGTAGTCTAAAACACAAATCCAAATCTTTAAGGAAAATAAAACAGCTGCTTATGGTAGAAAATGTCTTCAAGTAGAAACGGTGGCTTCTTCACAACAGCTTTCTGAGGAGGTGACCTAACAACTGACCTGAATGGTATGCAAGAGCCAGTATGTGGAGTTACGGAACAAGAACATCATACAATGTGTACAGCAAGTGCAAAGATCCTGAGGTGGCAATGAGCTGGCTGGGGGCTTAGAGCCAGTGTAGCTGTGCAGAGAGAGCAAATGGGAACAAGGAGAATGTTATGAAATGAGGTCTCAGGGTTGTACCAGGTTCAGATTTCACAGAACTTTGTGAGTCCTGGTAGCAACTAAGATTTTATTCTTGGAGGGGTGAGAAAACATTAAAGGGAGGAAGGCAAAAATTTAAAAAACAAAAGAGGAATGCTAACAATATTAACTACAGTCATGTGCTGCTTAGCCATGTTTCAGTCTCTGGTAGACCATGTAATGATGAGCCTATAAGATGATAATGCAGTGCAAAAATTCTTGTCACCCAGTGATGTTATGGCCGTCAACATGTGGCAGTGCACTGCATGTTTGCAGTGGTACCAGTGAAAGCAAACCTACTGTTCTGCCAGTCACATAAAAGCACAGCACATAAAATTATGTACAGTACATCCTATTTGAAAATGATAATAAAACAACTATGTTAATGGTATATTATCTAGTTTTAATCCTCACAAAAACTCTGAGGCAGGTATCCGTGTATTTCCATTTTGCATGTGTAGAAACTGAGACTTAATAGATAACTTGTCCAAGAACTCACAGCTGTAAGTGAAAAGGTCACAATTTGTACCCAGACCCAATTCTAAAACTTACGTGCCCCTTCCACTATCCACAACGAAACCTAAACCTCTATAGAAGTTTCAAACCACATTCGAATTATACTAATTGAATGTATGACATAATATTTATCAGAAACTAAAGAAGTATGTTAGTTTCTATTTTCATAAATTTTATTAGATCCATGGTAAGTTTTTCAACTACAAAATAACACAAATTAGAGGGTATTTCTCAGAGATAAGGTTACAGCATCCAAACTAAGTGGCCACAGTTTATGTATATTATACAACCAAATTCAGTAAGCCCAGGATGAATTTCAACTAATTTTCTAGCATTCTACCTGTCATGCAATAATCAACAACCAATCAAACTCTGCCTTATCTTGTCTAGCATACTTCAACTCAAGAAAATATTGGGATTTTATGCTAACACACATGTAAAATCCAGCCAAATTATCTGCAAACAAAAATACTTTTCTGATCCTAACAACACTAGTTATTCAGGCAACTTCAATGATGCTTCATGTTGAGTTACAGTAAAAATCCAGAGAAGCCGGGCGCAGTGGCTCAAGCCTGTAATCCTAGCACTTTGGGAGGCCGAGGCGGGTGGATCACGAGGTCAAGAGATCGAGACCATCCTGGTCAACATGGTGAAACCCCGTCTCAACTAAAAATACAAAAAAAAATAGCTGGGCATGGTGGCGCGAACCTGTCATCCCAGTTACTCAGGAGGCTGAGGCAGGAGAATTGCCTGAACCCAGGAGGCGGAGGTTGCAGTGAGCCGAGATTGCACCACTGCACTCCAGCCTGGGTAACGAGAGCGAAACTCCGTCTCAAAAAAAAAAAAAAAAATCCAGAGAAAATGTCAAAGAGTCAACAATGAAGATTAACAAAGCATCGATCTGAAGCTGATACTCACCCATGGCTGCCCAAGCACCACGAATACCGCAAGCCCATCCTCTTTTGGATTTAGCATCATACTACAGCTTTAAAAGTAGAGGAAAGCAGCCTGGTCACCCCTCCTCAAGGCATGTTTCACTCCAAGTTTACTTCTGACAAGGAACTGCAGCACCTAGTTCCTTTTCTGCGGGCTATTGCATTATCTTCTCAAAACCACATCACTGTAATAGTGCCAAACTTTAGTGAGTTCTACAACATAAACCACACTCTACTGAAATGGAGCTGGAGAGGCTAAATGCCAGAAAGGGGTAGGAGATGGGGGATAGCTAATCCACCTCAAAATAATGTACCTTAGTGATCTGTAGGCAACTCACTGCTAGGCTAGTTATGGTCAGAAACGCATTCATGCATACCCAGGGCTACGGATATTTTAATATCGAAACTTAAGTTTTCCTCTCTTCCTTCCTTTTTCTGGAGGGGGAGGGAACACAGAATTGCCACTCTCCCCTTAATAATTAGCATACAGAGAGTGCAAAGAAAAAGAAGGTATATCATTTAAGCAAGTATTGTCTATGAGAACTTGGTTGTAAATTTTGTGCTTTTAAACCAACGAAGTTTCATAAGGTAACGGTTAAAGTATAAGCTGGAAAGTCAGAGTTTGATTCCTTACGCTGACCTTACCATCTCTGTCATCTTGGACTATTTAAATTTCTCTGCCCTTCAAATTTCCTCATCTGTAAAGTGAAAATACTACATTTGTCATGAAGATCAAATGAACATGGATGCAAAGGGTTAGCTCTTTGGCCACCCAGAATGATCAATATATGGTGACTGTGTGGTATACTAGAGAGCTTGTATAATTCTAATGAACAAAAAAAGAAGGCAACTTCTCAGTATTAGAACTTACTTAAAAAAAAAAAAAAAA
The DNA here is from genome assembly GCF_048565385.1 of Saimiri boliviensis. Classification (NCBI taxonomy): domain Eukaryota; kingdom Metazoa; phylum Chordata; class Mammalia; order Primates; family Cebidae; genus Saimiri; species Saimiri boliviensis. The sequence continues at coordinate 130,129,472 of NC_133453.1, read as the reverse complement.
AAAGCTAAAGTAACCTTGCTTGTGGGAGTAACTGTCAGGTAACTACCCCTGCATCACCTACCACTATTTACCCCCAAAAATCTGAGGAAAATAGGGCTCGGTTTCCCCATTAGGTCAAGAGATAATTTTAATTGTGGGGTGAGGCTGACTAGTAAACAGTAAGTCTGAAACTGGATGGTGCTTAAAAGAGATGTCATATTCATATGAAGCTGAAATATTTCCAATGAATTGTTCTTCCTAGCTCTCCAAACAAAGAGACATGCTCAACTTCTAAGAACTTTATAAACATGTTCTTGTTTAATCCTAACACATCTATGTGGTACATATTATTTTTCCCTATTTTGTTAATGAAGAAACTGGGGCCTATAGAGATGTTAAACAACAGGGATGCACTCAAGTTCAACTTTGCCATTTTTAAGGCCAAGAACAGATGGATGCCCACTGAGCAAGGATCAAGTGATTACAGGGTTACCATCATATCAATGAGGCAACACTGCCAATGCAAGAAATACTATTAAAATAAGGGGTACTATGTAAGCATTCTCTACATAGTTTAAAGCACTGGTCCCAGTCTTACTGGCACCAAGGACCAGTTTCACGGAAGACAAATTTTCAGTGGGGGAGGGGGACAGAATGGTTTTGGGATGAAACTGTTCCACCTCAGATTATCAGGCATTAGTTAGATTCTCACAAGGAGTGTGCAACCTAGATTCCTCACACACACAGTTCATGATAGGGTTCCTGCTCCTATGAGAATCTGCCATGCTGATAGGACAGGAGGCGAGCCCAGGCGGTAATGCTCCATTGCCACCTACCTCTCACCTCTTGCTGTGTAGCCTGGGTCCTAATAAGCCATGGATTATACCAGTCGGCAGCCCAGGGGTTGGGAACCCCTGATTTAAAGAACAAATCGTATATGCTTTTTACACATAAATTCTATTGGCCAGTGAAAGCATAAAATACGTATTATAAGAATAAAATGCTAAAGTAATCGGTGACTGTAAAAACAATGTCATATGCAAAAACAACTAAGAATTTTCAAATGGATAAATAAATGGCTTGACAGTTAAAATGATTAAGAGACAGTACAGCAGCTAGATAATCTGAAGAACGTTTTATCTTAAGTCAACAAATGTTTACAAAAATTTAAGAATTACAGATACTAGATTATATAAAAACTCTAGCTTTAACTTTTTGTTAACTAGTGTTCAGAACATTAAACAAAACAATTTTTTAAATTGTAGATATTCCATTTAGGCCATGTGTCTTTCAAGGGTAAGTTCTATTTGAAAATTATTCACGTAAGAATAAAATTAAGAGCAGAATGTCAACACTGCCACCTCCAAATTTTACAAGAAACAATTGCTAAAATCATTTATAACTATGAGAAATCACCTTTAATCGAAATACAAATGTATTTTTTTAAGTGTTACGAAAAATATTAGGTACTTCAAATACATTTTGTTTTTCTTAATGAAACAAAACAGGCTTTAGTAAGAATACTTAATACTGTTCCTTACATAAGTCTGTGGACACTAATGACTTAACAAACCCTTGTGAAAATGGTCATTATGCAATGATAACCAATTTCAGCAGCTAAAGCTAAAAGACTTTTGTTATTCATTAAATCCAGAATCCTAATACAAAATTCCCTCTAGAACATGTTACTGAAAAACTTTCCTGAATTTTAACTGTCTGTAGTCCAACCAGACAGAGATATTACTGATGTGCCAGCAGAAATTGTGTATGCTGTTTAATGAATCAAGAACAATCTAGAAGCTGTAATGCTGAGAAATTGTGCTACTATAAGGTCAAACTTTCAAAACAGAAAAGTTAGGTATGAATAAATGTCTAAGACTGGGTACATTTTTTTACTACCTGATATTTATTCTTGTATCATGTAACTTCATTCTATGCTGGTGATATTCCGCGTCAGCTAAATACTGATTTTAGTGAAAACGTTTATTCAACACACCTACTTCTTTCTTCTTTCTCTAATCACTTCCCTTGTTTCCCTAATCCTTCTATTTCTGCTAATAAAAAATGCAGGTAAAATGTTCAAGTCATTCTTTCTATTGGTATGCCTTTAAGAAAACTTGAGAATTGACCAAGTAAAAATCATACATAGTTTTTAAAGGGTAGGAGGTGCCATCAACTGATCCTTCATTTTCTCATACATGACTATGAAGCCCTATACTCCAGGTCTGTATTTTCTTCCACTTAAGCCTGGAGTGAAGTCAGACACAAATAACATGCAGTTGTCACAGAGGACTTGTTACCACAGGTTAAGCAGCGTAATTTCACAACTCTGACCACTCTGAAGTCTAAATGTTACACGGCAACCAAGAACACACACGTACCTGCTCAGTATATATGGGGCAATCAGCAGGGAGAGAAAAGAAGTGAATGAAAACACAAGATGGTTGCAAGGGCTTTGTGATTCCAACCAACTTTCAACTCCTACCCATCTTCTTAGAAAGCCGAAGGCAGTATAAAAGTTCATGGGATTTGGAGTTACAACCTGGTTCAAATTATTCTTCTATCACTTACCAGCTGTGGCTATTGTATTTCCTTGTACAATGGAGATAAAACACCTGCCCTCAAAGGGTGGGGGAGAGAATAAATAGATGAGAATTTACCCAAAATACCTAGCAGTGAACACAAGAAATTGCTCTATAAAAATATTATCTTCAGAAAGTACATCTTGCAACTTTCTAGCATGCTGCCAGATAGGGCAATCCTGGGATTATTAGTTGAATAGTTTAAAAAATACAAACTGTCAAAATGATTAAAGTCATCCAGTTGTAAACTTAGAAAAAGAAAAAAAGGCACTGAAAACCAAAGTTATTAATCATCATAAATTAGATTAAAAGCCTGAGAATGCTACCAAACATGCCTTCTCATACAATTCTATGAATAAATCTGAATACAACCTAAAGACAGGCCGTGAAAATAGCGACTTAACTATATGGCCTTCGACAAGCTGCTTAGTTAGCCTCCTTGAGATTTGCTGAGAGGTTTTAAATGAAAACACATGTAAAGCACCAAGGTAGTACTGTGCATAATACAAAGCCAGTTTTCAATATTCGATAAATGTTAGTCTTCTCCCCCATTCTCTAGTTTCCACTCAGTTCTACCATCTTATCTTTATCAAGGCGCAAAGACCTAGATCACACAATGGCAAAGGAGGTCAGACATGAATGAATGGACAGACTGATAGATGGGACTTTGGCCAGATGTCAAGTTATACCAAATCCTGCCTCTCTGGTTATTCTTTTTAAGGTAAGTTTGTATATTGTTTCATCTTTTGCTTTACTATGCAAAAGAAAAGGCTCCAAACCTGTTTTGCACTAGATGGGCTACTGAGGACCCACGTGTCAAATACTTAAAGAGGACCCTGATAGGGCAATCACTATGTTGGCAGAACATCTTGCTCAACAGCACTTGGTTCCATTGTGAAATACGTATTCTCGAGTAGTTACTCTACCACCTAATGCTGTACCTAGCTCTCAAGTGCAGGTGCCTTCTAAGAAGGACTTACTTCTAAGAAGAACTTACAGGCACAAACCCTTTGAGAGGGGCCAAAGTGCCTACTGAGTACCTAGAGCTCGTCAGGCTGGGTCTGTGTTCAGCATTCATGTGCCCCCTCAATCTGAACACATCACTGGACTTTGGGCCTGCACCTGGTTCTGTTACATCGCAACCTTGTGACCTGAGACCTTGGGCAACTCACTTTCTCTCTCTGGCCTCAGTTTCCTCAACCATAAAACAGGAATGGTGGAGTGCAGTGGCTCACGCCTGTAATCCCAGCACTTTGGGAGGCCGAAGCAGGTGAATCACCTGAGGTCAGGTGTTCGAGACCAGCCTTGCCAATATGGTGAAACCCAATTCAAAAACTTGGGTGTCATGGCGTGTGCCTGTAATCCCAGCTACACAGGAGGCCGAGGCAGGAGAATCGCTTGAACCGGACAGGCAGAGGCTGCAATGAGCCAAGATAGTGCCACTGAACTCCAGCCTGAGTGACAGCCTAAGTCTGTACATATATACATAAATACATATATAAATCAGAGATAACAATACTTACCTTATGTAAAAAGGTAGTCTGAAAGTAACCATACCTTAAAAGTCGTATGAGTAATATAAATGTATAGCTATTATAGTAAGAACTTTGTTTTCCTAAAAAAAATATAGGCTAGAAAGCATATAACCCTTTACATTTAAGTACATTTAATACTGTATCCTAGTAGCCTCTTCCCGAGTCTCTTCTTTCTCTGTTAAATTTTTGCAGAGGAAAGAATATGGGCCTCAGAGTTCTACAGTTGTCTAACAGTAGCTCTACCATTTTCTATATAGCCTTGGACGAGTTACTTTAATTCTCTGAGCCTCCGTATTTCTCCCGTAAAACACACACAATGGCTATTTTATAAGGTTGATAGAAGTCTGAAATGAAACAGTATCTGTTACATACCAACCACGGTTTCTAATGCAGTATAGGCATTCAACAAATGAAGATTTGTTAAGCTGATACTGAAAACGACAATTACGAGGACAAATATGTTTAAACTGGCTCTTGCAGCAATTAAAATATTTCAATACTTGTATGCCAACACTCCAGAGTTGAAATTCTTAAATACTCTTCTTATAAGGGTAGAAGGATTGCAAATGATTCTTTATCCATCTAGAATTCCTTGTTCCATTAACCTACAGGCATCAACATCACAGCATGCATCAGAGGGCCAAACTAATTTTATTTAAAGTAGTATCTATTACACTAGGGAATAATTTCCAATCCATATTAAGTAGGCACATTCAAAAGATGCCCAAAATACTTCAAGATTCTGGTAAAATTTCCTTAAAGTATGTAAAACTGATATGAGCATTCGAAGGAAAAAGAAATTTTAAAAAGGGAAACAGTGATAACATTTGTGTAATCACTGAGTTATGCTCTCCACATCAATTCTTTTATTTCTCAAAGCAACTCATGGAAGAAAGTCCTCTTATTCTTCTGTTACCCAAAAAAAAAAAAAAAAAAAAAAAAAAAAAGCACTGAGATTTGGAAAGTTTAAGTGAATCACCCAAGATAAATGACACAGTTTCACAGAAGCAGACCCTGGATTCAAAACCAGCCAGTCTAACTAGACTCCAATCTACTAACTTTAATTCACAGAGAACTACAATAAACATTACAAAACAAGATATCTGGTAGACCAATCAACTGGAATTTGAGTTTCATTGATCAGTTAACTCTAATTTTAGTGATGTCATTATTAATACAGTATATAAGAAACTTTCAAATAGATTATCTGAGAGTTTAACAAAGTATTTGCACAAATATTTTTTTAGTTTCAATAACCTTATGATGTAGGCAGAATAGGTATTATCTTTAAGAGAGAGGAAGCATGAGACTGAGGGGATAGGTGATTTTTTTCCAAGTCACACTAACTACTAACTAGGCGGGCTTAGACTTTAATTAAGTTCTTCATCCCTAAGCAATTCTACCACACCATTCTACTATCTTTCTCCAAGCTGAAATACTTATACCACCTTTACTGGCTCCACAAAAATATCCAGAATCTGTATGACAAATAAGCCCTAATTTTTCATATTGCACATACTAGAGACTGGGTTGTCATCCAGGAAGTATAGTATTATCCTTTATTTATGAGATGAAGAAATCAAGGCTTAGCGAGGAAAGTTTGCAAATGGCAGAGCCAAAATGCAAACCTAGGTTTGACTCCCAAGTTTACACACCTAGTCACTACTGGAGCTGCCTCTTACTCTCAAACTCCCTCTTAACCACAACGTGGGTGATCCACGTCCCAAGATTTCTACTTTGTGATGTGTACGTAAGAGATCAGCCAGATCCAGTAACATCCAGCCTAATATTCTCTTCTTAGATAACTACAATGCCACGTTTATTTGATGTTGTCACTTCCTACTATTCATGAAACCAAGAGCCTGCAAACTAGGGTCTTTACCTAATTCACTTCAAATCAGAGGAGATGACTGTCTACCTAAAGCAGAAGTAGGCCTTCATGTTTTGGGTACTCTTCTGGGGCTAAGATTTCTCAGGCAAGATAGAAAATTAAGGAAAGGGAAATAAGAGATAACATATATGTCAATCAATGAGTTACGCCCCGTACATGAATTCTTTCATTCACTTAAGATGAAACTTAAATACAATGTATTTAGAATCAATTTTCAGATCACAAATGCATCCATATTCATAATGTAAGATCTAAATATAAACTGAAGCAAAAAAGCATGTCAACAAAAGCTCTGCCTTCCCTATCACTGAACTAAGTCAAAGTTAACAATCACAGGCTATAAAAAGGGAAACTGTAAAAAATGTCCTGAATAGTTATTACTATCTGGAAGTCCAAGCGTTTTCTAAAGGATGTTAGAGAATCCTTATATCTCCAAGAATGGCTAATCATAATTTTCACAGAAGAAAGACCTGGTTTGTCAAAATAGACTGGCAATCGAAATAAGCCTTGAACAACAAACACAAAAAGAACTTGGGCCCTAACCAGCACAATATCCTGACTCCCCACTCCCCGCCAAAATGTATAAAGCAAAAAACAAAATAAAGCAGCAAGGAATTAAAACAGCAAATGTACTTTCGAAAGACTATAAATGAGGTTAAATAAGCTTGAATTTTCAGTAAAGTGTAGACTACAACTAGTTATTCCATAAATGTAAAATGTATATAGCCATATTTCAATTTCATACTAACTGAAAAGAGGCAATAAAAGAGGCAGACTTATATGTGAACAATTTCATTTTTAAAAAGTAGAGCAGGGTACCCAGAGTCTAATCTTAATAAACTACTAGAAAGATAGCATCAGCCGGGCGGTGACTCACGCCTGTAATCCCAGCTACTTGGGATTACACAAGGTCAGGAGTTCAAGACCAGACTGGTCAACATGGTGAAACCCTGCCTCTAATAAAAAATACAAAAGTTAGCTGGGCATGGTGGCTCACACCTGTAACCCCAGCTACTTGGGAGGCTGAGGTAGGAGAATTGCTTGAACTGGGACCCGGGACATGGAGATTTCAGTGAATCGAGATCTCTCTACTGCACTCCAGCCTGGGCTACAGAGTGAGACTCCATCTCAAAACACAACACAACACATACACTGTGACAATTCTTAACTTTCTACAAACCCCTTTGTGATTCTTACCAACAGATGCTTTGCTCAGAAAAACATGTTTACCTATAATTTCAAGGGATATAGATCCTATGAAGTCTGTTCTTGGGCCACTTTTTAAGAATCCCAGGAGTGGAAGGAAAGAGCTCTGGACAGCCTTTTGCCTTCTATTTCTGGCCCTGCCACCTTGTTATCCTAATTCAACAACTGTGTCTCTCTGGATCTCAGTTTCATCTGTTAAAGGTGATTTTTTCTTTTTCAGGCTGAGTAGTATTCTGTAATGTGAACATACCACACTGTTCATCCATTTATCTGTGATGGACATCTAGGTTGTTTCCACTTTGGGCTGCGTGGGGGACATAATAGAAAACTTCTATTTATTCGTTTATTTATTATTTTATTATTTTTGACAACATATATTTATGAGGCACAATGTGATGTTTTAATTGATGTATACACTATTGAAAGATAAAATTAAGCTAATCAGCTACTTGTTTTTTGTGTGGTCAAAAATATATTCTTCTAGCAATTTTGAAATACATTATTATGCGGACACATGTTACCACATGGATGAACCTGGAGGGCATTATGCTATGTGCAAGCAGACAGACACAGAAGGACAAACGTTGCATGATTCCACTTATATGAGGTACCTAGAATGAGCAAATTCTTAGAGACAAAAAGGAGAACAGAGGTTATCAGGGGTTGGGGGAAAAGGAAGTTATGTTTGGGGTGATGAAAAAATTCTGGAAACAATAGTGGTGATGGTTACGTAACACCGTGAGTGCTGTCAGTGTACCAAATGCCACTGAATGCTGTACCCGAAATTTAGTATTTTAACCATTTTTGTGTTACATATATAGAGAAAGGGGAAGGAAAGGAAAAAAGAAAAACAAAAACAAAATGATGACAATTTTTGTTCCTTTAGCAACTGAAATTCTAGCAAATTCTACTAGAATCACACTCAAACTGATTAGGGACAATCGCCCCCTTTCCGTTTTTTAATTGCTAGTTATGACTCAGCACTTTTTCTAAGCTTCAGAACAGTAAAATCCCAGAATTCAAGTGAAGCCTTAGATCTGCAGCAAGGTGCTCATCCTCTCCTATCTGGGTCCTCTACTTGGAGATTTCTCAGGTTGGTTTTCTCTCACCAATATATCTTCAAAAGGAGGTAAGTGGCTAACAGAGGTAGTACTTCAAAGCAAGCAAAAAAAGTCCAGAACAAACACACTCTAGTTTCCTTAAAGCTTTGCTGCAATAACAGTCTTGTGACATCCCCTCCAAGGATATAACAAAGCTGTTGCAATCACTTTATTTCCCCATTTGGATGGCAGTCCTTAACCAACTCTCTGCTTCCCAGCAAAAAATCAAATTTAGAGGAAATTCATTTAAACATCACAGTAGTTATGTGGAGTTAACTGTTTCAACTTCTGGAACAAAGCCTCTTTTCCTGAGGCCATGAAGCCAACAGTAGAATGAATCCAATCACTGGCCAGATGGGAAGTATGAAGGAGTAGAATGTATCACTCCCTGGAATACTGTCTTAGGAGAGCTCAGGTATCCAAAGCTCATTTGAGGTAAGTGTCCCTCCTACCAGCACAGTATCTGTAGCACGCATCAGAAAGCTTTCTGCAAAGAACCCTCTGTCTAGCATGACAGGGAAAGTTATTAGCTTGGCAACTGAAGCAAGAAAAAACTGTTTATATAACCATAAGTAGCACTGCATTCTGAGATCTCTTCTTGGTCCTTCCAAATTATATACACAGCTAAAAATGGTAAAACATAAAGCACAACTAAATTAAATTTGACATGAGCAAAATATGAGAATTTGCTAATACTGACTCAATTTGCAAAGGTCCCTCAATTGCTAAAGAACACTGACCCAATGGGGTTTATACTTGTTCAGATAATGTGGTAGAAAGGATAATAATAACCACGAAACTATTAGAAAAATATATTAAACAAAAGAAACTATTCTTGAAACTTCTTTATATAAACAATCCAATAAAAACTTTTGGCTGCTCTAGTGCACTTATTTCTTTATTTATACAAGAAAAAAAAAAGAGCACTCTTCAAATGTTTTGACTAACAACCTTCCTCCAGAGAATTTTTAAAGAGTCAGAAAATATAATAATTGAGCCTAAAGATAGACAGGATTTCCTATTGCACATTTCCAGGACAATTCAGTTGCTTTTATTGCTGTTCATATGAAGAAACCACTGCCCTCCACTTTTATTCACAGAGACTACATTCAATCCAGAACTTAAATGTTTACCATAGTTTCTGTATGCAATTATAATATGAAAGTACTGGTTCCTAATTAATTAACTCTTTCAAGTCTTAAAGACATACCAGAAAAAAATGTATGACATAGGAAACCTGTTCCCTCTTGTACTAAACCAAGATAAGCTGTATACATTGGTAACGTTATGCTACCTCCACAGACAAGGCTCTTTCTGACTTTTGAGTAAAATAGTAAAATACAAGAGAGAAGAAGAGGAGAAGGCAGAAAGGCAGAGGAGAGAGAAAATGGTAATATGACTTACGCTTCTCTCTGACAATCAAGTGGTTAGCAGGAGCAAGCTTACAAACCCACAGCAGAAGGCAAGGTACAGAGCTGAGGTTATAATTCGTTGCAGACTCACACTGAGATGCCATGTGGGCGGTACTACTATGAATGGGGCTGGGGCTGGGGATGAGAGGAGAGAAATAAGGAGAAGGAGCACTTACTCGGTTAGAAGCTGGTGCAGCTTGTGATAGCCTCGCTCCAAGGCCAAGCTCACAGGCGTCGCCCCTTCCTGGTTGTGGATGCTGAGAGCTCCTCGGCCACCTGGCTTCTGCAACAGAAACCACGTCAACCTCAGCAGTCCCAGCCGCACAGCAAAATGCATCAACGTCTCTCGTGGGCCAGCATCTGTAAATGGGGGAGAAAATGAAGTGAGGGGAATAGGAAAACAAAAAGCAAACAAACATAAAAACAAGTTATGTAAACACTGCTGCCTCCAGCGCCTAAGACTGTAAAGTTAAACTACAACATACAGTGTGAACAGCTTTATCGTGGCCAGGTAGAATCAGCCCTCAAGTAAAGGCAAAACCAAGCTACAAAAGCTTAGAAAGTACAGGAAGCACAAGCTTCAACAGAACACAGCCCTGCAAAAGAGAATCAAGCCATTTCTATATTCTGACTTAACATACAGTGTTTGTTCAACCAATGTCATAGGCAGGCATATAGACATGACCACCCTGCCCCACAAAAAACACATTTTTTACTCAAATAATAGAAGCAAATACAGTCCCACAACATGAGGTCCAATGGGAAATAGCTGTTAGGACTTAAATGGGTGTAACATAAAGGGTATAATTACTTTTTATAAGAACACCCAGACAGGAGTTGGCTAAACACTAAAAACAGGTTCTGCTTGTTCAGTACACATGGGGCTTTTTATTTCTCCACAATAAAGGTAAATCAAATTTCTGGCACTGCCAGCTTTATTTATTTGTTTAATGAGAGGAAGAAATGCATCTTCTGGCACTTAGTAAGAAAGACTAAGACAATCCACTCATAGCTGCATAAAGCAAAATACTTATTTCACTTGAAATAAAGGCCTCCTCTTAGTAAACTGAGTCACTCTGAAAGTGATGGAATGAGGAAGGGCTTGGAGTCAGACAAATCTGGGTTCGAATCTGGCATTTACCATCTGTGTGACAAAGTGTGATACATGTAACAGCTCTGAACTTCACTTTCTTCATCCCTGAATTGAGATACCAACACCTCACTCACAGAGTTGTAACAAATGAGAAGATGTGGGCAAAATGCTACTACTATAACTGGCTGTAGTAGATACTCATTAAATGCCGGTTCCCGTTTCCCTGCTCTCTTCACTGTCCTCTGGACTTCAAATTACATTCAAGGTTCACTAGCCATAACCTTTCTCAGCAGTCCTCTTATGTCCAACCTATGATGACAGGAACTAAGGTCTCTGCAGGGATGTCACATATGGCCCCACAAGGCTGTATTACACCCAACTCCAGGGAGTTGTGAATGGCACCCTGGAGTTGTGCCTGCCTCAGCTTAGCTATCAAATCTCATTCTTCATGGCTTCCCACGGGTCTCAACTTCTTGAATGAGCACTCAGACTTTTTAGACCCCCAGTGGTTTTCTCCTTACTGTGAAGTACTCCAGGGCTTCTATATGCGAGTATTACAAAGGAATTAACAGATTTTTGAAGCTGTGATTTTAAACTCAATTACGCTGTTTCCAAATGGCATCTGTTTATTAGTCTGGTATCCCCGTTTCTAAGGGCAATTTCCTTGGATGCACAATTTTTCACCCTGTTGCTTTCCCTACAGAACTATATACACACTGACCAATTCAGGATTTATAGAGTGTTTCAGCAGAGGCACAGGGCTGGAAAGGTTATACCTCAGAAGAAACAACTACATGTGCAGGTACAAATCTTAATAATCAACACCTGTGAACAGGTGGCAAGACCAGACAAAAGGACAAATAAAATCCTCACAAAAGATCAAATAGCACCATTTAACTTGTGCCTTACAGTTGTTCTGACATCTTTATCAAAAACAAAAGAGCTAATAAGGCACTAACTAGGAAACATGTGATTTTTTTTTTTAGAGGTCTGTTAATTCCAACTTGGAAGCAGTTGTCTCTTTACCACCCTCCCACAACCACTCTTCTGATCTGTCATGTGTTTTGAATCGGCTCGGCATTTGAGTAGAAATCCCAGTAATACGGCTATGCACCTGCTAAGAAGCTGACACCCAGACTCCTGCACTACACACTCTCTCACTTTCTTAAAGTCTTAGTAACTGGTACCCTACATCTGCTTTTCTGTAGACCCTTCCTGAGCATAACAGATTACGAGAGAACAATGGAGTGAGGACCTGCTATGCACCTTGCACTGGGCTGGGCAGTTCATGTCAACTTTTCCCATTCTACCTTCACAGTAACCCTATGAAGTCTGGTTATCTTCATTGTGCAAATGAAGGTGAATTCAAATCAGGATTTAAAATCGAAAGTTCTTCTGTCTTGCATCTTTAAAAAGAAACAAAACACCTTTTCCATTACTCTCCCGTTTTTGTTGGCAAATAAAAGCAAGCAATCATACAATCAAGCTAAGTTAATTAAAAGGCACCTTTTCATGTTTTCCTCCAATCTTTTTTTTTTTACCTTTTTCAACGTACACATAATTGAAAGAATTATACAGCAAATAACCAGACACTCAACCTAGATCCTACAATTAATGCTTTTCTCTATTTGCTTTATCACATATCTAGTTATTCTTCCCTCTATTTCCCCACCCATCCAACTTTTTTAATGCATTTCAAAATAAGTTGAAGATATCAGTCCACTTCACCCCAAAATACTTCAGCATGCATGTAATTAACTAGCGTTCAATAGGTAGCTACAATTTTAGGTGATTTATATACAATGAAATGCAAATAATACAGTATACCCATTTGATAAATTTTGACAAACGCATATACACCTCTATCAACATACAGAACATTACCAGCATTCAAAAAAGTTAGTTTGTGCTACTTCCCAGTTAATCCTCTCCTCCTCATTCCTAGAGCTAAGCACTGTTCTGAATTTTTCACCTGTCTTGGTTTTGCCTGTTCTACAACTCCATATATAAATGAAATTATAGAATATATATTCTTGTGTAAGGCTTCTTTGATTAGCATGTTTGAGATTCATCCACATTGCTGCACGTCATAGTACATTTCCTTTTATTGCTGAGTAGTCTGCCGCATGCATATACCCCCAGTTTTAGATAGTCTCCCATTAATTTCTTACACAAATTTGTGAGATTGAATTTATTGGATTCAGGGATCATGTGAATTAGGTCTGTAGAAGAGGCCAAGGTGCAAAGGGATAAACAAATGAATATATAAATGTAGTCTCCTTTAGTCTGTGCCGTTCTAAGAGCATGAAAGCTTCCATCACTCCTTTTCTTCCTTTTTTCTGTTTAAACTGCAGAAAGCTCAGTAATTTCAGATCCATGTCTGTTCTCTATTCTCTGTTATTAGTACTCCTCTGTATTCTGAGGTAGTCAACTTTGTTTTTTAGATCACTAATGGCCTTTCCTACAACATCAATTGGGTCCTTTGTCCCCAGTGTGAATTAATTGTGCTTTAGGATTCTGGATGTCTGCATTATTTTTGCAAACTCACTCCTCTTCCATCCTTGTTGTCATCATAACAGCTTTTTTGCAGATGTAATTAAAGCCCCTAACCAGCTGATCTAACAAGGAAGTTTATCCTCGATTATCTGGGTAGGCCTGACTGCATCAACTGGAAGGCTTTAAAAGTAGGAGAGAAGCAATTCCATTCCACCTGTGGAGGACAGCACCAGCCTGTGGCTGTGGAGCTCTATCCCACCCACCATCTCCCCTTCCTGACATGAAATTTTGGCCCATGTTGGTGGGCTGACTTTGCCCATGACCTTCCCTCCCCCTCCTGCCCTACAAATTTTGGACTTATTAGCCCTCACAATAAAAGGCACCACTCCTTATAAAAAACTTTAACATATTTTTCCTAGTGGTTCTGCTTCTCTACCTTGAACACTGACTAATATAAAACCTACATTTCTCCTGGCTGTCTCCTTCTCTAATTTCGTAATATATCTGATCTAACTGAGCTCTTTAATGGACAAATGGGAAATATCACCTAAAGTGTTTTTTGCTGTTGTTGTTGTTTCTTACGGTAAGCACATACTCAGAGAATCTTCCATCGGGAATACTTAACGATATTTTTCCCTTTTCTCTATGCTGTAATGTTATTTCATAGACCTCATGTTGGCTGGATATCCTGTTTAGCCATACTTAATTGGAAAAGATCTCTGTAGGCTTAGCTTCTACCCACAGAGGAGGAAGGTGGAAAATGTCTCATGTCCTGCTTTCTACTTACCTATATGCTGGACACACCTCTCACACCCCTTCCCTCAGATCTGCAAAAAAGCTGATGCGCCTAGTAGGCATTCAAGCATGATGAGCCTGCTAGAGGGGTGTATATTTTTCAAATGGTCAGATTCTCTAAGTAAAATGCTCTAAGTTTTGAGGATCAGTACAATAATCAAGGACTACTTTCCTAACCCATCAATCCACCTAGCAAGCCCTGCTCCCAGTACTCTTTGAATCGATTCCTATGATTCCAAAGTCACCATTTTTTGTACTATTCTGGACAACCTCTTAAAAAACCTAAAGTCCCACATGATGCAGGAATTCTCATCTGCATGTGACAGGAAGGAAAACAGGTCAGCGTGAGGAAACACAGTTGTGGAAAAATGAGACGTGTGACAAAAACAAGGTTTGAGAGGCAACAAAACCTTTTGGAATTCAAATCCTGACACTACTAGTCTTGGGATCAATAAATACTAATGTTCTGCCAAGAAAAAAAAACCACTAGCAGTTTAAAAATATGTTATTTTCTTTATAGCAGTGATGATAGCTGAAAAAGTACACAAACAATAATGTAGCTAAGAAAAAATTTTTATGAAAAGCTATCAAACACTTTGAAGGAGGGTGGGAACTAAATCATCAAATGATTACGGTGGATGACCTGTTCACCAACATCAGATATACAGAACTGGGAATACATAGGCTGTTCTCGGTGTAGTTTTTCCTAAATCTGTCTTCCTCCTCTCCACCCAAATTTCTCTTTGGGGGAGAATTCTTGCCCCCAAAGATAATCAGATCTTCTTTTCACTTGGTTATACAGTATCATAAGTAAGAATGAACATTTCCCACAGGACATTTCTCCCTGCATCTTCTAAAGCAAGTCCACAGTGGGCCCACCCTAAGTTACATGGGAATTAGGCTGATTGCTACTGCACAAGGGTGTGTCAAGGAGAAACCCTCCTAAGTTTACCATTTTCACCAACCACCGAGCTGAGAAACTAAGTGAGACGTGGAAAACTCAGAGAGGAAAACAAATGTCCTTGGCCCAACATTCACCCTCCACCCAGATGAATCCTTATCACCTGAACTTAAGGCAGAACTGTGGCAAACAGCAAAATGCATAAGCTTGTTTATGTAACTAGGGGTCAGAGAACACGTGGAAGATTTAACACGACAAACTCTTTCTTGTTCATATTTAAAGTCAAGATTAATTTTTGTAACAAGTAAAACATCAATGTTTTGCATCTCTAAATGGTACATTGAAAATTAATAGCTTACAAATTAGCACACATTATCAGAATACACACTCCTCCATTTCACAGGTGAGGAAATTAAGTAACAGAGAGAGTATTTTGCACAAACTCTTGCAATGAAGCCAGGATGCAAACAAACTGACTCCAATGCCCATGCTATTCTCGCTTAGCAAAAGCAAAGTTAAACCCAGAATTCTTAACTTCATGCTCATGGCTGAAGTTCAGGGAGACTAAGAAATTTATCATATGTGAATGTTTGCAGGTAGGCACCTATAAACGTTTTTTTCTGAGGAGAAATCTAAGCAATTTCCAAAAGAGTAACTGACCTGAAGAAAACTAAAAAGCAGTGCACCTAAATAATTAAAAGAGTAGGATTAGCCATAAATCTTACATACTACTTTGTGTAAGTATTAAAAGCTAGAATACCTGTAAACATCCTAGCTTTCAACAGCAAGAAGTCCTGTTACAGAACAAGGTACCCTATTTACCTGTACTACCTCAGGCATCACACTTTGTCCTTTTCTCCTTTAAATATCTATTTAAAAGTATTTGATGCGCAACTCATTGATTTGAACAGACTATTCCATTACATTCGTCCCTCAACAGCAGGCATGATGGCCTCTTAACTGATGCTACTCTGCCCTTACTGTATCCAGTGTTCCTAGATTCTATCAACAATGGATAGAACAATGTGAACTGCAGAATGTGAACTGAGCACTCAAAATCAGATTCCTGATCCCAGTTGTTGACTTAAAGGCAGTTCCATCAAGTCACTTCCATGCATTTCACCTTGCAAAGTATACACCTAATTTACACAATTTCTTTTGTAATTGATTATTAAATATATGTACAATAAAATTCACCTTTACAGGGTGTACATTCCTATGAATTTTAACAGAGGCGTAGATTCTTACAGCCACCACCACAAACAAGATACAAAACAACTCCAACAACCCAAAGAATTCCCTCACAATAGTCCTTTGCAGTCAGACATTTCCCCCACTCCCAGCCCCTGGCAACTACTCATCTATTCTTTTTCCATAATTTTGCATTTTCCAGAATATCATATAAACAGAATCATATATAGCAAGTAACCTTTGGAAATCAACTTCATTTTCCTAGCATAATGCATTTAAAACGCATCCGAGTTGCTGCACGTATAAATAGTTTGCTTCTTTTGCTGAGTAGTATCGCATTATATGGATGTTTTACAGTTTGCTTCTATATTCACTCAGTGAGAGAGATCTGGTTTATTTCCAGTTTTTGGTGATTATGAATAATGCTACTATAAGCACATCTGTGCACAGATTTTTGGTGACTTAAGTTTTCATTTCTCTAGGATAAATACACAAAAGTGGGATTACTGGGTCACATGCTAAGTGTATGTTTAACTTTACAAGAAACTGCCAAATTTTTCTAGAGTGGTTATACATTTTGCATTCCTACAAGCCAAATGAGATGTTCTTCATCTTAGCACTTGGTATTCTTCATCGTAGCCATTATAATAAATGTGTAATGGTATTTCATTATGGATTTAATATGTATTTCCTTAAGTATTCACATTTGGTTTGCCCTCTGTTAACACTGCTTGAGCAATTTTGTACAACAGAAAATTTACCAGTACACTAACAGTACAAAAAAAAAATACTAAAGCTGGCCAATTCCCTCCTATTAAAAACAAGGAAGTTAAAGGCCCAAAGAGAGGAGGTGGCAGGGCATGGTGGCTCATGCCTGTAATCCTAGCACTTTGGGAGGCCGTGGCAGGTGGACTGCCTGAGCTTAAGAGTTCAAGACCAGCCTCGGCAACATGGTGAAATCCCATCTCTACTAAAATACAAAAAAAAAAAAAAAAAAAAAAAAAAAAGTAGCCAGGAATGGCAGTTTGCACCTATAATCTCAGGTACTTGGGAGGCTGAGGCAGGAGAAATGCTTGAACCCGGGAGGCAGAGGTTGCAGTGAGCCAAGATTGTGCCATTGTACTCTAGCCTGGGCGACAGAACGAGACTCCATCTCAAAAAATAATAATAATAATAATAATAAAGAAAGAAAAAAAAACAGAGGAAGAGATATGTTCAAAGTTTCAGATGTTTGCTTTTTCTAATAATTGTTTTTAATCATGGTAACTCCTAGGCCCTCTTTAAACAAGACAAAACAAAACCATGCAACACCACAGGCCCCACAAATAAAGAATGCAGTACTATCTTGACACTGATTTGTGAAAGGCAGCCAGAATAAACATTCCCCTATCAATACAGTAATGGCAGGAGTGGCCAGGTGTGGTGGCTCTTGTCTGTAATCCCAGCACTTTGGGAGGCTGAGGTGGGCAGATCATGAAGTCAGGTGATCAGGATTTTCCTGGCTAACAGGGTGAAATGCCATCGTAGTCTACTAAAAATACAAGAAAATTAGCTGGGTGTGGTGGCGTATGCCTGTAATCCCAGCTACTCAGGAAGCTGAAGCAGGAGAATTGCTTGAACCCAGGAGGCAGGAGTTGCAGTGAGCTGAGATTGGACCACTGCACTCCAGCCTGTACAACAGTGCTAGACTCCATCTTTAAAAAAAAAAGAAAGAAAAAAGAAATGGCAGAAGCTAGAGGTATTCAAGCCCATTACTGGGTTTCTGAAAAGGCACTCAAGCACTATGTAATGTCAAATATTCTGATCTTTAAATATTAGCAAGACAGAAGTTTCTTGGATACTATAGTTTAAAAAAGAGTAAGGTTTAAGAATTAAGCCTTTTTTCCTTGATTTGACACCGCCTTTCAGATTTTACCTGGGCAGTACTATCCAGGTAGTATCTGACAGTATGCCCCTGACAGTATGGAACACCATTCCCATAGCTGATCCCAGGCTTAACTGTTAAATTTAGATTTAAGAGAATCACAGCTGGCAAAGACCTCTTTACCATTCTTCCATGAAATAAGACAAAACTTTGAGTGTAGGAACTAAGTATGCCATGACTCGGGCCCCTCTGGGTATTGCCCCTCAGGAACTGCTCACCCAACATAATTCAATACTCAAGGCTGGTGGACTCTGTAGGGCAGTGGTGTCAATGATCAGCTTTTTCACTGAAGACACAGAAAGTACAAGCAGACCCTTCTGGCAGGAGCTGTAACATCAGGCTTCCAATCCAGATTCCATCAGTAATAAAGTAAACATTTTAATCTCTATTTCAGGACTCCTAAATTGTTCGACTGGACTTGAACTCAGGAGGGAAACTGGATGTTACTCATTGAACTCCGGATATACATTATGTTTCATTAAAAAGTATCTATACAATTATGACATCAAGTAGATGTCATTTGCTACCAGAATTATGTGGGAATACCCTTGTTTGAGTAAGAGAACATACTTATATACTTACTACGTAAATGTTTTTCAAAAAGTGAAGTCCTGGCTGGGTGCAGTGACTCACGCCTGTAATCCTAGCACTTTGGGAGGCCAAGGTGGGTGGATTACCTGAGGTCAAGAGTTCGAGACCAGCCTAACATGGTAAAACCCCATCTCTACTGGAAGAAAAAAAACAGCTAGGCATGGTGGCACATACCTGTGACCCCAGCTACTCGGGAGGCTGAGGCAGGAGAACTGCTTGAATTCAGGAGGCAGAGTTACAGTGAGTCAAGATCATACCATTGCACTCCAGCCTTGGCAAGAAGAGTGAAATTCCATCTCAAAAAAAAAAAAAAAAAAGCTGGAGTCCTGTCTTCGGTGAACTCTTATAGAGAGGGCCAACAGATAAAGTCAGTAAGAGTGACATTAGCCTGGTTAAAGAAGTGTGTGGTTTCTCAGAGTGTACCCTGTTCTCATGCTCCTCCCCACTCACTGCACAATCTTTCCTCTCCTTCACCTCCAGGCTATCTTTCGAGAACTTCAGAATACAATAATGAAAACCATGTCTTTGATCATTAAACACCAAAAAGTAACTCTATTCTCCTCCTGAAGGACATGTCACTTTCTACACTTGAGAGATCAAGCCTGAAATCCGGACCCACAGGAAGGTGATGTGCCACTCTCCTTGGGTAGTCCCTTGTGTCATTTCACTGCAACAACAAGCTTATCAGCTCAACTGAAGAACCTAGAAGAGATGTCACTGAGGCCACTTTCCTATAGTAACTATAAGATCTATTCAGCCTCTGTGGAAGACCTGAATATGATGACCTAGAAAAGCAGCCCGATTAAAAAAAAAAAAAAAAAAAAAAAAGAAGTATCACAAACTTAAAGTCTGTTTGTAGACCATATAAATTCTCACCGTGCAAACTCTGATCTGTCCCCAGCACATTCCACTCTGCAGGCAGCTTTAGGTGCCTAAATGCCAGCACCACCTTCTTATCGAGGATATTCACATCCCCAGATGGGGGTCCCGACTGGTCAAGAAAACGGGTAAAGTTGAGAGCCTGTTGATTTCCAGCACTGGTTGCTAGGAATTGGGCCGCATCATAGGCTTCATCTTGGATGAAATGAAAGTCTTCTTCAGCCACCACAAACACAGGAAGGCCCTCTTTGGAAGCACAGAGCTGCACCTTCACTGTCTCACAGCAATCATGACCTAAAGAAAACATAGGCAGCAAAAAAAGCAGTATTAGGGCCTCTCTGCTGAAAGGATGCTGGTGGGTCCTCTTAGCTCTTATTTCATGATACACAAATTTCTCCTCCTAAAAGACACCCCTCTCCTTTTCTCTTGAGCTCTGACGGCATTTTTCCAAACTTCTTAAAACTCCATTTTCAGCTTTTAACATTATTTGCAAATCCCAACTCTCTTAACAAAGAGCACTAACAGTGTGTCCCAGCTTTCACTATGGCTATAACATGGTATCTGGAACTGAACAGGCTTGAATTTCAACTAGGGGCTAAGAATTGAACAAATTTAAGAATGAAAGCTCAAGGACCTGCAAGTAGCTACTAAACTAAATTAGATCTGAAAACATAACAGGGAAAAAAAAAATCACTCATACAAGTTATATAGGAAGAATTTTACAGATTCACTAGTACTTGCTTTATTACCACAATACAAAGGCTCACGTGATGCAGCTCTTAGAAAAGCATGTAATTACTTGATTTTATTTTACTATTATGAGCAATCCAAGGCCTAAAAAAAAAATGATTTTTGTTCTCAGATACACTTTCTTTCCCATCTCAATCATGAAAGTAACGAGGACTTCAATGAAATTACCTGATTTGCATGAAGATAATGCAATGCTGGGGCTAGGAGCCCAATTCAGGAAACGCAAACACACCGAGGACTCCATGATGCCCAGTGTACAGACTGGCAGGCACCTCAGGAGTGGTGCAGCAAGCTGCATGCCACTCCAAAGAGCTCGGCTGGAGCCAAGTCAGCAAGATTTAACATCATATGTCTACGGGTAAGGCCTTATTAAACAATCAGGCTTTCTTTTGAATTTTTAGCCTCACAGAATTAAATCTTTCCAATATGCAGAATACACTCATCACAATTCACATTGTATTTCCTGTTTTCACACGCTGATCTCAAATAGCCAGAACTATGCTCCTATCATCATCCTTCTTCCATAATGTACCTTTCTGATGACAAAAAGAAAAGAAAGTTGAGTTAATGTTTTCATTGTTTGGGTGAATGCCACTTTATGCTCTGCTTAACCCTAACCCTGACTCATCATGGGCACCCATGCATGCATCACTTCCCTGAATCTCTAACACATTCAGACTGCTGTTCTGCAGCTGAGGACGTGGAGGGAAACCCTCTACATAGCCCAAGACTGAATTTCCATACCACGGGCACAGGCCAACATAGGTTTCAGACTTGGAATGAATGAAGCTTTCTGCTGTCTTTGAAAGAGACAGTGTTTTTTCCATGTAATCAGAATAATAAGTAAGTTGATTTTCCACATGCTTTTTTCCCCAGGGGCCTCCGTAAGCCCTTCATCCTGTGGCAAAAGAAATCTCTCACTGCTGTATAATTCTAGGGTGGTAGGAAGTATTTACCAACCAAGCACCTATTACATGCCAGGCATCTGTCATGTCATTTCTCTCCATAACAATTTTATGAGGCATGTGTTGTCCTCAATATACAGATGAGAAACTGAGACTTAAAAGAACTAACCTGTCCCATGTTACACATACAAGGTGCAGAATTCATTATTCAGAGTCAAGGCTGATATCAAAGGACATGGCCTATTAAATCATGATCCAAGGGTTTTGCACCACATTGCCTATAAACAGACAACGTGTTTGAAGAGGAATAAGGCTAAGAACTAAGTCCCTGCCTAATCCAATGTTTTCCCTTCAGACATGAAGAGGAGCCTAACACTTGGAACGATGGGCTAGTATGACCTTTAAGCAAGAATAATTGGTTCAGGAATCACGAAGGTAAGTCTTCACGTGAACAATGAATCCACGCAATACTCCCACTGCCTTCCAAGTCAAATTCTTTCTAAGAAGGCTGCAGGAAGCTGAAGCATCCTCTGCCTGGTCTGTGTGTATAAGCATAAGCATGTGCACATGCATGCACACTTTATAATAATGTATATGTGGAATTTATACATTTAACATACGCAAGCGAACTGGGGGGAAAAACAGTATTTCTCTGAAGGGCAGCCAACCTAACTACACAGACATCAATGTTAGCAGAAACAAGCCAAATGATTTGTCTGTTTTTCTAGCAAAAAATTTTTCTTTTAAAATATTCTCTAACATCTGACTCAGTTTTGTTCAAGAGCTAAAAGCTAGGCATCTATCAAGTCTAGGCACTATGATCAGAAGGTGAAGATGAGTAAAATAAGGAGTCTCAACTCCCCAGAGATTTACGGTCCACAACAGAGAATCAAACAAGCTACAGGTAACTGTAATGTAAGTGAAAATGAGAGGAGTTCTACAAGAACTTTCCTAGTATCTAAATATCTAAATACAGTGCAACTTGGAAAGAGGAGTAGTGCATTCTGTATATGGGCAAAAGCAGGAAGATTTCACAAAGGAGACAGCAATTAAGGACTTAGGCCAGGCACACTGACTCATGCCTGTAACCCCAGCACTCTGGGAGGCCAAGGCAGGCACATAACTTGAGGCCAGGAGTTTAAGATCAGCCTGGCCAACATGGCACAACCCTGTCTGTACTAAAAATAACAAAAATCAGCCAGGCGCCCATAGTCCTAGCTACTAGGATGGCTGAGCAAGAAGAATAGCTTGAATCTGGGAGACAGAGTCTGCCATGAGCCAAGATCGCACCACTGCACTCCAACTTGGGAGATAGAGACCCTGTCTCTAAATAAATTAATTAATAAAATCTAGAAGGGGCTCCTAGGTTCTTTAATATTATCACCCAAAACAACATACAGAGCCTCACTTAATTTCCAGATAAGCTTATGGCAGATGGATAGTGAATGATGGGTAAATGATGGATGCATGAAGCGATACGTATGTCAGTCAGGAGAACTGCTTTAAAGAAGAAATGCTGTGCTTCATCAATGCAATCAATGTATAGCACTGTCCCATTTATTCAGAATTAAGCTCATCTGTAAACTTCTGAAAGTCATTTCAGGTAGATATGAATAAATGTCAATAAAGACCAAAATTTCACAATTGAATGATGACAAGTAATTTGAGATCCAAATCAAATTATGCCTTCAAATCTTATTTGCAATGCCTTAGAAGAGAGATTACATTACGTAGAGTATCCATAGCCCTATCCATTTAACCAGTCCGTATCATTTCTCAAGTCTATGCAAAGATGAGAAACCTGAACCCTTCAATCAGAAAGGGAGTCACAATACCACTAAAAGTAAACCTAAGTCACACAGCAAAAAGCCATGATGAAGCAATGCTACCTTACTTAAAGCTGAAGTGCGGAAGTAAAGAATCTGCACAGAAATCTGTCTGGAATTGCTAAAAATGACTGTTTACTTGGGCAGAATGGGATGAGGACGAATCACGGGGAGAGAAAACAGAACAACGGGGATGGGTATGTGCATGTGGGGGTGTTGTGCTTGGCAACACCAGTGTGCTTACCTCTTCCAGCTGCATTAACAGTTTGTTAGCAGGTTATGTGTGAGCTACTGTCAGCTCTATTTGTGTATAATTAAAATCAAACTGTGTAACAGAGAAGGCAGAATGTCAGAAATAGCCATGAAATAGATACCTGATAGAAACTGTCCAATTGTTAATCCAATGTTTTCCCTTCAGACATGAATTCAAAATCTGAAGGAGAAACGATTAATCATAACTAAAATATGCCATAAATCTGGGGTTTATTTGGTATGATTAGAGGCTTCTATTTCTTTTTCTTTTTCTTTTTTTTTTTTTTGAGACAGAGTTTCACTCTTGTTACCCAGGCTGGAGTGCAATGGCGCGATCTTGGCTCACCGCAACCTCCGCCTCCTGGGTTCAGGCAATTCTCCTGCCTCAGCCTCCTGAGTAGCTGGGATCACAGGCACGCGCCACCATGCCCAGCTAATTTTTTGTATTTTTAGTAGAGACGGGGTTTCACCATGTTGACCAGGATGGTCTCGATCTTTTGACCTCGTGATCCACCTGTCTTGGCCTCCCAAAGTGCTGGGATTACAGGTGTGAGCCACCGCGCCCGGCCAGAGGCTTCTTTTTCAAAAGAAAACCTGAGGGTTAAAAGATGAGTGGGGAACTCAGGGTTTCCTGGATCAGTCTTTATTACCTTAAAGAGTACACTGGAAGCGTTACTACTGATCAAGAATAAAGTACCTCGCCCTACTGTCTGGAAATCAACTGCACGAGGTTGGCAGGCCTACTCTCTCAAATTAATGTTTCCTATTAGGCTCGAGTGGCTCTCAAGATTATTTTTTAATTCCTATAACCTTTCTGATAAAGTATGGGGGGGAGAGAATCAGCATTTTTTAAAAATGTTATATATTACAGACTCAGTAATAAAACTAAAACAACCGCATATGCCTACACCAAACCTCTTACTATCATAAATTAGCTCTAGACACATGACTATTTGCATGAGGGCCATTAGTCATATGACTGCCTTTGTACATACAGACTGCAGGGTTATTAACAATATCTACAATTACACTGCAAGGACATGGGGGGATGGGAAACCGTATCCAATTTGATATAATAACCACAAACTAACTTTCCACATGATAACATAAGCTGCAGTAGGAAGAATAATAGCAGGATTTTCAGTTAGTTCCATGGGGTTTTTCCTTTGATTCAATTTCCTGGTAACAAGAAAGGAAAATAAAAATCCCAATCCTTTTTTTAAAAAAGGAAGTTCTGAAAATTCTGAACTCATGAAGGCAGCTACTCTATAGAATTTAGAGAGGAGAAGAAGAGAGGGAAACTACTGGAACAAACATTGCCCAAACTTTAATTCCATATTTTAAATTATGAATTAATTTCTCAACTTCTCACACTATCAATTCTACTTACAAGATAAATATAAAATAAATTATGGGGTGGGAGAAGTCTGCTCTCAGCTGAATAAACTGTAGGGACCCTCCTCCTCAAGTACAATGGTAAATGAGCCATCAAGTAGAAAATACTAGGTTTGAACTCCAGCTCCACTGCAACAGATTTGCTTATCCTAAGAAGGTCACTCAACACCTTGAAGCCTGTTTTCCTTGTACACAAAATGAGAACATCATCAACCTTATGGATTGTTAAAAACATCAGAGCTGTGTACAAAGTATCTGGCATAAAACAGGCATCTATAACCAGTAGTTTTTATTACTAGCTATTAAAATGCTTCTGTTAGGTAACTCAAGGAAAACAGATTCCTAATATTCCAAAAACAGCTCCTCTAGCATGGCCCAACAAAGCTTTCCATCAGCACTGTAGAACTGAAAAAATAAAGAAAGGAGGGAAAGAATGAACAAAACACAAAGAGCACCTAGATGAGAAACAAAAACTTAACTGCCCATGGTCCTCTTAAAATCACCTAATCTACATCTTTTCTATGCTGGCAGGTCAGGAGGTGTGTTTGTGCAAGGTTGGGAGAGCTCTCCTGCAGGCTCCTTCTCGGTGTATGGAGCACCGCACCCATGGAAACAAAATATTGCTACTGATAAACAAAACGGCTGAAGCATGGCCCAATAATTACTTCACTTCCTATTAAGCTAAAAGCGGAATGCATCCCATCTGGGCCTTCTTTTTTGAGGATGAAACAATAGGAACTTTGTTCATCAGCTATCCAAAAAGAAACCCTAAAAGTGTTTGCTGGGCCAGCCAAGCCCAGTCCCACACAGATGTCACCTCCTAAGAGAAAGAATGATGGAAAATATAAAAATACCTTTATTACTTCAGTTTGGCATCAAAGTCTCTAAAAAATTGGTGTCTTTTTCTTTCTTAAGTGGCTATGATAAGGTTAAAGGAAACAAACTTTCAGTCTTCAGATCCAGACTCTATTGGAAATAGGATTATGTGCAGAAGTATGTACACCCATTGCTGGGTTTTGGTGATCTAATGGCGGATGTGCAAATTTGGTATATGTGTAAAACATTTCTATGCATACAGGAGTACTGAATCAGAAGAGAACAAACAGTAGGCACAGGAATTTCACCAAGTACATTTTAGAGGATGAAGCGGAGATTTCATGCTAAAACTGTGCTCCACTACATTCCAGCCCACACTTCTAAGGCAGTGTTTCTCAGCCTTTTCTTCTGCTATCATCCCCCTAAAGAGCCTTTTCAGACATTATTCTCTATTGATCCCTCACCTCATGAAACTTTAACCACAGACATACCACAAATCTGTGTAACTGTGTTTTACATAGACACAGTATGTTTTTTTGTTCCTCAAAAGCCAATTTTCACCCCTTGGAAGAAAATCACTCCCTTAATATTGTAGGCCCTAAGATTCCAGTGCTGTGTTCATGGTTCCAAAGTTATAAAATATATTATTTCCTAGTTAACATTACAACCAAGGATAGTAGATAACACATTTTTACCTCTTCCACTAGTTCTCAGTTTTTCCAGGATAACCACTATATGTACTGACTAGCATAGGGACAGCATTTAAGTTTTATAGAATATAAAATCTCATGTGTCTAGAGATAACCTTATGATAAGAGTATTTCAGAATAGGGAGACTGTTAGAAAAATGCCCAATAAAGTAACTGGTTACCTCGGCAGGGGTTGCCAGGGGGTTGGTGGTGGTGGTGGGGGTCAGAATTCTCTAATTAAGCCCATTAAATTAAAAGTCTACAACTTCTTTTCAAATATGCTATTCAATTTGGTAATAGTGGATGCCTGCTGCTAGAAAGTAAGTCTTGGTTCATAAAAAATTAAAGATACCAGGCATGGTGGCTCGTGCCTGTAACTGCAACAGTTTGCGAAATGGAGGCGGAAGGATCACTTAGCCTGGGAGTTCAAGACCAGCCTGGGCAACACAGGAAGATATCATCTCTACCAAAAAAAAAAAAAAAAGAAAGAAAGGAAAAAGAAAATCCACTCATGATGGTGAGTGGTACTTGGGAGGGTGAGGTAGAAAGATCATTTAAGCCTGGGAGGTCAAGGCTGCAGTGAGCTTTGATTGTGCCACTCTAACTTTAGCCTGGACAAAAGAGTAAGACTTTTTTTTTTTTTTTAAAGACAGAGAGAGAGAAAGAGAAAAATAAAAACATAAAATACTATAACTGTCAGACCATTTGCTGCAACCTGGGCTGCAAATTCTTCCTTTAAACCCAAAAGAATCAGGTAAATGTATTCTTTTTTAATGACAAATTTACTTTATAAAGTACCTTCCCTTATCAGTGAGAAAGAAAAGGAAAATATAAAAGAGCTGAGTCAAATTTGGAGTCAATAAACGCTTGTAGTTCTTTAAACAAGAACCCTCTAGTGAATTCTAAAAATAAATAACAGATGTGCTGAAAAAAGATTTCATTCTATGAAAGATTCTGCACCAAAGCCTTTTACAAAAATAGTATACAAAAATCACTAAACATCCTGTTCCA
Organism: Saimiri boliviensis; assembly: GCF_048565385.1. NCBI lineage: Eukaryota > Metazoa > Chordata > Mammalia > Primates > Cebidae > Saimiri > Saimiri boliviensis. The sequence continues at coordinate 130,102,253 of NC_133453.1, read as the reverse complement.
TCTTTCATTCTGAAATCACTACTTGCTTGGTCTAAATTCAGTTTCATTAATAAAAATGAACACAATAAAACAGTACTCTATGCCCGCATCCCACCCCAACAATTATATTGAAAGGATGTCCACATTTCTGTATGCTATTTGACAATCCTACCTAGATTTTAAAAAAACAAATCTCAGCTTTACCTCTAGAGGAAAATCACTGGTTAATGAAAATGTTATTTAGGGTTGTATTTGTGCGTTTTTTTGTTGTAGTTGTTGTCTTTTATTGAGACCGAGTCTTGCTCTGTCACCCAAGCTGGAGTGCAGTAGCACAGTCTTGGCTCACTGCAACCTCCACCTCCTGGGTTCAAGTGATTCTCATGCCTCAGCCTCCTGAGTAGCTGGGACTACAGGCAACCACCACCACACTCAGCTGATTTTTGCATTTTTAGTAGAGATGGGTTTCACCACATTGGCCAGGCTGGTCTCAAACTCCTGACCTCATGATCTGCCCACCTTGGCCTCCCAAAGTGCTCAGATTATAGGCGTGAGCTACCACGTCCAGCCAGAGTTGTATTTGTTTACTATGAAGGGGCAATAATGGAAAATTTTATTTTCATTTATTACTAAGGCAGTGACTTCATTATTAGAAGTATAACTCCATTTCAAGCTATGTTTCAAAGAAATTATTATATTCTTGAACTGGCCGCTTTCATAGGTGTTTTGAAAGTAACATTTTATTATAAAGCCTTGGTTGGCCTCCAGTATTAATCAGCACAAAGATGGATTTATTTTCAAAAGAGAGGACATTCTTTTCAGCCTTCAAAATATTTTCATCGAAAATGACTACGCATCATACTAATAACATACTCAGTGTAAACATTTAAACAATTCAAAGACTTAGAAAAAGTAGAAAGTCAAAGTCCACCTCTTTACTTGCCCTCTAACATGTTACCACTTATGCTTAATCTATTTTATTTTTTAAAAGGAGGGGAAATCATATCCTAACAACTTTAAAAGGCCTTTACAACTTCTTTGTACTTACACACAGACACAGACGGGGCGGGGGCAGTGGTGGGGGAAGGGAGGGCGGGGAGGGGCAAAGACAAGGACAGACAGACATAATACTTCAATGTAAAGACTTATTAGAAAACATTTTTAAAAAAGAAAACAGACGGGTGGGAGATGGGCCTGCAAATTGCAATATCCAAAGTTAAAAAAAAATTATTATGAGATAATTTAGATTGTCTACTTATTAACCCTATTTGGGGAAAATATTGATTTGATAAAAGGTTACAGACTAACATCAAAAAGTAGCTGCCTTTTGAAAGTCAATCAATTTTTTGGTTTTACGAAAAACTAAAATGCTACAAAACACTGACAGTGAAACATAAAGAGAACTTAAGAAAAATCAGAGCCAGCAATCTGGATGAAACATGGCATTAAAAGCAAGAACAGGCTGGGCACAGAGGCTCACACCTGTAATCCTAGCATTTTGGGAGGCCAAGGAGGGCAGATCATGAGGTGAGAAGTTCAAGGCCAGCCTGGCAAAATGGTGAAACCTCATCACTACTAAAAATACAAAAGTTAGCCGGGCATGATGGCACGGGCCTGTAATCTCAGCTACTCAGGAGGCTGAGGCAGGAGAATCACTTAAACTCCGGAGGCAGATGTTGCCGTGAACTGAGATTGCGACATTCACTGCACTCCAGCTCTGGGCGTCCACACAAGATTCTGTCGTTTAAAAAAAAAAAAAAAAAGGCAAGAACAAGGCACAAAGCTTTATCTTCTCTTAGCCAACATAACTAGGAATTGCAGAACTGGTCCTACACGTCATCAGAAAAGAGTACAGAGGCATCCCTGTAGGCAGCAGCTGCTACAAAAAGCAGACCATGCACACTTATCCAGGAACTGGGATGCACAGTCCACTGCATGGGCTTTCCATGAAGAATCATGACTAATGTGGCACTGCCCCCAGCAAACAGGAACTCTGAAGCTATCAGTGCAGCTAACTGATGCACAGAAATCATCAATAGGAGCTCTGGGGGAGTTTGGCGGGTGGGGGACGGACACCAAAAACAGACTCCTTCTCCAAGCTAAGTATGCAACTCAAGAAGCCAGAGACTCCTTTTGAATGTATTTAAAAAAAAAAAAAATAAAAAGGGCCAGAGGGGGGGCAATTATACGTGAGCAGCTTCTGAGAACCAGGATGTGTGACAGTAAAATGTTCTAGCAAGTGACAGCTTCCTAGAACAAGCCTTCTTAGCATATACCAGTGGGCAAAACAAACAAAAATCCTTCTCCTCATAAAGCTGACACTTTAGTTGGGGCAGACAGAAAAGACTAAGGTAAGTAAAATACACGTGAGAAGTTGAAAAGTGCAATGCAGAAAAATAACGCAGGAAAGGGGAATAGGAAATGTGGAGAGGAGGCAGCTGGGTATTTTTATAAGCTGTACCAAAAGGCCTCATTGAGAAGGTGATAGCTGCGTACAGGCCTGAGGCACAAGTCTAAGTCCACAAAGGCAGATTTTAAAAACTTTAGGTCCAGGCTAGAAAATTTACCCCCTGATATAAACAAGAAATTCAAAACGAGTTAACTTTCAAAATACCCCCATCTCTACCCCTATTCTCTACCCCTCCACAATAAATCACCAACTAAACCAAATGACAGTTGCTGAAAAAGACAAGTAACCAGAAAAATCTCCTACGTGACGAGTAAAACAATAGGGTCCAGTCAGGAATCTCCTTTGCTGAGTTACCAGAGCTTCTACTACACCAACCAAGGATCTCACTGGTACCCTTGCACACATACCAAAGACTCACAAGTTAAAGCACTGCCTTACTCTGCATTTGGCTTTCCAGAGGTACAAGAAGGTCTTTCAAGAACTCTGCTCCTTTTGTTATCTCTGCTGTGATGAGGCAGCTCACATCAGCTGCCTGACTCAATTCAGGTGGGGAGCAGAATGTTCAGGCCAATGGGATGGGAGAGTTATCTGACCTCATAAGCATGATGGAAAATACTTGGATGTGGGTAAGAAGTGAGATGATTAGTCAAAAAGGAAAGAAAAGCTAGGTACTAGGTAGGACTCCAGAGCCAAAGCTAACAAGTCAGGACTGAGGATTTGGACCAAATTAGCAGAAAGGAGCAGAGCATAATTCCCATTCTGCTTGGCTTGGGTAGGCAGGGCAAGAGTACTTACATTGACATATATATATAAGAATCAAAGTCAAGGGAAGAAATGTGAACTCGAGTTCAGAAAGGTAAGCTGAGGACAATGTACAAGGATCTAGTACAAACGCAGAGCTTCAGGCTGTCATACAAGTTCAGCGACTCCATGACAGTAACTGCCTGTTACCCATCCCAATTTAAGGACCTTAGCAGTAAAGGTGTAAAGGCTTCCAGGCACATCCCTCTACACCAAGAGAACAAACTTTGTTGGGATTTGTAACTGAGGATCACAGTTAGGACACAGGGCATCCTTGTTATAGCTGCCTCTTCCCTTATATCTGCTTGCAATCTCCTTGTATCTACTTATGTGTTCTTTCTAGATATATATGCAAACACAAGTATATGAACACATAGCCCTCAAATTTTAACCCTAAAGAGTTCCTAACACAGGAAGTATTAAGTTTATAAAAATTACCTCAATTCCTTTCCTAATGAGAACTGAGTCATGGACTGATTGATTATACCTGGGTTAGAAAGCAGTTTCTCCCTATCACCAACACGTAATAAATTTTCAGCAGTGGTGATACTGGATGGCACCTGCTAGAGAACACCTCAAGTTCCAGAGAAGACTTTCTGATATGATATACATCACAGGAAACAAAATGACTGGAACTATGGGTCGCAAGGATGGATACCTAATACTCTTCAGAAGAGAAAACAGTATCTATCCTGACAGTCTTCTTTTATTTTCTGTCCATAAAAATTTGGAAATAATATACCTAGGGACTCTCTAGAATCTTTAAATCCTCTAATTTTCAACAGCATTTTTTTTTTTTTTTTTGCCAAGTAGGAGGATAAATACAGCTTTCAACAGTCATAATCCAAGTTCTTAAATAAGTCATAATTTACAAAATTTGGTAGCTGGCCAACATAAAAGCAATATTCATAAAATGGCACAGCAATAAAAAACTGGCAATCTGCTCCAATACCAGCAGGACCAGACATTCAAACTGCTTTATAAACTAACAGTTTTTTAACACTACCCATACCAACAAAGTAGAATCGATGTTGTATTACAATGCTGGATTTAAAAAAGTGTTTCATTAAGAATTGTATCTGTCTTATTCTCTCAAGGGAAACAGCTAAAAATGTTGACAGTTTAGGAGTTCCCTCTAAATGTGTCCTTTTTTGAATTCTGATGAAAACTGGTCAACGGTGAACTCTGAAGCAGGGTCAGTTAGGGAAAGCAGCTCATCTCTAAACACAAATCAGTATGTCTTCAGATGATGAGGTTGGTAAGAGACAACTGTTACTTTATTAGCCTTTTCTGGTGAAGCAGCAATGACTTAATGACTTTTTAAGAATGTTTTCTTCTTACTTCTGTTAAAGTCATAAATGCAACAGTGATTAATTATTCATTCCATCTCAAAAAAAAAACCAACAAAACTGTGTATTTCAGGCATGTCAACTACATTCACCTCATTATGCAAAACACTTCTTGAAATTTTACCTCTTGTAAAACTAAAACTCATTATGCGTTAAATAATATTTACCCATTTTACTCTGTCTTGAGCCCTTGAGAACCACCATTTCACATTCTGTTTTTATGAGTGTGACTATTTTATATCTCATATAAGTGAAATCATAACATCCATCATTTTGTTACTGGCTTATTTTACTTGAAATATATTCTCAAAGTGTATCTTTAAAAAAAAAAAGTATTCATTCCATCATGAACTATAATTTGTTAACTTGGGGAACAGCTGGGTTTATGAAACATGTTTTAAGCTTTTCCATCACATATACTGAGGAATGTGTTACTAATTATGTTTTACCTTTTGGTTTTGCCACTATGAAATTTCAGAATCAGAGTTGCAGTCCCACCGTAGTAACCATGTAAGCACTTGTAACTTCCACATATATTTTAGTTTTCCCAAAATCTCAACGCTGCCATTAATTAATATTTTTGCTGATCCTTATTTTTATCTTTCAATTTACAAAGTTTTATTTCATTTTTGTTTACTTAGGTTCAAATTTTTGTGGAATATACAAGATATAAACAAAATAGAACACCCACGTATTTAAAAGATCTGACGACAATGGTTATATTATCCTGGTTCAGGCTTCCTGTCACTCTGTAGTAATAAACATACAGTAAAAGTGTTTAAAAACTAGGAAAAGCTAGTAAGGATCCCATTCAAATACTTACCAGGAGTAATCGTCTCCAATGTATCAGAACTGACCTTCCGAGTACTTGCACAGTGATGGAGGGTGGAACCCGAAAATACCAAGTAAAATACTACATCGTCTTCAACTTTGTCCTCTTCAGCAAGCAACACTGTAACAACACAATCACCCTAGGAAAGGAAACAGTATAGCAAGTTTACATTAGTAAGGTTACTCTTCACAGCCTTCATCAAAGGTCATATTTAAGGGAAAGTCAAATACATCTCAACTATGCCCCCATTCTAGTAGGTTGAAACAAGTATAAACATTGAGCATTTATGTGCAATGCAACCTTCTAGGCATTCACAATACATAAAGAACCTGAAAATAAGATCGTTCTCTCTTCTTTAAACTTATACTTTAGTGGAGGTGATTAGACAAATGACCAACAAGATGAAGGTAAAATTTACTCGATGAGTGGGTTAAAAAGGGGAGAGTGCAGGGGGAAACGTAGAAGAAAATCCAAAAATAAGGCAGAGAGGATGGAGGGGATAAAATAAATGGACACATCCTCGTACTCAGAATGTTCCTTAACTGCTGTGTTCCAGTTGACAATAATTCTTTATATTCTATACCCCATAAATCATTACCAAGTCCATATACCCTCCAGCAAAGGTGGAGAGACTCTAACAGGCTTTCCTGGAAATGGCAGAGTGCAAAGAGGATGAGCTTGGGCTCCAGCCTAGGTGCATTGCAGGCTACAACATGTAGGTTTGTGGAAGTATATGCTATGATGTTTGCACAATGAACAAAATCACCTAATGCCACATTTCTCACAACAAAGCCCCATAATTTAAACAACACATGACTGTACAGGAGAACTCCTGGAACATACGTTGTTCAACTCTCGGCCTTTGATTTTTTTTTCTTTTTTTTTTTTTTTTTTTGAGACAGAGCCTCACACTATCACCCAGGCTGTAGTGCAGTGGTGCAATCTCAGCTCACTGCAATCTCTGTCTCCTGGGTTCAGGTAATTCTCCTGCCTCAGCCTCCTAAGTAGCTGGGACTACAGACGTATGCCATCATGCCCAGTTAATTTTTTTGTATTTTTAGTAGAGACAGGGTTTCACCATGTTGGCCAGGACGGTTTTGATCTGACTTCGTGATCCGCCCGCCTCAGCCCCACAACATGCCGGGATTACAGGCGTGAGCCACCGCATCTGGCCTGCCTATGGTAATGTTTTTAACCTATTACAACAGAAGGCTGCTTTTCTAATAATTTGTATTTTCTGAACATCTGGCATCCCTACTTTTCTTTATCCACCCCTACATTAATCCCACAAAATCAGACAAAAATCTTGGGCCAATAACTCTGTCTATGACTTTCCAAATACCAGAAGGTAAGACATCTTTGTCTTTTATTTATTTATTTATTTTGAGACAGAATTTCCCTGTTGCCACCCAGGCTGGAGTGCAGGGGTTCGATCTCAGCTCACTGCAACCTCCGACCGCTGGGTTCAAGCAATTCTGGTGCCTCAGTCTCCCAAGTAGCTGGGATTACAAGCATCCACCACCATGCCCGGCTAAATTTTTTTGTATTTTTAATAGAGACAGGGTTTCGTTATGTTGGCCAGGTTTGTCTTTAACTCCTGACCTCAGGTGATCCGCCCACCTCAGTCTCCCAAAATGCTAGGATTACAAGAGTTAGCCACCGCACCCGGCTGCAAATATTCTTTACTAGTTTTTATATTTTTTTTTCTTCTTAAATGAAGGCCAGTGGTTAAATATATTCTATGAAATACAGTCCTAATTATTAGCATTCTCCCAATTACAAACTATCTAATTCCTGTTGTAACCATAACAAAAGATCAAGGTTTAAAGCACTGAGATTTAATACTATACAAATCTTAACAATGTGCTATAGAAAAATCAATTTAGAGAAGGCCGGACCATTTAAGCATCATAATTAGGGGAGTAAATTCTCATTACGTACAGAATATTTTTCCTTTCAATTTTAGCAACAATTATAGCCAACAAGAGAACCATACCACCCTGTGGTCACAATTTACTAAGCCAAGCAGCATAACTGAGCAGAAGGTACTTTTTAAAGCAAAAATCATCAATTAAAACCTAGGAACGCGGTCTATTAACAAAAAATGCTCCAGTGGGTCCATGACTACTACTATGACATCACAGTGGAGCAGTCAAAAGTATCCTAATCCAAGGAACACCACAGCTGGTAAAACAGAATTAGCACTGATTTCAGTTACTACTAGGAATTATACTTTTGTCTTGTTCATACGACTCTTTCTCGGAAACATTTTCAAGAAGCTTAGCCTGGTAAAATGTATAATCTCCTTTGGCATGATGCAGCCAGTTAAAAAGATGTTTACAGCATGTATGTTCATTTCTCAAGGTAATGAAATATCCTCATAACCTGAAAAAAGGAAAACGAAAAGTTCCATCCTTTGCAGCACAGGTTGGCAAACTATGACCCACAAGTCAATTCCAATCTCTCACCATCGCCTATTTTACATTTTGCAGGGGTGGGAGTACGGGTTAGGGCTAGGGGCAAAAGAAGGCCTTTTAATCCCTTTGATGTGAAAATTCAAATTTCACTGTCAATAAACAAAGGTTTTATTGGAATTCAGCCCATTTATCTACCCACTATCCATGGATAGTTTGGCACTATAATGGGCCATAGAAGGTAATGATTACATGAGAACTTAGCCCACGCACTAAATCAATTACTATGTGGACTTTTTCAGGGAAAAAAAAAATCACTTTAATTTCTCACCTGGAATTCTAAAAATATATCTTCCTTTTGCAAGATCAAGAATTTCATCCTCACGTAAGACGCAACATTCTGCTGGGCGACTCTCTGTGACCCAAGATACTGGTGGTATCTGGGGCCTTCCTTTGACTGGAGACAGAAGAGATGGCTAACATAGGCAGACCAATCCTTCTGGCAATGCTTTCAATATGAACCTCTTTTTACAAATCAGTCAGTTTTAAATTGCTTTCATACCTTTAACAGTTGGGGTTTTCTGCTGCTGCTGTTTGAGACAGGGTCTCTCTTGCCCAGGCTGGAGTGCAGTGGTACAATCAGGACTCACCACAGCCTCCATTTCCAGGACTCGAGTGATCCTTCCCACTCTGCCTCGCAAGTATCTGGGACCACAGGCATGCGCCACCACTTCTGGCTACTTTTTGAATTTTCTGTAGAGATTAGGTATCCCTATGTTGCCCAGGCTGATCTCAAACTCCTGAAATCCTCCAGCCTCGGCCTCCGAAAAATGCTGAAATTACAGGCATGAGCCACTGCGCCCAGCCTGTAGGGTTTTTTTGTTGTTGTTTTGTAATATTAAGTCACACTACCTTATGCCCACAATATTCAATAGACAAGAACACAGAAGCTCCATTCATTTCAAAGCCTCTTGAAAATTAGATTCCAAAGGCACCTGGAATTGAAAGTACTTATTTTCCTTCAAGGAGTATTCTCTGCACACTGATAAAGTCACTGAGAGCAAATAACAAACTGCATTTCAGCCACCCGACTCCCATTTACTCCAGCAGAACCAGGTACCTAGTATTACTTGAGATCGTTTTGAAAGATAAAATGGGTAGAATGGTGATTTAAAAAAACAAGAAAAAATAGATCTAGGTAACAATTTTTGTTGAGATGCTTTAATCCTACCATCCTTGAAGAATACCCTTATAATTAATAAATTACTCTGCTGTGCCTCGGAAAGACCAGCCTACAGAATAAATAGATCCATCCGTCTGGCTACACAGTTAACAAGTCTGCCATGTTTCTAACTAAAATAAAACAGATCAACTTTTTAACAAGGGCAATTTTCTAGACAGTCTCAATTATCAATTTAGTTTGACCCAACCTCAGGAAGAGCACACACTTACATCACCACTCTCTTCCAGTAATCTGAACTTCAGAAACAGCGTGATCCCCTTACACAGATGTTTTCCATGTGTATTCATTAGTGAGAAATGTATCCCTCAAACTGACAATGTTTTCAGGGTCTTAGTTTTGTTGACAGATGACACAAAAACTAATGGAAAAGATATGTATACTAAGCCTTACTCTAAATATAGGTTAGCCATCCCCCCCCATATAAATAAATTGATCTAAAATATCACTAATCAATCACTTATTTGCAAATAACAACAGGTTTTTATAAAAGAGTTACCTTAAAATGGGATTTTAAATGGTAGCCATGGTCTCACTTTTCCCCATCCTCAAGTAATTCTCAGTGTAGCTATATACTATAATAATAGCATTCTAACTTTCTGCACTGTGACTTCCTTTATATATTAAGTTAAAAAACTTTTTTACACTTAGATTTCTACCCCAGAATTCTAAGAATATATTTTCCTTTTCTAGACCAAAGATGTCCTCTCGTCACGAGACCCAATATCTTGCTGAGAGATTCTTCATGTCCCAAGATACTTTTGGTCTGAGGCTTTCCTTTAACTGGGAAAAGTAGCTTGATTTAAAAAAAAAAAGTGATTGGGAAAGCCATTTGGGGGATGTGAAGAGGCAAATTACAGTGCAGGAATGAATGGTAAACAACGGGCTCTGGACAGGATGGACGGTAGACATGGATCAGGAGGAGATACGAAGCCCTGCAGGAGGAAGGGTGACAGGATAGCACCAATGTCATATTAGGTAGTAAGAAAGTGTCAGCCATTTGATTTTCAAAGGTGGGCCCAGTCAGCGGCAAAGCAATTACTGTGGTATGCTGGAGCTGGCTTGTGTAGGCTCATGAATGGTCACTGTTAAATTTTCAGTAATTCTGTAAGACAGCTGTTAAACACAGCCATTATTAAAAATTATATAAGCTTATAACTAAATAAACTGCATTAAAAACAAATGTAATAAATACTCAAAACTCATCACTTTTTAAGTTATTTCCCATAACACACTATCCTCTATGCTCTGGAAGTTTGTATGTATCGTATCAAGACTGCAGGGATTCCACATAACAGTGTGCTGCTGCACGTCTTCCCAGCTCACATCTCTTGCCAAATCCTCGTTCAGTAATGTGGCCTTGACAGCCTGAAAACCAGTATGGGAGTATTTACACCAGGAAAACTGGCAAATGCTACAAATCAGGGCTTTCTTTCTTACTTTTTAACCAGCACGCCACTGAGAATAGGTCGGCAGAAGGGAAGGAGAAGGGGGAAGGGGAGTATTTCCACAGGGAAGACCAAGGAAGGCCATGGCAGGCCCATTTAAGAGACACCACCACTTATGGAGAGAATGGAGGTCTTGCTTTAAGATAAAAACCTAGTCAAGTACAAAAGCATCACAGGTTACAGGTAACAGTGCTGTCATCAGCAGTTCAGTATTATCACCACCTTAAATTGTTAGTTTATAACTTGTTAGTGTATCGCCACGATTAAGAAGATGATCTCTGACACCATCCTGCCTGTGTCTTTATCACCATATGGTATACCACTTAGTATCTCTTTAACCTGGGTTATGTTATTTAACTTCCCTATGCCATAAGGGAGGACACAATCATCATCCTAATCTCATAAGGTTGTTGTGAAGAAGTGATCAATAAAAGGAAAGCACCTATATCAAGTATCTGGCACATAATATTCAATAAATGACTACTATTATTATGTACCAGAATGTACACCCCATTAGAGCATGTTTTATTCACTGAGAAACCTGCTTTTTCTGGACTTAATAAGTTGCATTTTAAAAGACAGAAAAGGAGGCACAGAAACTTTATGGCAATTATTCCTAAATGGCAGCTGAGGGCAATTTTAATACACTGTGTGCTTTTCTGTGTTTTCCAATTTTTAATATCTTTGTTGCTAAAAATTGGAAAACAGAAAACACGTTAAAAATGTTAAAGAAGTTAGCTGGGCGCAGCAGCTCACGCCTGTAATCTCAGCACTTTGGGAGGCTGAGGTGGGTCGATCATGAGGTCAAGAGATTGAGACCATGCCGGCCAACATGGTGAAATCCCGTCTCTACTAAAAACTACAAAAAAATTAGCTGGGTGTAATGGCATGCGCCTGTAGTCCCAGCTACTCCGGAGGCTGAGGCAGGAGGATTGCTTGAACCCGGGAGGCAGAGATTGCAGTGAGCCAAAATCGCACCACTGCACTCCAGCCTGGCACCTGAAGACAGACTGAGACTCTGTCTCAAAAAAAAATGTTAAACAAGTTGTTAATAACACAACAAAGATGTTGTAGAAATGCCCAAAAATAACCAACAGAGAAATAAGCTAATATCACGTTTCACATAGCACACATTAAGGACACAGCTTCACTTCCAGTGTTCCTAACTAAAACGCGTAACTTCAATCTAGTCATGAGAAAACCTCAGACAAACTTAAATTGAAGGGGCATCTATATAAATGATGGCCTGTAACTCTTTAGAAAATCTCACTAATAAAAGACAAAGATTGAGCTACTGTTCAGACTAAAGAAGTCTACAAAGATTTGCCAACTAAACACAACACATGATTTTGGAGTGAATCCTGAATAAGAAAAACAAGTTGTTATTAAGGATATTATTGGGACAACTGGCAAAATTTGAATTAGGTTTACAGATTAACATGGGACCAGTGTTAAAATTCCTGATTTTGGTATTGTGCTGTGGTTATGAAAGAATATCTTTGTTCTTATAAACAATACAATAAGCCGGGAGCAGTGGCTCATGTCTGTGATCCCAGCACTTTGGGAGGCTGAGGCGGGTGGATCACAAGGTCAGGGGTTTGAGACCAGCCTGACCAACAAGGTGAAACCCAATCTCCACTTAAAAACACAAAAAACTAGCCGGGCATGGTGGTGCATACCTATAATCCCAGTAACTTGGGAGGCTGAGGCAGGAGAACTGCTTGGAACCGGGAGGTGGAGGTTGCGTGAGCCGAGAGCATGCCACTACACTCCAGCCTGGGCGACAGAGCCAAACTCCATCCCAAAAAATAAAAATAAAAATAAATAAACTAGACAACCAAATGTTTGGGGTAAAGTGGAGTGATACCTACAATTTACTCTCAAATGGTTGAGAAAAGAAATGATAAGAGACAGAATGATTAAGCAAATATGGCAAAATGTTAACAGCTAGAAAATATGGGCTTAAGGTTTATAAGATGTAACATCTGTACTATTCTTACAGCTTTTTCAGAGTAAAGTTTCCAAGAAATATCTGTTCAAATAATTTATAATATAACCAAATATTTGAAGTTAAAAGGTTTCAAATTAAGTTAGAGTCCTGAGTTTATTTTTTATGTTCTGCAGTCACATATATTTACGTAAAGACATTCTTGCAGGCTCTGAAAATTGTGAAATTATAACAAAAACTAACTTTCAATCCAGAATTTATTTTTTTTGGAGATGAGGTCTTGCTCTAATGCCAGGGTGGAGTGCGGTGGCACAATCTCGGCTCACTGCAAACTCCGCCTCCTGGGTTCAAGCGTTCTTCTACCTCAGCCTCCAGAGTAGCTGGGACCACAGGTGTATGCCACCACATCCAGCTAATTTTTGTATTTTTAGTATCAACGAGGTTTCACCATGTTGGCCAGGATGGTCTCGATCTCTTGACCTCGTGATCCACCCGCCTTGGCCTCCCAAAGTGCTGCGATTACAGGCATGAGCCACCGCGCCAAGCTCAATCCAGAATCTTAAAGGAGTTTCACAGGCTTTCCAAAATCAATTTCCCAGTCTGCCAAAATGACAAGATTTATACCCACTGCACAATTTGGAAAAGTAAAACAAGGGAGTTAAGTAATACTAAGTAAAAACTGTATTACTACAGAATATTACCTTTCCATGAGGTAACAATTACTACAGTACCCAAAAAAAGAGAAAGCCCTCAAAATCTCATTAACCAACACTGCTTGTATTCACATAACTATTTTCATTCTCTCCTTTAAGCACCAAGTAAGGCAATCGGTAACACTTTGCCCTGTTACCTTCCTAAAGCAACCAAAGGTTGACAGTAGCTACAATTTTTACATAGGCTAAAATGCAAAGTCATGACATTTTAACTTGGCAATTCATAGCAGCTAGGATTCAATTTCATTAAAGGCTCACACAAGAGGAACACTCATTAGCAATCAACATTATCTAGTGCACAGATATTGGTCATGAATACCATTCTCCACTAAAAAGAACTAAGTCTCCTCAGAGACTTGGCTGATTCCAGGCCTGGGTCTGAGTAGCTGTAAGATGAGATTGAAACACCTTGTTTTGATGGAAAATAAGGAAGTGCTCAAAAAAAAATAATAATAATGGAACCATGTCTTAAGGACACAGAAGCCAGACTCAAGTGGCTTCCTCTGTACAAACCTGGGACAATTTAAAGACTAATCAGGAACAGTAATAAATTATAAACAATATCCAAGAAATAGGAAGTCATGAGTCCATACTAACAAAAACAATAGATAAATTATACAGCACTGAAGCAAGTTCCTATGAGTATCGCAGAATGACAAGGGCCGACTGCTAAAAGTGGGGAGATTGCTGCAGCAGTAAAATTATCACTGTTCAACCATATGGTAAACATTCACTCTGGCAAAAAGTTATCAATGAATGCTCAATCTAGAGGGAGATTCTTAGGAGGAACGGCACACATACTACAGTTTTTAAGCATCTCCCCATAGACTGCTTGTTAGTTACAAGAGAGAGGGGGAAAAAAAGCCGTATTCATTCAGTGAAATCTGCCAACACAATGACCGGGTAATCAAAATAAAGATCTCAATAAAGACAGATGACAGATGTGTCTCCTGAGTCACATCCTGAGAAAGACACAATGTTACCCATGCAGTGCTCTGACCAAGAGTGCAAGCCCTCAACCTAATCTCAAGGAAACATAGGACAATTATAAACAGTCTCTTACAAAAGAGGAGAGGGTACTGTACTCTTCAAAACTGTAAAAGATAACAGTTAAAGGTGTAGACGTGCTCCAGATTTTAAAAGGCTAACAGACATGACAACTAAAGAGCAGCATCTATCCTGCTGCGATTACAAAAGAGAAGATCCCTATTTTAGAAATACATACTGAAGCACTTTAGAAATAAACAGCCAGGATACATGTAACTTACTAACAGACAATTAAGGAAAAAACTCAGCCTCAACAGGTAGACAGCTAGAATGAAAATGATAAAGTAATGGTTTAAGATGTTAACAACAGGTGTTGTCCTGAGTAGAGAATATGTGAGTATTCTTTGTACTACTTTTAGAAAACTTTTTATAAAATTATTTTTAAATGTTTTTAATATTTTTGGAATGATTTCCACATTACAAGTTTTAAAAACATAAAAATAAAAAATTATAAAACCTTCAGGGCTCCTGACAAAAAAAGAAAATTATAAAAAGGCTTTAAAATAAATTAAGGGCTGGGACTGTGGGAAGCCCTATCGATATAGATGTGGAGAAAGCTCTGTCGTTAACAGCAAACTCAGAACTTCCTTCAGCCACACACTGAGAGCATGGAGCCTGTCCATGCTCAGACAAGCGCCTTTTACCTAAGGACCTAGGAAAAATAAATACAACACTGCAGACATTTTTATCACTGAACTAAAATTACACAAATAGTAACACTATAGGAATATGGTAAAAGGAGAGAAAGGAAGATGAGTCAACATTACTGCATTTTCTGAATGCCTAGTGCAGGTGAGAGGCTGAACCAGGTGCTTTGCAGATACAGCAAGGTATTCACTTTAGAGATGAGAAAGATGTAGCCCAGAGCATTTTTTAAAAATTTGCCTTAAAAAAGCTAGAAGGGGTCAAGAGAGAATTCAAATCCAAGTGAGATTTCCTAAGTCTGTATTCTTTACACGACTCCGAACCTGAAGTTAAGAGGAGACAGTTAGGTGTGGGGAGAAAAGGAGATATGTGTAAAGCGTTAATTGTTGATAGAAGGAATACATTACATAGCAAGCAAGTCATAGGCATCAAAGGATTACAGGGTGTAGGAGAAATTATAAAACCTGGAGGTTTTCTAATTTTTTATTTTTATGTTTTTGCTTCCTCCTCCAAGCAAAAGGAAGATAGAAGAGTCTGGAAGTGGTGAAGGGAGGAGAGGCAGGAGGCCTGCTAACGCTCAGGGTAAACCCAAACTCACACACAATGGCTGCTTGGGCCCAAATATGTACAACAAAGTCAGAGAGATGCGTAATTTTGTGTAGTATGCTGTACATGTTTTTCTTCACCACTTGAGACTTATGGAAAGCAAAAACTGTTTTTTGAAACTTCACATAGGTCTATCTAAAGTTGTTCAAGAACTGAGTGAATAAAGATGGCAGAGATCAGCTTATGTCGAATATTAATGGCAAGCCAAAAGATTCCTACTTGAACCTGTGTAGGTGAGGGGGGGGGAAAAAAGAAGACAGAGTCTTATGCGATATATATTGAAAGAAAAATGGAGGATGGAAAATAATGCAAAAACACAACATGAGAAAGTGAGAAGAGCTTAACCGCCATGGTAGCAAGACAATCTAAAAAAATAATGTGGGAAAAAAATTATTTTTAACAGAATTTGGGCCAGGCATAGTGGCTGATACCTGTAATCCTACCACCTGGGGAGGCCAAGGTAGGAAGATCTCTTGAGTCCAGGTAATGCAGCCGGAGGGAGCTATGATCACACCACTGCACTCCAGCCTGGGACAGGGCAAGACTGTCTCCCAAACTAATAACTTGATGAAATACGACAACTGACTGGATGGGACTGAAAGATAGTAACCATGAAGCCATATTAAGAGAAAAAGGGGTATCTCTAAGGTAAACTAGTGGCTTATGGGAATAATTGTGATAAAATGACAGGCTTTGAATCTTAAGTTTCATATATCAGCAGGGTAGACAGCATAGATATTTGTACTTATTCTATATCCAACAGATAGGTAACAGAGCAAACTGTCAAAAAAGGGCTAGTCCAGCCAGTCAGATGCGAGAGTCAACCTGCACTAAGAACTAAAACCTTGACTGTAGATGAGTTTACGGGAATAGAGAGTCAATAACTAGACCCTGGTGTTCCAGCAAGGGAGGGCAGGAAGAAGAAATGGGTCTGGAGAGACAGGCCAAACAAGGAAGGGCCAGTCAAAGAGGAGAAATCAGAGAACGGAGGATCAACAAAGCCAAAAGAGGCAAGGATATACAAAGGATTTGCAGCATTAAAAGGAATGATTTAAAAAAAAAAAAAATCCTCAGAACCAACATTGGAAGACAGCTATCTAAAGAAAAGCAACGAACTCAGAAATTGCTTTTTTTTCCCTCCAGCCTTAAATGGGTTTTTTCATAACATACCTTACATCTATTCCAGTGCCTTGAACCCAGAAATGGCCCTATGGACCCAAGAAGAACCCAAACTCAAGTGCCACCTAAATACATGGAATTTCCCATATTTCTCTCTATTAATGGCAGCCACAAGTGAGCACTCTGCAGCCAAAACTTAAAATACTTGTTTCCCATTTCAAGTCTTTCAGAAAGTTCATATTTGCTAAACAAAAATAATCACTTCTCAGATTCATCATACACTCAATTCCACACCATTTAAAATACTTCAGAGTTCTCTTTAACAATCTATTGTTAATAATACCCTTGGTAACTACAAAAGCCTTTCACGATGATACAATCTTGACAAGATATAATTGTTAATCTGTAATAATTAGGTGAAGAGCTAGCCTGCATCAATTAAAGGATTTTCAAGTGACTGACTGCTAGCAATATAGACACAAAACTGCCAACCATTACTGGATTAGTTTTTAAAAAGCAAACCTTATACGAAACAACGTTGTTTAGGGAAATCTGTCTTACCTAAAAGTATTTTGTTCCTTTAATATATTTTACTTTATTATTTCAATTATTGTACAGTAGCAATAAAATTTATTGCCAATTATACATTTACTACTAATATAATAAATGCTGTATTAGTACATATACTGACTTCTCTAGGTAGAGAGAGATGAATGCCCAAACCCTACCTTAAAGAATATGACCACAAAGAGATCTGTGGAGAAATGCCTATGCCCAGTGTGGCTCAAGGCTCAATGCAGATCACCTCAGGCAGGCACATACTCTCTGGAAGCTTATGCCATTACAGTGAAGCTGGGCAAAAGACGTCATCTCATTCATCTTTGTATACCCACCACCTCTTCAAAAGGCCTGATATACACCAAGTGCTCAATCAAGATTTGCTGGGTTGAACCAAACGTATTTCATGTTTTTAAAAAATGAAACATAAAATGCTACAAATAAAAATACTAAGTTTGTCTTGCCTATGCCTGCCTGCCCTCCTTCCTTCCTTCACTTGAACACTGGGGTGGAGATGGGTGAGGAACTATGGCACACACTGAGGCTATGGAGACAAGCCAGTTCTTGCCCTGTTGGGGCTCACAGCCTCTCAGGGAGAGAGACACGTAAGGCAACAATTGCAGTTGTATAAAAAGCATAGCAGGAGAAGCAAGGACCAGGGACTGCAGGGAGTAGAGGAGGCCCTTGGCTGCCTGAGCAAACCGCAGAGCAGAGAGGCTTCCCGCAGTCTTCTCAAACACAGGTCACCTAGAAAGAGCCTGAGGAATTCCAGTACTCTCTGGTCACTTGATTTCAAATTCTTTTTAGAAAAAAAAATGGTATCCGAAACCAGTGGACGAGGGGAGGTAACAGAGGCTACAAACTAAATCCAAAATCGTTGAGCTGTCAGACCTAGAGTTTCTAAATACTTGATATAATGGTGCTTACAAAATGTCACATAACACTAGGAAACCCCAAAGAAACACAAACTTTGTATTTCTAACTTTGTGAGTACCCTGAAGTTCTATTCCTTGGACTTGCTTACATCGGAATTCATTCAAAAGGAGAATATCATAAAATGTAATTATAGGATAATTGAGTTACATTTGTACTACCTAATTTAGTGGCATGTTCTAGAAAATGAAAGACAAATTTATAAGGCACAGTAATAGCAAATTAGTACCATAAGGCTCTTTAAGATGAGAACATTAATGTATGATGTTATTGCCATCAAGCTAGAAAGCAGAAATCCTACCATAAGAAAAACATCTAAAATCCTTAAATCATTGAACACACCTATCCCATTCTGTTAATCCTTTAATATTACCTCAAAATAGCATGAATGGTTCTCAGAGTAGCTTCCTTTCTTCGTTTCTATTACAAACTGTGAATATGCACAAAAATCTTTAACATTATTTAGTAGTCAGTATTTCTTAAACGTAACATGCTACTCAGTAACAAGGTATCAGCCACCACACAAGGTAGTGAAGGATAAAAATGGAGGCTGGGAAACAGAATCAGCATCAGTCACTTAATAGCACCAGACTACTGATAAGAACCACCTGAAACTCATTTTGTCAGCAAAATGAATTCATTCATTACAAAACTTACTGTAGCATGTGTCAGACACTGTTAAGAACTAGGCGTTAAACATAAAAAAACAATGCCCCTTGCCCTCATAAAGCTTGTATTTTAGCAGGTAAGACAAATTACAGAAAGTAACATTAGAGGGAAAGTTCTATTAGAAAGAGAGAGCATAAAGGGGTTAAAGTTTGTCTGAAACAGGAATGAGAAGATACTTTTTCTGACAGATAAAGCTCCTCTGAGGAAGTCAAATATGAGCTGAAACCTAAATGAAGCAAGTTAAGGGAAGATATTAAGAAAGCAGTCAAGGCAAAGAAAATGTATCATGTGCAAGGCATGTACAAACTCAGCATGTTTAAAAAATAGCAAAGGTCAGTCTGGAGGAGCAAATGAATAAACACTGGATGAAAAGTGAGGTTGGAATATGGATTTTTTCGTGTGTGTGTGTGTGTGTGTGTGTGTGTGTGTGACGCTAAACCACTGAAGGATTTTAAAAAGAAGAGTGACATGATTCACGTTTCAAAGGATTACTGTGGTTCCTCTGATCTCGTCGAGAACAGATCAGAGCAAGCAAACTACAGAAGCAGAAAGACCACTTATGAAGCTATCAAGAGTGGTCCAGATGAAACATGACAGAGGACTGAACTAAAGTGCCAGCAGCACCACCACACCCATCAGAGGGCTGGAACTCCCAACTTCAAACCCTACCTTAAAAAAAATCTACACAAGGCCAGGCATGACGGCACGTGTCTGTCATCCCAGCACTTTGGGAGGTCAAAGCAGGTGGACTGCTTGAACCCAGGGGTTTGAGACCAGCCTGGGCAACACGGCAAAATCCCATCTCTACCAAAAATACAAAAATTAGCCAAGCATGGTGTAGACACCTATATCCTGGCTACTCAGGAGGCTGAGGTGGAAGGAATGCTGGAGCCCAGGAAACTGAGTCTGCAATAAGCTGAGACTGTGCCATTGCTCTCCAACCTGGGTGACAGAGTGAGACCCTATCTCGGAGAGAAAAAAAAAAAATCTACGCAAATTGCCTGAGGGAAACAGAGGCTCAATCAGTATTACTGATAGAGGATATCTTGCTGAGATCCATCTGTAAAGCTGGGACACCAAACGGAGAAAGCCAAGTGCCACAGATAGATGGAGGAGGGGCCTACAGCCTAAAGGACAGTTTAGGAATACATTCTTGCCAGGATCCATGGCCCCAGTGTCTGCCACGCCCTCATTTGCAAGTGTCAGAGCACTGAAAGCTTCTCCGACAGCAGATGCCCACCTGTGCCCAGGGAGCACCACCAGTCTGATGCGTGGGGATGGAGGGATGGGGTGATTAGGTGCTGCTGCCATCATACTCCCACTTGCTGCTACTTTGGAGTTGTCAGTTTTTGGGGTTTTTGTTTGTTTGTTTGTTTGTTTGTTTTTGAGACGGAGTTTCACTCCCGTCGCCCAGGCTGCAGTGCAATGGTGCAATCTCCGCTCACCGCAACCTCCGACTCCTCATGCAAGCAATTCTCCTGCCTCAGCTTCCTGAGTAGCTGCGATTACAGGCGTACACCACCATGCCCAGCTAATTTTTTGTATTTTTAGTAGAGACGGGGTTTCACCATGTTGACCAGGATGGTCTTGGGGTTGTCAGTTCTAAAGGAAGCAAGACGATTACACACCAGTCTCCAAAAGCTCACATTCTTGGCCACACGACCGCCACCTGTCATCAGGTGTTGGTGACATCCAATTTGTTTCACTAGAAGAATGCCATGCCCTCTGTCCTGAGGCAAGGAGAAACTTAGAAGTTAGGTGACTTGTTCTGTGTTCCTTGTGGTTTCTAGACCTAAGGAAAAGGCAGTCACAGCTTTGTGCCATACAGCACCAAATGTTTCCTTTTTAATCCTCACTGCATCTAATCTCAGGATTGATAAACTTTTTTGGTAAAGACTCAGATGGTAAATATTTTAGGCTTTGTGGGAAGTATGGTTACTACTGCAACTACTCATTTCTTTCCTTTTGTAGCACAAAAGCAGCCACAGACAATACAAAAAGAAATGGAAGTGACTACGTTCCACCAAAACTTGATTTACAAAAACAGGCAGCAGGCCAGATCTGGCTCACATGCTGCAGCTTGCCAACCACTAGTCTATAACCTTTTAATGCAGTTTTTCAGAGGTTCACACACCCGCGAGACATCAACAAAAAACAGATTAAGAACCACTGATTTAGAAGAAGAAACATGCCAACATACAGTTGTAACAGGTGCTATAAATAGAAATATTTCAAAAGTGCTATGGTCTAACAGAAGAGAAAGAAAGAGAAGGAAGAAAATTTGCCAGAGACTAGAAAGGCTACCCAGAGAAAGTAAAATTTACGATGAATTTCAAAAACCATGTAGGAGTTATCTAGGAAGACAAGAGATAAAGTCACTCCAAGGAGGGGAAAGGATGTGCCAAGGCACAGAACTGAACAAACATGGTGTAATCAGGGACTAACATGCCATGGCTTCAGCGTAGGGAACATGGACATAAAGGAGTACCAGGGATTTCAGCCTTTCTACTCTAGACCGAGGGGGCCCATGAAAGGATTAATAACGTTATCTGTCCCATGTGCTTTCTATACATGGTTGGTGAAGGTCAAGTAAGATGATCATAAAAAACTGTTCCAACACTAATGACCGTATCTCCCCTTAGCAGTGAGGTCATCCCTGACCATCCTAAATGAAATGTGAACTCTCCTGCCGGAACGCTCCTTATCTATCTTGCCCTGCTTTATTTTTTCCATAGCATCATTTACCGTCTGATACATATTTATTCATGTATGTCTATTTAACACAACACAGTATTTGTTATACATATTTTTTTTTTTTTGAGGCAGAGTCTGGCTCTGTTGCCCAGGCTGGAGTGCAGTGGTGCAATCTCAGTCCACTGCAACCTCCGCCTCCAGGTTCAAGTGATTCTCCTGCCTCAGCCTTCCCAGTAGCTGGGATTACAGAGACCCGCCACCACACCGGGCTAATTTTTTTTGTATTACTAGAGACAGTTTCACTACTGTCATGTTGGCCAGGCTGGTCTCAAACTCCTGACCTCAAGTGATCCACTCGCCTTGGCCTCCCAATGTGCTGGGATTATAGGCATGAGTCACAGCGCCTGGCCTGACAATCTGTCTTCCTACAATTACTCTTAAATATTTAAGACGACTAGATGAGAAATTAATTAAAAGATCTAGAGTCTAATGGTCTGGGTACGCCAAATGTTCTGCTCAGTTGTCCTCAAAAAGTCACTTTAAAAAATAAGACTAAGACTTCGGTCCCCTAACAAATTCACCCCTATTTATTTAACCTAGGGGCTTTTTATTTAACCTAGGGGCTTTACCGCTATCTGTCTCAGCTGGAAAATACTAAGATACTCTCCGCATCCCGCAAAATAAAACGCATTCCCGAAAGTAGCCAACAAAGCCATTAGCCAACAAAGCCATTTTTATAAATCTTTCCTTAAAAGATACCCAAAGTATCTCAAGCAACATGAACAGAAATCTACGAAGAAATTTATTCACTTTTACATAAAGTCATTCCAGATATACTTAGATTGACTTCACTGTCAGAAAATATTAAAGGATTTTAATTGGCATTTAAAGTCACTTCTCATTTAAACTAGGCTAATCTTTTGCCAGATAATGATACTGGCCAATGAAATCCCTATAACCTGTCTTCTTCGTTTTTAATCAGGTTATGTGTATATTCCTGCCAAAAGCATACCCCCCTTTTTAAAAAAATCTTATTACTCAACTGCTTCAAGGTTTCCTAGCATACCCCTTTCTCAATGCCAATACAAAACTATTATTTCAAATACTACTACCAGTGACAGCCCAAATTCACACTGTCTTCCAGCTTCATAATTCTACAACACTAGGATACAGGATAATTCTTTAAGATGTCCAGGCACCACCTATTTAAATGGTCCATTAAAACAAAGCCAGCAGATGGCGCTCAATAAATCTACCAAAACAGTCTATGGAGTAGTTTTAAAGACAGGAGAACTTTGGATTTCAGATGGAAAAGGAATGAAACACTCAAGTTTGAATATCATTTAATGTATGATCCCTTTAATGAAAAGTATTTCTTAAAAGGAAGAAAATGTTGAAAATTTTTAAGAATCTAAGTTTTTGTTTCAATGTACAATCCTGCCTTTCAAGTCTATTTTTGTCTAGCAAAGCTAAATTGCCAGACGGTGTTGGC
Organism: Saimiri boliviensis; assembly: GCF_048565385.1. Lineage (NCBI taxonomy): Eukaryota > Metazoa > Chordata > Mammalia > Primates > Cebidae > Saimiri > Saimiri boliviensis. The sequence goes on along the minus strand of NC_133453.1, from coordinate 130,079,359 downwards.
TTTCCTACTGGCTTTAAAACACACATGCGCACACACACACGAGGGAGCGCGAGCAAGAGTGAGAAAGCAAGAGTGTGTCTCTACCTCTGAAAAATGTTTCACAACTCTCTGGAACTGTTATAATTATCAATTAGGTCAATACTTAAAGAGTATTCTCCCTTTTGCTAACAAGACCAGATATTTGGTTAAAATGCAGACACATAAGGATTTTTATTGTTTTGTTTTGTTTTGTTTTGTTTTTGGGAGACACGGTCTTGAGCCCTGTCACCCAGGCTGGAGTACAATGGTGTGACCATGGCTCGCTGCAGCTTCCATCTGCCAGGGTAAAGCAATTCTCCCATCTCAGCCTCCAAAACAGCTGGGTGCACACCACGTCTGGCTAATTTTTACTATGCTTTTGTTGAGACGATGTCTCACTATATTGCCTAGGCAGATCTCGAACCCCCCTGGGCTCGAGCTATCCTCCCACTTCAGTCTCCCAAAGTGCTGGGATTACAAGCATGAGCCACTGTCCCCAGCCTTTATTAATTCTCTATAAAAATTTAATGCAAGACTTGAAGTGATTAGATAAAAACCAATCTCTGGCTTCCTATTCCTTACTCCTTCTCTCCTCTCTCTTCTCCCAGAGAGCAGATGGGTTGAAGATTATACTCCCTTACTTTGTTGCTGATTGAAAAGGTGACATTCTGTCATTAAAATCTAAATATCTGACTTTTGTTCTCACCTGTATCTTACAGATAGTTACACACCTAGTTTTCTTGGTTATTTATTACCCCCAGTTATCTTGTTTTTTTCCTCCAAAGTCATCAGTGAAGTTAGGACTTCAGGCTTCTAAGCTGGCCTCCACACATTAAGAAGTAAAGAGTCTCCAAAATACAATCTGATCAAGCTACTCTCCTGATAAAACCCTATGCCTGAGCATGAGCATGTTCCTTCAACTCCCAGCACACAAGGCCCCCACAACCTAGCCCTCACTATACCCCCAGCATCCTCCCCCTCACAGAGCCTCTCCTCAAACACTTTGCTACAAGCATACCAAGCCACTGACAGTTCAAGAACACACAATCAAGGTTCGCTCTTATCACCTGTCTCACTAGTTAGCCATGCTGCTCCCTTTATCTGTCACACTGATGATTAGAGTGAGAGCAAAGCATGAACCAAAACAATGCCTTTCTTTTCTAAGTAGAAACCTGGGCCCCCTCCTCAGATAAAGGGCCTCCTTACCTGATGTAATATATACTACGCCTTATCCACTGCAGGCAGATCAAGGTTCCCTCTGATTCCATAAGTCCACCTGGTTTGCAAAATGGGCATGTCTGCACCAGCAATGCCTAAGTCAGGGACCCCAGCAGGTCAAGCTGAATCATCTCTGGTCACGTATCACTCCTAGCCCAGGGTACAACACACTGAGACCATGGAAAAGAGACATTCAAAGTTGGCAAGTGGGACACTGTCAACTCCAAGATTAATTAATACAGATGGATGGCATGGCTTTGGGGGCTGCAGTACCAGAGGAAGACCACAGGCTTTGAAATTACATGACTCAGAACACCAGCTTCCCTTGTTACTAGCTGTGTGACCTCAAGCTGTGTGTTTAGAACAGCTGACCCTTTTAGGAGCTACCTCAAACTTCCTGTAAGAACTGCTAGAAGGTAAACTCCAGGAGGGTGGAAATTATTATAATCCCACATCCAAAATGCGTGAAACAGTAACAGCTCTTGCATCAAATGTTTACTATGTGCCAGGACTGTTTTAAATGTCTTACACAAATTAAGGTTGCCACTTAATCCCCTTACCACAATATAAAGTAAGTACTCTAAGTATTTTAACAAGGTATGCCAAGTACCTAGCATACACTAGGCACGAAGGAAATGGCCCTATCCATTCCCAAGTAAACAGAAACATCCCATATTTTAGAATCTCCATGTCTCTACCTCTCTTTTAAACTCGTCTAATAAAACATACTATTTCTCAATAAGAGCCAAATAAAGTATGGTAATAAATTTGACTACTTTTTAAGTTTTACTTAAATTATGGGTGAAGAATTTTAACTGAATGGTAAATAGGCTTTATGAAAGAAACTCTCCAAAAAGAAGTCATACGGAAATTTAGGAGAAGAAAATTCATCGAATTAGTTTGAAAGGTAAATTGGCTTTTTCATAAAGGTGGTTAAGCTTTCTAACAAATAGTTACATGGGTATCAAACAACCCACAGTACTTAACCATAAAAGTAACCAGAAGAAAACTGTATCATTTCAGATATTATCACTTATCTAGCATTACCAGTAAAACCATTTCACAAAAATAATTTTAAGTTTTCCTTTTAAAAGTGTAGAAATTTTTTTAAGAAATAAGTCAACTTTATGAAAACCTTTCTAAGAGGAATTATATATTTCCAGGCCTAGGAAGGCCTAGTGATAAAGGTGGACAGGAATATTAAATGAGCAACTGATATGTATTAAGATTTTTACATGTAGGAATGACATACTTAACTGCTTAAGATTAAATTACGTATGTTAAATGCTTCTCAAATTAACTGATGTTTATTAAGTATTCAATAATTGCCAAATATTGCTGTCACTTTTTAAATCACACGTACTGCTCACAATACATCCTGTAATATACGTACTACCCTGTATTACAGAATTTTTTAGATGAAGACTCTGAGGGCAGGTATTTAAAGCCATATCTACTTGACTCCTAAGCCCATATACTTTTCTTTACATGGGTTCTCAAAGTGTTGCATCACCTTGGAACAGAAATGCAAATTTTCGCCCCCGTCCCAAACCTAGAAAATCAGACACTCTGGGGTCTGGCGCAGCAATCTGAGTTTTAATAAGTCCTCCTCGTGACCCAAATGCATGCTTAAGTTAGAGAAGGAACCAGTGACCCCACAGCCCCATGCTCTACTGTACCAGTTACCACAAAGATCTACTGTCTGTCCCTAAATGGTTCCCCTTCTTCCAGACAAATTCCACTTTTCAGTGTCTCCTTCTCACTTTAAAAATTTCACCAACATCCTTATTTTACAAGTCCTCAACAATAGCATGCTTCTTCCCTGCACCATGCAGGGTTAAAAGCAGACAGAGGAGCAATATGCTGACATCATAAAAGCCCACGTTTCTGAATATAGAGGTCTGGTTTGAATTCTAACTTTACTCTTACTAGCTGCATGACCTCAGCAAGTGACAAAAGTTCTCTGACACTTTCTTCTCCTTTAAAATATAGAAAACAATAGTTATCTCATGAGATCATTGAGATGATTAAACAAGAAAAATGAATTTAGGACACACAACGTAGTGGTTAAGTTACTAGCAGGTATGGAATAAATGGAGTTAATTAAGATCAGCATTTGAACACAATACACTTTTCAATCAACCTCTACTGCATACAAATGCACACATATACATTACGGCAAATGAAAAATCAACATCCCATATTCACCAGAAAAACTGAAATCTTGGCACACCATTTTTTAAAACACCCGTATCTGTCTCATGGTCAAAGAGAAGAATTACCTTGTATTCTGAGATTTAGCAAGACATGGACAATACAGTCATGAGTATATGGTGGCAAGAATACAATAAATTTCAGAAATATCTGGAAAGTGAGGATTTGTGGTGGAACAACATTGGCTACAAGAAATACCCGTATTTGTAGCTTCTTAATATGCTGCCTGGGATCCCTAAACTATACAAGATAGGACAAACTACACAATAATACACTTTACTCAAAGTAGAATTTAGGAACACAAAAGGTGACTGAGAAGAAAACTGTTCATGAGTGAGAGTAGGTTCAGATCAACCCTGGCCTTCTTTAATTCCGGAAGATGACAGGAACAGTAGGAAATGCTCCCACAATCAGATTGGTGGGTCCCATGAACTATTAAAGGAATGTACCATCGCCTGAGCAGTAAGATAAAACTCACATTTCCTTCTGTGGACATAACAAAGAGAGACAGCTGAGAATTCCACCCCAGCCGCCAGATGCTCTGTGTATCACATGGGGTCAGCAGTTAATCCAGACACAGAGCTTTGTGAAAGGCTCCAAAGACACAATTGCCAACAGCTCCTTCCTGGTTTAAAAGGAGTAACAAACAAATTTCTGGGTGTACAGGTGACATTCTCTACACTTGAAGATAAATACCCTAAGTTACAGCCCCCCCACATAAAAGGATCCAAAAGGAAATAAGCAGAAATCTCTGGAGAAAATGTGTCTGAATGAGGAAAAAGTACTAAAGATGTGCATTACCAACCCATCAATCAATCAATAAATTCACGTATATTCCAGAAAAATGTAATTTTTACCTCCCTGATGATACAAATAAATGTTCCCAACGTTCTACTTAAGGGAGCTAACTGCAGATTTCTGAATTATAGATTCAATGGGCAGACTTTACAAATCTAGCTAATAGTCTCATCTCAGGAGACAATTTTCAAAGAGGGCAACGAAAATCTTATAATCAACATACTAGAACTTTAAAATATAAACCTTCCTGTCTTAGTTTCTCCATCTGTAAAGTAAGAAAACAACTGCTCCTAATTCATAGGTTTGCCAGACCAATAAAATGAGGTTAGTCTAGTAAGAAGCAAGCAAATATAGAGTTCCAAGTGAATAACTCACACACCACACAGAAGTACTAGGCTATTGTGGCTGAAATTCAGTTTTTCACCTAGTGTCAGTCCCAGGTTTTCACTAGGAGGGTGTCTCTTAGAGGCTCTCAAGTGACACACTGTCCCAGATTAAAAAGTCCCCCTGTGTGGTTTCATTTATTGGCTGATGAACTACAGTGACCTTCCCTTTAGGGTCATAAATCTTAACCAAAAAGAAAAATCTCATCTTTGGTAAATCAGACATAATTATTTATGCATGAGGCAACACCCTTTCCCAAAGAACAACTTTAATTCTACTTGGAAACAATAAAAAATACTAGCACTTATTATGTACAAAGTCCTGTGATCGAAGTTGAAGTAAAAATGAGAGCAATAAAATAATAATTCAAATACAAAAACTCTGCCCTCAAGAAACATAGTAAATGGAAAAGGCATCCATACAAATGTGCATCTAAAGTGCTCAAGGTGTTACAGTGAAATCTGCACAGAGTAGCTGGGGAATGGGAGTAGGAGTCACCGATCCACAGGAGGATGAAAGCTCAGGAGGGGCTCCACAGAGTCAAGTGGCAGGAAATGAATCCTGAAAGATGAGCGCTTTTCTTTGTGCATGTGTTAGGGATTGGTGGGGCTGGGTGGTGTGATTCAGAGAGAAGAAACGCTGTAACAGTTTCACATGGCTACACAGAGAGTTGGAATTGGTTTATCTGGAGTACCACTGACTCATTGTGGGTTCCATAGCTAGGGACTTTTAAACTCTGAATGCTGACATCCAAATATTGCTTTCATTCATGCTGTCCAAAAATCAGTCTCAGCAGCCTGTCTACAACCTCACTCCAAAACCTACTGCTCTTACCAGTTCCATCTGCATCATAATCTGAGCTGCTGCTACTACTGCAAAGCATATGGGGCCTTAATTATCTACAATCGTACAAGGAAGAGTTCATGAAAAATTCTGACATAAAAATACCATGAAAAATATTAAGTGTTAACTCCCTTAAATGTCCACTGAAAATCACTATCTCTTATAAAGAACCAACCCTGTATTCAACAGTACACACCTTGATATTATTCTGAGACTATAACATAGGGATAATTTACTCACAAAGCTAGCCTTTAAAAAAACCAACCAACCAACCAACCATAGATCTGTCCTTTTGAAATAACATCTCACTTAATATGTATACCTTCCCATGCATCTTCACAGGCAACCGTTGCTGATGGGTTACACAGTCAGCGTACTGAAAAATATAAATGCACCCAAACAGTTCCAATTTAATTCATCGGAGATTTTTAAAACTATCCTTTTTGTTCACTTGATTTATATACTGAAACTTTGGAGTGCATCAGAATCACGTGAAGGGCTTTTTGGGTTCCACCCTCAGGCATTTCGATCTGGGATGGGGCCTTAACACTTGCATTTCTACCAAGTTCCTAGTGATGCTCAAGCTGCTGCTACTGGTTGTGGACCTCACATTGAGATCCAGTGCCCTGGAGACATCCAGGTGGCAGTCATTCCAGGTCATCCCACATACCAGTTACCACCGACAGTAAGCAAGTCTTAGAGGATGTATACCTTACGTTTCAAAAGAGAGATGGCAAATGGAGTTCAGTGCTGAAGACAACCTCTAAATGTAGATGTGACGTTGGCGTCAGGCTTCAGATGACCAGATCAAGAAATCACAGTATCAATCTGAGGAGGAGATAGTGAAACCATCCTCACATGCAGAGATAAAATGGGAAAGCAAAGCTTTTAGTTCGAATTACTGCTTCACCTCTTTCTAGCTATGTTCCTTCATCTGTAAAATGGATCTCACATGGGTGAGGAGATAAAGTACCTAAGTCACCTTACAAGGATGGTGTTCAGTAAAAGATAGTTGCTATCTAAGCTAACAAGGGGAAGAGCTCTCAGCACAAGTATTTACGCAGAAGACGAAAGAATGCCATACAATGTAATTTTTATATGCTTTCAAACTATGCCAAAATAAAGGAGGTAGGTCTCTTTTTAAACACCACTGTATCTCAAGTTTTTATCCATGATCTGGCTCACTGTGCCTAATATATGTATCACCTCATTTAATCCTTATACCACACTCTAAGTTTGTAAAAACATGACTGTTCTCCCCAACCAGGCTTCCAAGGCAGCAGCTCCTCCAAACTGTTCGCTCATTGATACTACACCATTCTCCCTCTGTCTCTCACGCTGAAACCCTCAGTGGTTGTATCTGTAGCTCTTTGATGCTTTCAGTCATTCTACCACGCAAAATCCAATTGTTCTTCCTTCACAACAGCTTAATCATCCCCAGATCTCATTCTGTATGCTGTAACGGTTAAGTGACAGGCCTACTTATTTGATAACCTTTCACTGCTCTCCTACTCTCTATTTTGGGTATGACTTCCATCACGCTACTATTTGCCAAGTCAAAAGATCTCCAGTTGGTCTTCGCACTGTCAACCTGTGTAAAAGCCCGTATTTCTTCTATCAGTGCTGATCAACAGAATTTTCTGCAATGATGGAAATATTTTCTATCTGCACTCAATATGGTAGCCACTAGCTATGTGTAGCAACTGAGCAATATTTCAGATGAAGTGAATTTTTAACTTTATTTCACGTTACTTAAACAGCCACAAGTGGCTAATGACTACATTACTGAACAGAGCAGCTATATAATCTCATCTCCAAGTATACTTCAATGTCACCTGCCCACCCTAGTCAAGCAAAGTCTCTCACCACAACTGGTAACACTCTTCCATGCCTCACTCCAAAGACTGTGCTTCCTCCTCTCACTCTGCTCTTCCCTGTCTCCACAGCTATCTATCCAGGCTGGTAGAGCCCCTATCTTTTCTGAAGGCTTCCCAATCAAATCTACCAATATTTAATTCCTCTCCCTGCTATGGACAATCACTTTCTGCCCAGCTCATCTAGCACTCCAATCGATATTGCTTGCACTGTAGTTTATCTACTCATGCATCTGAGCCCCTGCCTCCCCATGAAAGAATCTATTCCTCTAAGATCAGATCTCCCATTCATCTAACAGTTGCTTCACAAATACTTGTTTTAAATGAATTAAAGGTACAGACTGGTATGTTTCAATCTTCCTTGGACAGCGAGATTTTTCTTCGCTAGTATCAAACAGCAATTTTAATCCCCTCACTGTTATTTGACAGCTTGGGAAACACCAAGTTATTTAAAAAGCATCCTGTAAAAAAGGCCCTGAAAAGTCTTTGACCAATGTACCTTTGTCTGTTCTAAAAATGCCAAGGAAAAATGAGAAAATGCTACTTACAAATGTAAAACCCATTAACTTCAAAGCAAGTTTCTGGAAACTGATTAATAAAAGTCCAACAGAAGAAAACTGAAATTCCTGCTCTGTAAAACTATCAAAAGCTAGATTGAGGAACTATTGACTTCCTTATTTCTCTGGCACTAGTCACAATATCCATATTTAAATGGAGGTCTCAGATCTGGCTGGACAGGGCCACGAGTCCACAAGATGCTGGAGCAGACCCATCAGAAATGTATTGTTAAGGCAAAGGCAGATAATCCATTTAAGAGATCAGGAGACTGATAAGGTTCTTTGTATAAGCAAAATGTATCCTAACAGCCAAGCGAGAAGCACAGCCAGGTTATTTCAGAGCCTACTGTGGAAACACATTTCCTAGGAAGAACTCTAAAATTGGGCCATTACCAAATTAGTCTTCCCTATAAGGAGGCAACTGAGAACATTAAGCTGAGGTAACCTAATTTCTGCGGCCCTTCAAAAATTTAATTATTTATGCAAACTACATTTGTTCAGGAATAAATTTTTTTAACTTATAAAATTTTAAAGCCTCCTCCTCCTAATCACAGTATCTCTGCGTGCATGCTTGTCTTCTGGTATTGCTTGGGTTGTGAGGTCTGTTCTAATTAGCATAAACAGAACAGTATGTTAATCTACTACACAAAGTCCAAGTCTTCACAGAGGCTGAAAACGTGCCTGGAGTAAACAGAAACCCAATGCGGTGGCAGAAAATCACTCTGACAAGTTTTTCCTCAAGATCTAAACGCAGGTCCAGTGGATGTACTCTTCTGATTTCCCTTCTTTAAATGGGCTTTTGGGGGAAAAAAGAAAATGGGAGGAGGGCTTTGTAGCCACTCATCCACTGCAGCTGTGCAATCTTAGACAACTTAGGTGCCCCTTTGAGTCCTCACTTTCCTGGCTGTAAAGTGGATATATAATAACCAAAGCTTTGTTGTCATGATTAAATCAGGCAGTGTGTATTAAGTGCTGGGCATGGTACCTTGTCAAGAGTTGGTTCTCAACCAATACTAGTACTCTAACTTTTCCTTGGGAAAACAGAACATCATCATAAGGAATGGTCCCTATTCTAACAGAAAGAGTTTAAAATCACTGGAGATTGTTTTGCACATTTTAAATAAAGACATCCAGTGCCAGATATTCTTTCTTATGATGTTCTTCTATCATCAGGATGTTTTGCCTCCTCCCAGAAGCAGTTACATGCAAAAACATTTGGTACTCAGAGAAAACAAGAGAGGAAGGAGGACATAATCAACCAGATCTGTTGGGGTTCTGGAAATTTGTTTTGTAATTGGAATGGCTCTTCCCCTTGAAAATCTAATAAGTGTGGATTTTATCCCAAACATATGGCAGGTAATGATTATTATCCCACATATTACCTTGGAGAAATTTGCATCTCCCATCTGAGTATCTCACTGGCTTTAAAAAGTATTTAATTTGCATGGGGCAAAAATATGTTGTTTGGCTTTCCTGAGGGAGACAGAGAGATGTTCAATAGACCACCAATCTTTCGAGACACACAAAAAAAGCAAGTTTACAACTGAAAAATCTGAGATACGCACCCCAAATTTCTCCTCTTGAAATGTGTTATGGTCATTTAAGTTAGTGAATCATCAGCATCCAATATAAACCAACTAGGTCTATGTTAGGTAGATCCATCCACTCTGGAGTTACAGCTGCACGTATCATTAACCAGAAGAGTCCAATGCCCATCAAAACGTTGTGGAAACCAGTAAAGAACATTATTCTTCTAACACAGAAAAAGCATCAAAGAACCGGGGAGCTGAGCTTTACCAGAGAAATGCCTTATTGTTCCAGGGCCTTGGTCCTTCCCTCTTTGATCCATGGCTAATATGTGACCAACCTCTTGAGGAATCTCTAGGTATAAAGACGAAATAGCTGAGCATATACTTTATTGAGATGGCTATTACTGACTTTCCTCTATGAAAAGTCACAAAGCACATTTTATCTTCACTACTTCTTCCACTATAGACGGATTTCAAACAATGACTGTAGACTATTTTTTAATGTATCTGCAGTCCATGAAGACAGTCTAATCCTCATCTGTTCACTCCACCAAGAAAAGCACAATGTTACCTTTTTGAATATTCCTCTCTTCTTCATCTTCCAATTGCTATACTTACTCTCTTACTTAGCCCATTTGTTCTGAATCTTATACTACAACTTCTCTGTGCACGTACTTTGAGTAATTAAATTCAAACCAATTAGGGACCTGCCTCCTATACACCAGCTAAGCTAATTATTTGCAGATTCTGCTACCTGATCTGTGAAACTGTAGTCCAATCCCCTCCAATCTCTCTCTGTAGTTCAGTTTCCTCACTCTCCCAGAAGACTGGGGGCTCAACCACTCCTAAAATACAATGATCCCTATGACTCATCAGATGTGTCACCAGTCCTGACCTCTCCCATAAAGTCCATTCCCACATGCAGAGTTGACTGTGGGACATTCACTTGGGTGTAGTAAAGTGATGAGAGGACAGAGGAAGTGACTTTCTCTGGCATACATAGTATGGGACTTATCCACATCTCCTAATTCTTGATAGCTATTATTTCCTTGTACCTTGCAGAGCTTCAGGTCTGGCCTAGACACATTTCTTCCAGACTAAGCCTGGGGCCTAAGACAAGGGGCATCCAAAGGCCCTTTCCTCCTCCTTCATCGGAAGTCTAAAAATCTTGCTTCCTTTTCAGCTGTTGTCTGGAGGAGGATTTATTTACTGTTGCTAGTGTCTAGTTGCTAGGTTGCTAGATCCAGTAGGGCTTTAGAGTGTGGGAGTGCTGATAGAGCCCATTCTGTTTGTTTTATAAATACCAACCTTTCCTTTGTGTGCTTGGCTTTTTTATCATCTGACAGCATGCTGTATCCCTTATCCCGTCTGGGACAAGACTATGCTTTTTATCTTGACAGTGAGAAGAGCTCTAGAGATAAAGGGTACATGTACTATGTTCATAAAAAAAATACAAGCTGTCACGTGGCTTGCTGTAAACAAATGGCTCAGATTATAAATCCCATAGAAACTAAGCTAATTCAGGACTCGAGAGTTACAGGCTCTATTTCTACTAGCTTCTTCAACTAGGTGAGTTAGTTATCTCACAGAATACATCTCTACAATAAAACTCTATCAAACACACTCAGCTATACTTCATATGGATGCTATAAGGATTTCCTTACAGTTTTAAAGAAGGTTCCACATGCACCACAAAGACAAGGTTATCACCTTCATTTCCCTGTTGGCCACATCTTCAATAATAAAGATGACATCACTAACTATTCAGGGCCTACGCTAGGTAGATTAATAAATGAAACCTGGGAAACAAATCAGTGAGCAACTTTTTTTAAAAAAGTAGCTCTGTCCAAATAAGGAAAAAAAAAAAAAAGTAGCTCTGTCAAAAAGTGAATTTCACTAAAATTTTAGTAGTCTTATCTAAACTGTATTTCATTCACTCGCTCAATTAATGTTTACTGAGTGCCTACTATATTCCATATTAAAAATGGTTGTCATAACTCAGCTGAGAATTACGTTTGTTAAATAACCATGTGTATCCACAAAGACAGAGCCAATGCTCCCTTAAACGTCAGGCACTTTATCACTCAAAATGACATCAGCCCTTTCACCTATATTCAAGGGTACCCCCTGCACAGAACAAGCGTACCCCATTATAGGAAAATCCAACACACAAAAGAGGTACTTCCAAACCAGAAAAAAACTTTAGAAGGGGAAAGTGAACAACTACTTACACCATCTCTTATATGCCCAATTCCTCTAGAACAGATAAATTATGAAAATTCAACGCAACCTTAACTAAGATATTGAAGTTAACATTTCCAATGATAGGGAAATAAATCATGTGTCCTCCTAATATGACACACCAAGGACATCACTTATGCAGTATTGTTGCCGATGAGAAAACACGCTACAAAATAACTCACCTACACTCTTCAAAAATGTCAATCTCATGAAAAAAAGCAGAGGAATAGCTCCTGATTAAGACACTAAAGAGATATTAATATAATGTGTTTAAATCCTGGTGGAAAAGAGAAATAGATGCTATTAAGGACATTATTGGGAAAATTAGAGAAATGTGAATATGGACTTACATCATATAAAAGTATTACATCAATGTTACAATTCCTGTTTTTGTTAATTATACTGTGGTTATGAAAAGAATGTCCTAGTTCTTAGTAAACATATGCTGAAATATTTAAGGGGAACGGAGTATAGTGTCTGCAATTTTCAAATGGCTAAAACAAATAAAAATATATAATACAGAGAACAAGCAAATGTGACTTAATAACAGATGACAGAGGTAAAGTTATTGTATTCTTCCTGTAATTTTTCTATAAATTTATTTTGTTTTGTTTTGCTTTTTTGAGATGGGGTCTTGCTCTGTAGCCCAGGCTGTAGTGCAGTCAGTGATGTGACCATAGCTCACTGCAGCCTTGAACTCCCGGGCTCGAGCGATCCTCCTGTCTTGGCCTCCTCCCAAGGTACCAGGATTACAGGCATGAGCCACTGTACTCGGCCTTGAAGTTATTTCAAATAAAGTTATTTCATTAAATCTTTAAAACATGAAATGGAAGAGTAAACTTGGGTTACCTATTTTTTAAAAGGAATTTATTTGTGTAAGTTTCTATAATATTAAGTACTGTGAAATGTTTGTGTCTTATGGAATAGTTGTGGGCTTGGTATCTGTAATAAAACTGCTTGGTACATAGAAAAATGAAAATGAACTTCAGAGTAACCATTTCTGGTAAAGCCCCATTTCTGTCATTCACTCACTAGTTGAACTGTCTTAAGCTTATGTTGCCTTATCTATGACACGGCTAACAATGCAGCTTCCTCTGCTCTCACACTGGTAACATGGCTGTGAGCACTGCATGCATAACATTAGGTATACAAATCTGCTTTCTTAACTATGAGGTACTATCCAAACATCAGCTCGTTTTTAAGGAGTTGTCATCCAGAAAGGTTACCAGTGATACAAATCAATGTTACACAACAGCAGGTAAAGTATCCACAAGAAATGAGAGATTGAAAGGACTCCTCTTAAATCATATTATACACCACTTATTGAGGTTCACAAATAGACTAACAGAAGCAAGTGTTGAAAATGTATGGTTTTTCTCCCAAAAAGCAACTCAGCCATGAAATGCTACAAAAACAAAGAAGTATTCTTTATTATACTATCCTCTCATAAGAGCTAAATCTGCTTAAAAAAATTTTTTTTTCAATTCAAGAACTTCCATTTATATCTAAATGTGAATTTAACGATAACTAGAAAGGACTAAAACCATTTTTCCCTCAAAAGGGCAGTCCAAAATATGTATGTTTAAACTACCTAAGAATCCTGTCTGCCCACGGTCAGCAGATCCACATTAGGATACATCCCAGTATCCCTAAGAGATGTGACTTGCCCTCAAGCCAGCAGGAGCTCTCAAGTTTTCCAAATACACACAGGCATGGGTGCTGCAGCAGGGTTTAGATGTGAGAGAAGGTAGGCCCAGGAAGATTATCCAATGGTCTGTTAAATCCTACTAGATCCAACTTTTTCCTCATCGCCTCCCTAAACCTCCAATCTTATCCAGGAGAAGAGATTGCCCCCTCTCCCTGCCCTTGCACTCACTAAGCCCCAGCTCTTGTTCTGTTCCTCAAACATATTAAGCTACTTCTCACTTTAGAGTTTCTGCAGTTGTTCTCTTGGGCTAGAACACTTCCAGGATCTTCACATACTGGCTCCTTCAGGTCTCAGCCTAAATAATATGCCCCTCAAAAGCCTTCCCTGACCACCCAACATAAAATAGCCCCTAGTCAGGCACCATCACACTGCCATTTTGTTTATGTTCACAGAACCTTTCTTCCTGATATGTTATCTTGCTGTCTTCCTTTTTCTCACTACAATGCAAGTACCAGGAGAGCAGGGACCTTCTGTTTTGTTCATGGCTAAATCTCCAGCATCCAGAACAGGTCTTGGCACAAAAAAGGCACCTGAATAAAAGCATAAATTGCCCAGCTAGGGTCCAAAGTTTACTTCCAATCTTGATGTATAAGTGAAATTAAGTAACTCCAGGAATAAAATGTCTAAGGCTCTAATGCAACCCAGGTTTCTGGTGCTCCTTTCTTGACTCAACTTTGTCTTCTACACCAAAATTCACTATACTAATTCCATCCACTCTTACTTTCTCAAAGAGCTCATCTCTTTTCAAAGTCAAAAGAATCAATTTCTTAGAGATGACTCAAACTATCTCACTTCAAAACCAACTTCCTTGCTCTGTAGCTTCAAGCCCACACCTCCACCTATCAACAGGACACCCATGTGCCTTTATTTAACATGTATAAAGAACAAGCTCATCGGCCTACACAGTGGCTCACACCTGTAATTTGGGAGGCAGATATGGGTGGATCAAGGGATCAGGAGACCAAGACCATCCTGGTCACCTTGGTGAAACCCCGTCTCTACCAAACTACAAAAAACTAGCCGGGCATGGTGGTGGTATGCACCTATAGTCCCAGCTACACAGGAGACTGAGGCAGGGGAATCACTTGAACCTGGGAGGCGGAGGTTGCAGTGAGCCAAGATTGTGTCACTGCACTCCAGCCTGGCAACAGAGCAAGATTCCTCCTCAAAACAACAACAACAACAACAACAACAACAACAACAACAAAACAAGCTCATCACTTCCTTTTCTATACCTGATGATAGCATCAGCTGTCAGTCACACTCAAGGTCTCAATCAACTAATTCATGGTTCTCTTTCACATGTCTAATAAAGCATTTGGACCTGCTGTTTCTTTTGAAATATTTCTTGCGTCTGCTACTGCTTCTCCATCTTTACTCTCTCTAAACTATCCAGGCCCTCATACTGAGAAGGTTATTACTAAGCTACTCAAAGTTTTTAGCACTACCACTAAATGGAACTGAAATTGCAATTCTTATAAATTCATCTGGCAATGATCAATACTTTTGCGGAGGCTTTAAGAAAAACCCGACTTAGTGATGTAACTAGCTTGCCTAACATAAAGGTTATACTCATACAAACACACAGGCATGAAAACCAAGTCATAGCCATATTGAGCTACTGGTCTCCTAAGTTTCAGGCCAGTGTCCTGCACATTCTACAGTCAACATTTTAATTCATTAAAGGAACTTCATTTAAACACTCAACAGTACTGCCACCCATACACTCTGGAACCTTTCTTACATTTTTAACTATTGCAATGTATTCTGGATACACCTTTATTCAAAGTCTGGTTAAAGCATTTATTTGAAGTCCAGCCTATTTGCCTTAACTGACAGATAAAAGTTCTCTGGATACAGTGTTTTTCCTTCTTTGGTAGCAATATTCTCTCTTCTACTGATTATATTCACCCTGGCAGATCCCAAATATGATCTAAAAGGAAAACTTCACAAGCTTTCTGTTCTTTTGCTTATTCTTTCTTTCCCTAGGTACAGAGAACTGCCGCCACCACCCTGCCCAGTGGACTATCATAAAATATCTACTTTTCCTCATCAATAGCGTATATCCTTGGGACTTGACTCCATTCACTGAGAATCCAACACAGTTACTCTCCTTTTAAAAAGAGGATAACACATTGCTCCATTAAGTATTACAAGGATGTCTGTGCTTACCACTTCTATTCAATGTTCTACCAGAGATGCTTCCCAGGGCAATTAGGCAAGAAAAAGTAGTAAAAGACATCCAGATTGGAAAAAAAGAAAACAGTCTCCAATTACTTAATCCTGTACATAGAAAAGTCTAAGACATCCACTTAAAAACTGTCGCCAAACAAACAAGCCACACTATAGTTTATAATTGATCTCTGAAACAAGATTAGAGCTTCAGAGATCAGTATGCAAAAATCAACAGCATTTTTATATATAAGCAATTACCAAAAAATGAAAAATTAACAAAATTAATAGCATCAAAATGAGTAAAATAAGCAACAAATTTCAAGAAAGTACCAAGTTTATACAGTGAAAACTACAAAACACTGATGAAAGAAATTGACTCCTAAATGAAACCAAATTCAGAGTCCAGAAAAAATTCCTTACATTTATGATCAATTTCAACAAGGATGTCCAAGATCCTTCAATGGGGAAAGAACAGTCTTTCAACAAATGGTGCTGGAACAATTAGAGATTCACACGCAAAAGAACAAAGTTGGATTCTTCCCTTACAAAATACACAAAAATTAACTCTTAAGAGTACATACCTAAATGCAAGAGCAAAACCTGTAAAATTCCTAGAGGAAAACATGGGAGTAGATCTCTGACTTTGGGTTAGGAAAAGACTTATTCTTAGATATGATGCAAAAAAAAGAAACAAACAAACAAAAAAACAAAATGACAACAGAACATTATCAAAACTGAAATTCTGCTTGAACGGATACCATCAAGAAAGTGAAACGACAACCCACAGAATGAGAGAAATTTTTTGCAAATCATGTATCCGATAAGGGACCTGTAGTCAAAATATACAAAGAACCCTCCCAATTTAATAAGACAAATAACCCAATTTAAAAACGGGCAAAGGAGCTGAATAGGCATTTCTCCAAAGACACAGAAAAATGGCCAATATGCACATAAAAAGATGCTCAAAATTATTCACCGTTTGGGAAATGCAAAATCAAAACCACAATGAGGCTATCATTTCACACCTATTAGGATGGCTATAAATCAAAGTCAGAAAACTTGTGTTGGCAAGCATATTGAAAAACCGAAGTCCTTATACACCACTGGTAGCAATGCAAAATGTTGCAGCCACTGTAGAAAACAGTTTTCCAATTTCTCAAAATTTAAACACAGTTATCATATACCCAAGCAATTCTACTCTTAGGTATATACTCAAGAGAAATGAAAATATATGTCTTCACCAGAACTTTGCTGTTCACAGCAGCATTATTCATAATAGACCAAAAGTGGAAACAAATCAACTGCCCATCAACCAATGAATGGATGAGTAAATAGTGATATATATCCACGCATTGGACTGTTATTCATTAATAGAAAGAACAAGGTACTGATACATGCTCTAACATGGGTGAATCTTGGAAACATTAGCTAAACTAAAGAAGCCAGTCATAAAAGGCCATGTATTGCATGACTACATATATCTATCGATATAGATATAGATATAGATATAGATATAGATATAGATATAGATATAGATATATAAATATGAACTTTCCAGAATAGGTATATCAATAAAGACAGAAAGCATTTAAGTGGTTGCCTCAGGCTGAAAGGAGCAGGGAATAGTAAGTGACTGCTGATGTATATGGTGCTTTTTTGGGGTGTGATGAAAATGTTCTGAAGTCAGAGATTGGTGATGACTGCACAACTGTATACATACTAAAAGCCAAAGAATCACACACTTTAAAAGGGAGAATTTAGCTCGGCATGGTGGCATATACCTGTACTCCCAGTTACTCAAGAGGCTAAGGCAGGATTGCCTGAGCCCAGGACTGCGAAGCTATAGTCAACTATAATCACTCCATTGCATTCCAACAAGGATGACAATGCAAGACCTGTTTTCATTTAAAAAGCAAACAAACAAACAAACAAACAAAAAAACCACCCAAGGTACTCAGTTCACATGCAAACCCACTGGTGAACATAATAATCTCCAGGTCGTCTAGAAAGAAAATGAATACATAAAACCTCTTAAGAACACGTATTTTTCTTTACATGTTACGTTTAATATAAAAATCAGCTATGCAGAAGTTACATGAACATTTTATGTTAGAAAGGTAAATGACTATTATTAATACAGCATGGTCCAATATATTTATGTATTTATACATAAAAGGAAAAGCATCTTTAAAACAAACATCATCAATGACTCCTTGGTGATCACAAAACAAAATCCCCACACCTTTGTCTTCCTTTACAACTGAGCTTTATCCATCTTTTTAGGCTTATCTCCCATTATTCCCTGACACAAATTTGGGTGGGCTAGAGTTTCCACTGACCAACCCCCACTATTCATCCAACACTATGTTAACTGCCTCCCATTCCCTGACCATTTGCCTTTTGTCTTCAACTAATTCTGGGAACGTTGTGGGCAAGTAAATGATCCTTATTCTTCAAGACCTGATTCAAGTCCTATTACAAATAAATTTTCTCACCCCTTCCAGAACATAGCAACCCAACATCTACGGGCCTCTCATAGCCCTACCATCCACAACACTAAGCTGGCTTCTCATCAAACAGGCAATTTTCGCCACCCAAATTCAACTAATTCACTCTTACAATAATAAAGAATCGTTGCCTAGAGCTTACCTTTTCCAGCCTTGATTCAATCATTCATCAGTTTTATCTTCTAAGTCCCTCACTTTACAGAAATGATATACCAGTTTTCACTCAAAAGTCCTAAAGAAAACAGCACTCTTGCCAAAGACATAGTGCCACCTAGTTGCAACATAAGGTAAATCACGGTGGCAGTAGGAGGATCTCCACACTACTTTTTCAGGAATGCAGTGCAGGTAAAAACAAGGAGCTACAGTACTGTTTTGCAGGACAATTACGAGAGTGTGAGCTTATTAGAACAAGTAAACAGAACAGATAAATACAAAATTTTTTAAAATCTCAGAATTTACTCACATATAAGGGAGCTTGTTGTGGAGTAAGTTTCATGACCCAGGACACTGAAACAGAAATGAAATAAATAAATGAGAATAAAATTAAAAGCTGTCATCAAAAATATATAAGCCACCTAAAGTCCTAGATGTCAAGCATAGCTCTGAGTACAATCCCATGCTAGATATTACTATATGCCCAGCTGTATACTATACACTAAGAGATTTAGGAAGGAGATGGGGTGAGGGATTGATCCCAGACTCAATCTTTTCAAGTGGGGAAGAAAGACTTTTGGATTGAAAAATAAAGATAAAATGCTTCATAAAATGCTTCACTGTCACAGAAGTTTCAACCACCAACAGGATATTTAAAGCAGTTATCAAAATAAAACTACTGCATGTTCACTTACATTTTTACGTAGTCCCTCAAACTCCCAAAATGCTGTTTGCTCAGGGACTTCTTCCAGTCTTACCAAGAAGCCTGGAAAGTGAAAGGAGGATTGCAAGGGACCCCTAGAACTCTTTCTTAATACACCTTCTCTGAGAAGGGAGGCTACAACTTGCCCCTTTAACCGCTAAAAGTCATGACCCTCCTCAAAATTAATAGCTGGATTCCCCGATGGTTATTTTCACTAAACGAATCCTCATAAGAATCTCATTAAAACTGAGAAGGCTTCCAGGGTTGAATTCCTCGATATTAAGAATAGCATGTTCTTGCCGGGCGCAGTGGCTCAAACCTGTAATCCCAGCACTTTGGGAGGCCGAGGCAGGTGGATCACGAGGTCAAAAGATCGAGACCATCCTGGTCAACATGGTGAAACCCCGTCTCTACTAAAAATACAAAAAATTAGCTGGGCATGGTGGCGCGTGCCTGTAATCCCAGCTATTCAGGAGGCTGAGGCAGGAGAACTGCCTGAACCCAGGAGGCGGAGGTTGCGGTGAGCCGAGATCGCGCCATTGCACTCCAGCCTGGGTAACAAGAGCGAAACTCCGTCTCAAAAAAAGAATAGCATGTTCTTAAAAGTTTAACTTGGTGATTTGACCAGGACTTCATCTAGTCTATAAATGCTCTGAATGGTACGTCCTTTACCAAGTACCTTGAATTTGAGTATAAAGTGATTTCATCCTCTTAAGAGTCAGAGAAACAGACCAAAGTGACTTCACTATAATTTGATCTGAGGAAGTTTCTTTTTCACAAGAGGTAAATGAAGGCACATACTAACCAGCAATACAAACAGTATAAAATGTTATTAATACACGCAAAAAAAAAAAAAGCAGACAAAATCCCAAACTTTGTGTTCTAACAAATCACAAAAGCCTCACTAACAATAAATTGAAATTACCAAATGTTTGGAATGAAAAGCAATGCCTTGGTAGCTGTATATAACTCAAATAACAGAATGCTCTTTATACTAAAATCCTCACAGGTCTGCCACAGATCAAGCTGTTTATGTCTCGGATCAAGACTTGGCCAAAAAGCAGTTAACACACACTTAGAGGGAAAATAATCTACATCAGCCTCCTAAATGCAAATAATCTCCACACAAGTTGCAAGCCCACAAGTTCAATGTGTTCTGCTGGACAATGCAGTAGTAAGGTGACACACAGGTGGCTTTCTCACACTGACTGAACCAACTCCATCCTCATGTCCATGCCCATTCATTTTCTGGTTCACTCCATACCCAGTAACAGACCTGGCTAGGGGTACTCTTTCCTTTCTAACTGCCTTCACTTAATGACTCTGTACTTTTAGGTGCAAAAATCATTTGCAGAAATCCACACTGAAAACCAAGCTTGCGAAAGGTAGCAATAACAAACCAACATTTTTAGAAGAAGAACAAAGTCAATTTCAAGCCCATCAGATTCAAACAGCAAACATGAATGAAAAAGAAAGATTGAAAAGCTTAAGTACCTTCTCAATGTATTAAATATCCGTTTAATTTAAAATTAACCTCACTGTGCTCACTGGCCTTTGAATGAGCTTTCCAGATCCTGCTCAGACTTGCCTATGACATAGGAATGAAAGAACCCATAAATTTATGAACTAATCTACCTTAACTAACTTGTCAAGTGTTCCTGCATCAAGCAGAAGAAAAATTAAAGGATCAGTGTCCAATCTTCTGGCTTCCCTGGGCCACACTGGAAAAGAACTGTCTTTGGCCATATAAAAAATAAACTAATACTAATAACCGATAAGCTTTAAAAAAAAATTACAAAAAAACAAAAATCTCAAATGGTTGGTTTGTTTTTAAGACAGAGTCTCACTCTGTTGCCCAGGCTGTAGTGCAGTAGCATAATCTTGGCTCACTGCAACCTCTGTCTCCTGGGTCCATGCAATTCTCCCGCCTCAGCCTCCCAAGTAGCTGGGATTACAGGCTCCCGCCACCATGCCCAGTTAATTTTTTAAGTAGAGATAGGGTTTCACCATGTTGGACAGGCTGGTCTCTAACTCCTGACCTCAGGTGATCTACCTGCCTTGGCCTCCCAAAGTTCTGGGATTACAGGCATAAGCCACCGGGCACAGCCAATGTTTTCAGAAAGTTTATGAACTTGTGTTGGGCCACATTCAATGCCTTTGCAGGCTGCATGCAGCCTGCAGGCTGCGGCTGGACAAGCTTGGATTAGAAAAATCTACAAACTAGAGACTTAGCAGACCTCTGATGTTTCATGATCTGCAAGAAACTTAGGACGACTATGTGTAAAGACCACAAACATCAATTTAACTGAATGGTTCCCACCACATTGGAATGAGGAAGCTGAGCAAACTCAGAGGACTCTAAGGAAGAGCTGATGTCATCTGAACTGTTTGGAATTATAAACTCCTCTAAACATATTTCAAAGCCACAACTCTTAAGAGTTGTTCTGATACATGGATTAAAAGAGGGATGACAAAGTGTCTGTCCTCCCACACTGGTCAGAGGGGCAGGTCACCGTTATGTTGGCAACACAGGCTGCTGAAAAGAATGTATCTGTCAAAAGTAATCAAGTAATGACCCCAGAACGCTCCAGAAACAAACTGGTAAATTCAGGTTGCTTTTAGACTTTCACAATGCTGGCACATAAGGGGAAAGATAAAACTAACATGTACAGATCATTATGTTGGATATTACATTTAATCCTCATTAAAAAGATACTATTTCCCCTATTTCACTAGTGAAAAAACTGATCTTTCAAAGGTTAAATTATTTAACACCAAGGTCAAAGGGTAAGTTGAAGAACCAGATTCAAACCCAGTCTGACGTTAAAACGTGTTTTTCCCTTCACATCGTAAGATGATCTCCTGCTAACAACCTCCAATCTAAACTTGCCCTACACTTCTAGTTCCATTCTACCAACTCTGCCTGACATTGTGAACTCAGCATCATTGTGCACCTCCAGTGTACCACACTCCTCAAGGCTCTGCAGGTACAGAAGGATCAGACAAAAATCCCTACCTTCATAGGTATTATTCTAGGGGTAACACAGGTAAATAAAACACTGAATAGTTTTCAGATAGTAACAAATTCTGTAGATAAAACAGAAGAAGAAATAGCAAATGAGGGGGATGGCAATTTAAACATGGTGCTGAGGGAAGGCCTCCCTGAGAACAGTTACCCACCCCCCACCCCCCAAAAAAAGGTAAAAGAAATAACAGGTAAAAGGTGTTCTACACACTTAAACTTGCCGCAACACTGAGAACTCAGGGTTCTATGTAAAACTTCACTGCATATAATGCACTCACTTATTTTACACATTTAAACAAACTCACCAACTGTGTTCTAAAGGAAGGAGTATATTACAGAGAAGGTAGTTTTTGGTCAGAGTAAACACACTTAATAACTAAACATATTGAAAGACTAAGACCAACTGAAAGTCTTTGCTTTGTCAGATTTTGGACCAAGCCTTTCCAAACGGAAAATTTTAAATTTTCCTTTTTAAAACGGTGTTTTAAAATACCATGCCCATCCAATAATTTCGCCAAGAAATTTTAAGGGAGAAAATCCTACTTCTTCCTTACCCATTAACCAGTGAAATGACTGAGCAAATTCACAACATCACTGGGGCTGCTTTCACGTAACACAGAAACAATACATGACAGACACAGTGGAACAGCACAGGTTGCCTACTATTTGAAAGACTTAAGAGGAGGAAATGTGTCAAAATTCAAAGTCTTAAATGATGTAGTTTTAAGTATGTTCATCAATTTTACCACTCAGTAGTAAAGTCAGCTACAGTTGTAAGGAATCAGAAATTTGAGGGGTGTGAAATAAGCAGAAGGACAGTAGTTAAGAATCTGTATTCGTGAAACCCCGTCTCTACTAAAAATACAAAAATTAGCTGGGCGTGGTGGCACGTGCCTGTAGTCCCAGCTACTCAGGAGGCTGAGGCAGGAGAATTGCCTGAGCCCAGGAAGCGGAGGTTGCGGTGAGCCGAGATCGCGCCATTGCACTCCAGCCTGGGTAGCAAGAGCGAAACTCCGTCTCAAAAAAAAAAAAAAAAAAAAAAGAATCTGTATTCTTCCCACATTTTCCACTTTTATAATGCTGAGAAAAAACAAATTTAATAGTTTTCTGCTGTATAAAAGAGACACATTCACTTTATGTCAAAAAAAAAGACTCATTCAATTTTCATACAACTATCTCAATTTATAAATTAACATTCTCCCACACTGCCCACACATATTAAGTCTCTTATGGTGTTCCTGATTAGAGAAGCAAAACTTGTGGCTACAATTCTCTTCCTGCATTTTAATATAAACAATCATCAGTCTTTTCTTCATAGAATGCAGTGTGAGCATCATCATCAGAATGCACCAGCCTGGGTGTGCAAGTTTACAAAGACTAGCAATAGCGAAAATTTTGGGATTTCTGAAGTTCAAGCTGCCTCCAAAGAACTATGTAAAAACTCAATCACTACAGAGGACCACACAGAAACTCAGGCATGAAGTTACATCGCTGTGGATTAGGAGAAGGAACAGAAAGCACCTCCACCAACCCATATGCCTGAGCAAATGAATACAAAACCTCAAAAGCTACAAAAATGTTTATATACCTAAATTAAAACTGGTGTCCACAGTAGTGGTCAGCAAAGTGCCTGTGAAGCACAAATTGGTAAGTATTTTAGGCTCTGAAGGTCATACGGTCTCTGTTAAACAATATGTAAATGAGTAGGTGTGACTGTGTTCCAATAAAACTTTGTAAGAAGAGGCATCAAGTTATAACCAGTCAGCAAGGTATAGTGTACCAACCTCTGGTCTAACATTAACCAAAAACCTCTTAATAAGCCAAAGAGGGTTGGGCACGGTGGCTCATACCTGTAATCCTAGCACTTTAGGAGGCCAAGGTGGGTGGATTGCCTGAGCTCAGGAGTTCGAGACCAGCCTGGGCAACACGGTGAAACCCCGCCTCTACTAAAAATTACAAAAAATTAGCCAGGCATGGCGGCATGTGCCTGTAGTCCCAGCTTCTCAGGAGGCTGAGGCAGGAGAATTCCAAGAACCCAGGAGGCGGAGGTCACAATGAGCTGAGATCATGCCACTGCACTCCAGTCTGGATGGGAAAGTGAGACTCCATCTCCAAAACAAAAAACAAAAGCCAAACAAACACTGTGCCCCCCTTAGGCCTGACGCAGTGGGAGGCCAAGGCAGGCAGATCATCTGAAGTCAGGTTTGAGACCATCCTGGCCAACATGGTAAAACCCTGTCTCTACTTTAAAAAAAAAAAAAAAAGCCAGGTGTGGTAGTGGTTGTCTGTAATCCCAGCTACTGGGATGGCTGAGGCATGAGAATCACTTGAACCTGGGAGGCAGAGGTTGCAGTGAGCCAAGATCACACCACTGCACTCCAACCTGGGCAACAAGGGAGAAACTCCATCTCAAAGGAAAGAAAGGAAAGAAATACAGTGTCTCCATCCAACAGCTTTCTGCATCTGTTACATTCAGCTTGAACTCCCCTCCCCCACCAACATATCAATACAGGAAAGTAATCGAGTACCATAATAATATCCTCCAGATAATAAATCAAATTAAATCCCAAGTCCTCTACCATTAACTGTATTACCTTGAGCAAGTCACTTAACTTGTCTAAATCTTAGTCTCCTTATCTGCAAAAAGAGCATAATAATGCTTGCCTATACTGTCAGGTTAGTGGAAGGGATGATCCAGGTAAAGTATTAAAAGCACATTCACAGACAGACAGAAGCCACTGCTTCTTCCTCTTGCAGAATTCCTGAGACTCAATGGAGACTAACCCCATGTAAGATACTTGGAAATCCATAAATGGCTAAATGAAAGGGTTACAGATACTCAAAGACGCCTTTCTAAGAACTTCTCAAAATATGCTGGTAGCAAACTACAATTCTAAAATGTAAAAAATAATCACAGAAAAGAATCTGGAAGAATGAACACAGAGTACAGGAAATTTTCATGCCTAAATAATCTGTTTCTTTTCTTGAGGCATAGTCTTGTTCTCTTGCCCAGGCTGGAGTGCAGTGGTGCGATCTTGGCTCACTGCAACCTCTGCCTCCTGGGTTCAAGCAATTCTCCTACCTCAGCCTCCCGAGTAGGTGGGACTACAGGTGCCCGCCACCATGCCAGGCTAATTTTTTCTATTTTTAGTAGAAACGGGGTTTCACCGTGTTAGCCAGGATGGTTTCAATCTCCTGACCTTGTGATCCACCCGCCTCGGCCTCCCTAAGTGCTGGGATTACAGGCTTTAGCCACAATAATCTGTTTCTTAATTGTAACTATTCAAATAATGAACAGATAGTACTTTTTAACCAGAAGAAAATATTATACACGGCATGTCTGTTTTAAAGTCCCTGTCATTCCATCTGTCACAACTGTACTGGAAATGAGTAAAAAGACACTGTTTCCTACATGTCCAAAACTGAAAAAAAATCTACAATTCTTACCAGAAGTCCCTAAAACCAATTAAAAAAAATTAAAATGGGAATGTATGCATCCAGATGTATGTTAACATAAATCAAATTCACTATTCTTTAGCCATACCTATACATGCTACTAAATTACAAGTGCTCCACTGTTAATGACATGTCCCTCAAGGGGGTGGGGGAGTCACAGGCCCAACATAGTATCATACAACAGACTGGAAACCCTTCTGTGTCTGTTAGCTTGGTGATCTCAGCATATTTCTTAAGGACCAGCTGTCCAGGTTTGACATACCTATCACTTCAATTGACAGGGTTTTTGTCACTCTCAACAGGGAAGCTTCCAAAACCACAAAAAAAAAAAAATGGGAGGAGGCAAACCACCCCTACATCTGCTCCCAATCCCAACAGGGGCACGGCAGCTGTTTGGGACTCAGCCAAATATAAACAGAGCAGTTTTACCTGCAGGGTACTTCCATGGCAGAATGTCCTTCAAATGAATTTCCATGGCCAGAGATCCTGCTAAGACTGGGCTATAGTCAATCCTTCAAAACCCACAAAAATTTCGGGTGAGGGTTAACATGGAAATGACGATGCATACTTTGGATTCTTGTAGAAGAGTCAATGTTCAGCTCTTCCCCCAGGAAAACAACAGGATGCAAAGAATCTCTTCTTCATCCCAAGGAGCCTGGGCTGGTGGCTATAAAAATGTTATGCCCTGGCTGGGGAAGCTGGCAGTAAGAGCAAGATATTCTGAACAATGGAAAAAGACCAGGATACAAAGAGTAAATAGGCTTTTCCTGTTGAAAATGCCAACTTCTACCAAAAAAGTAAAATACCACATAGGCCAGATATATTTTCTCAATATGGGACTGAAGAAGTCTTACAAGACCCTCATGAATGCTTTACTTTTGTTTGCAGCTACATTAATTAATAATTGAACAGTTAGTTTTAAGCACCGATTCTTGAACCTTGGCACACATGAACATCAGTTTAAGGCCTTGCTAAAGAATGCTGATTCTCGCTCCCAGGACCAGAAAGAGAACAAATCGGGAGGCCAGATCTGGTGATGCTTTTGCTCTGGAATTCTGACCCACGCTTGAGGAAATGATGTTAAGACTCGTAATAAGTGTCTGATTTTTGTATGGAACAGTTAGCCTTGCTCTGCCCCACTATCACATGATGGTCCTTGCTAGTCACCAAGACAAAAAGCAAAGCACTGAGCCTAAATGGATAGGGCAGGGGGTTGGGAGCAGGACAAACTGGGTAAGTAGGATTGGAAGGAAATGAAGAGTCTAACACAGGACAACACTCAACAGTAAAACAGAACAACATAGCAAATTACAGCAAAACAAAACAAAAACAGTAAGGCCCACATTCACTCATTTACTTTATTCTTTCTTTATCAACACTGGATTACCCAACAGGCATCACGATCCCGAGTTTGGGGCAAACACATGCACAAACACAAAATCAATGTAATTATCACGGAGAAAAGAAATCAGAACTCTTACAATAATGAAATAAAAATAATTTTAAATAACAAATTTATTTTTATAAAATCAGAACTCTGACATAGAGTTTACTTTGAAAATCATTAGGAGAGTACACTATAATCTTTTCTGTATTTAGGCTTTTTCTTGACATATGTTTATAATATGTGCCTGGCATGTGAAAACTCAGTAATGGGAGATAATCTTCTCACATTTCTCAGGCCCTAAAATATTACCTGTACTGAGTTGTTGAGCTTTAGCAACAAATAATATTGGTTCCAACACTTCAGTAAAGGGTCTTATGTATGTAAATAGCTATTACAGTATGATGAGCGCAATAATAAAGATAATAAAAATGTTACAAGGATCAGGAAGGAGCAATGCACTCTCTAGAAGATGGGGGGCCCTGCAATAGATTACTGGAAAAAACAAACCATGGGGAAAGTTCCACCAAATAGACACGGGGGAGAAGCACAGGGCAGAAGGAATACCACGTGCCAGATACGACAGCACGGGGAGTAGCTGAGAACTACACAGAGGAATGAGGTGTTGGCAGGGGACTGTGGGGCATCCAGGTCAATCCACAGACCTCAAAGCTGCCTGGCCTTAGAAACAGAGGCAGGGAGAGAGAAAATATATAAACAACTATGACACAGCTCTATACTAAAGAAATCTCAGCCATTATACAAGGGAAAAATAAACCTATTGCAGCTAAGTGGGAAAAACAGAATCCATGGCCCCACAATGGCAATGGTATCAACCACCAAAACTCCACCTTGTTTTGTCCCACTTTTTTTAAGCTCACTTCAAATTTCTGTTCATTCACAACTGCAGGCTCAAAGATTCACAAAAAGTAGCACTGGAAATGTTTGTAATTTTGTAACCTAACTCACACCCAGACAGAGCAAGTATCTGTTGGGAGCCACAGCCAACAAGGCCAGGCCAGACTTCCACCATGGCTTCCTTGAGGGCAGCAAACAGCTGGTGCCCAATCAATTTACACAGGCCCATGGAGATTCTTAATCCCAATCCCAAATCACAAGAACTTAGAGGTAGAAGGGATCTTGGAAGCAGCCCAGATCATCCTTCTGCTCCAAGGAGAGCTCGCTGCCAATGTGCCTGCCTCTGCTTGTAGACTTGAGCACCAAGGCCTTATCACCCTGAGAAAATCTCTCCAGGTTCCACTCACACCTCTGACTCAACCTTCCTAAAATGCTATTTTAATTCTATAGCACCCTCTCTGCCTTCACGGAAGTAAGCAATCTTTTAGAACTGTTCTCTGATACCAATGCCTTTACTTGAGGGAGTTTTAGGGCATGGCACTAAAATAGTAACCTACCATGATTCGAGAAAAGGAGAGAAAAGCATAAAGACAAAATGTGACCACAGTTTTGGGAACACATTTAACCCATCTTAGTTTTCTAGAGCTTCCAAACCTCCAGGGCTTAAAGATGGAGCCCTGTACTCTGGGACCCATATTCCTAAATGCTGTGTCCAAAGACACACAGAGCCAGCACATGATTAAGCTCACATTTCTTCTGTAAAAAAATTAAACGCACTTATTTTACAACAACGAGGGACAAGCCACTGGGATGAATAGATATTAAAGGAAGGGATGACTGCAGAATCCTCATTAAGACAAGGGACAACCTTCCAATATTTAATAATTCTTTGATGACCCCTAACAGACTAACGTAAGCATAAAAATTAGAAAACCAAAGTAATTCAGAGATGGAGACAAAAGGACCTAGAACCGAGTTCTAACTGTGGCACTTACTGGCTGTGTTATCTTGGACAAGTTACTTAACTACCAAACTTTATTTTACTCATCTGTAAAATGGGATAAAATTAAAGACGTGTAGTAAAGGTTTTAACACAGTGACAGGCAATAAGAAAATTCTCAATAAATAAGTTCCTGTTCTTGCCTGGTATGAATTACACAATAGCCTTTCAGCACTAACCTTACATCATATTCAACTCCCACACTCTCAGGACGTCCTCATCACTGTGTTGATCCCTAATTATAAATAAAAGGTAATAGTGAGGGAAATACACATACCAACAGATAAGGTACTCTATTAAACATATCTATTTATCATTGGTGAGCTCTCAGAAGCCACCCACTGTCCCCCTACTACCCTCCTCTGGTGGCTCCAAAGTGTTCAGGGTTTATCATTATCTATACAGCCTTACTGAGCACTCCTTTCTTCCATACCACATATCCAGTTCCTAAATGCCTCACGTGCATGCACCAGGCTCAGCCCAATCCTCACATCTTTGCTCACATTAACACCTTCCACCCTTGCTGATTTGTGTTTTTGAGACATAGTCTCTCTTTGTCGCCAGGCACCCAGCTGGAGTGCAATGGCGGGTGCAATGGCGGGATCTCAGCTCACTGCAACCTCCGCTTCCCAGGTGTAAGCAATTCTCCTGCCTCAGCCTCCAGAGTAGCTGCGAGTTCAGACATGTGCCACCATACCCATATTATTATAATAATAATATATAATAATTTATATATTATATTATAATATATAATTTATATAATTTATAATTATATAAATATGATTTTTATATTTTAGTAGAGATAGGGTTTCACTGTGTTGGCCAGGATGGTCTCAATCTCTTGACCTCATGATCTGTCTGCCTTGGCCTCCCAAAGTGCTGGGATTACAGGCGTGAGCCACCGCACCTGGTCCACCCTTGCTGATTTTAATAGGATTACCACTGATAATCTAACCCACACTATCAGCAGTAAATCACATACTCTTGTATTTTTTTATTATTATTTCTGTGCTTGCCTTCTCTCCCCAACTTGTTTTTATTCTAGTCTACTGCATTGTGATGACTTCTGCAGCATTCCCCACCCCACACCACTACTGCTCATGGCACAGCACTGAGCCGCCAATAAATACTAGAGAAGTAACTGTTAGACATGAACATCAGAGACAAATTCATCAGCAGCTTTGCTGCACAACAGTTTGATGGCCAAGGATCCACAGTTATAACTGTAAGTACAAAAATTAACCCATCAGAACAAAAATGTCTAAAATCAGTTTAGCCCCAGAAAGTTAAACTGGTAGTTCATTAAAGGCAGCATGAATCCTGCTAAGTGTTAAGCAACCCAGCCTGAAGCAATTTGCTTAATCTGCCAGAGAGGTAATAGGGACCAGAGCTGGGGAATTCAACATCATATAACTAGACAACCTCAAAGTGAAGGGGAGGACAAAGAGCGACTTAACACTATACTTAGGCTCCCACATGATGGTTGGTACCTCTGGAAAGAGGAACTCGTGGACATGTTATTTCAATTCTCTTTTGGTGTTTAACACAGGCTTGTGGTTTCCTGCAAAAATGGTTTCTGCTGCTTTGCTAAAACCTACATGAAGAAAACTCCCAATGGCCACTCCACAGGTGAGAATTCTGCCACCAGCTGTATCCTGTTATCCAAAGGAAACTGGAACTAGAAGCTACCAGGAGGTCCAGACACAGGAGAAGAAGACCATAAATTCAGTAAGTACTGACACTCCTATCCCTACAGTAATAAGAATAAACTTTAAATTTAGAAAACTTCACACACAGCTGGGTTTTATGTAAATTAACTTCAGCAGGGGTTAAAATAGATATCCGGCAAAGAGACTGCCAAATTCAAGCCTTTACACTTCCTTCAATCCTCCCTAGCCTCTATCAACCAAAAAGCAGGCCATCCAAAGGGCTAAACCAATTATAAACCACCTGGAAAGACTAAATATAGGCAAGTAGGCTCTCACACAAATGCAGACATTACTGAGCTGGATGACCTTACCTGAACAAACGCGAGACGTGTTAGGAATGATTTCTGAGGCACACACAGCCCACATTCTCAGGCCCATTATGTGACTATTGACGAGTCCTACAAGTATCAGGCACCGGGGATCAGAAACGCTAAAAATGTCAATGTTACCTTGTAAATTATGAAATTGGTTATGTCTTGAAAATATTGTTTTCAATGTTATAATTTCACAATACTAAGTCTTTAACATCTTGAGAACAATGACACTGTGAACACAAAGTGGCAGGTTGTGTTTGACAACCACCAAAAATTTGACGTTTTAAACAATAAAGACTTCAAATTAAAAACTTGCATATGTCATAAGTGAAAATCCTATAGATATGAGGAAGACTCCAATATTTTCAGCAGTCCCCCATTAAAGATTTCTCTGTTATTAATGGCTTCAATGAAAAATTTTATTTCTGATGGAGAATTTCTACTCATAAAACATTCCTGGCCCGAGTAATTCCTTAGACAGTCATTCTTGCTCTTATACACTAAGCAGGGATACTTCTGAAAATACTAATGATTTCTTTTACGCAGCAAAGAACTAGAGTAGTCAACTAAAAGCACATGAAAATTAACTCCACTTTAACACTGATGCCAGGTCGATACAGAACTTGTGATAACATGAATGGCATTTTTAGCAGAGAATCTATTTAAACACAGCATTTGGGGAGTGCAGCAGAGGAAGAGAAAGGGAATCAGGAATATACTTTTTAAACTATGAAAATAATGGACCTATGAGCTTTCACTACTTGGAGGAGGAGCTAAGAATGTGTTGGCTTATGGTTTTTAACCATTGCTACTCCTGCTGGAGAGTCAGCCACATAGTTTCATAGTGAACCCATGTTTACAGTTGAGAACACTTTTTTCATTTTATTTAAGTCACCTTTAAGAATTGGTATCACTTAGATGAGTGGGCTTTGTTTCTTAAGGATTCTGCTGTTCAAGTAAGAAGCGAGGATTTTATTTCTTCATTGCTTCCCATTATCATTTATTTCTTGTTGTTTATCCCAAGGCAGTTATGCCTGTTTACTGCGTTAGTGTCAGTGAAAGATGAAGTTTACACAACATCTACTGTGCACTAAAGTGCTGCACAGATGGCATCTCATTTGACCTACGGCAGCCCTCTGAGGCAACTGATTAACTGTTTTATACAGAGGGGAGAGGCCCCCCAGCTAGCTCCCTCCTCTCTCAGAATCCTCTTACTATGACCAAAGCAGACCATCATTCTTTAGTCGACATGGGATGTTTACTTGACTCTGACCTTTGGCTGTCTGCGGGTTTTTGGAGCAACCTTAGTTCTTCAGTTTTTCAGATCAGTCTCAATTCTAGCCATCTTCTAAAAATGACTTAACCTAGCACTGAACCAGCTGTTTGCTGCAGTGGGGGCCCTGCCATGGGACCTGTTTAACTTAGGTGGAGGATCAGAAAGCCAAGGTCTCAGCATTCTCCAGAGTTTATTTGGACTATTTATAGTTTATTCTATCTATAATCTCTGTCTAGAGTATGCATTCAAATATTTGCTGAAGTGAATTATTTCCCTTTCAAATACTTTGTTTGTGTGCTTCACATCTTCTCTTTCCTGTCCCTTCCATATCAAATGGTTCTCCTGACGACCTACGTCTATAAGCCTACATTCCTACTCTTCACTCCCACCCCCACACCCACACCCTGTTAAGACAACTTCCAAAGCAGTAGCTTTACTTTTAGGAACCCGTACCATGAAAACGTCAGTCTTTTTTCCCCTAAATTAATTTACTTTTTGACTGTAACAGTTTTCAGGGAAACTAGCCAGTTGTGCTCTTTCTGTGCTAATTATGACCAAATTATTAGCACTTGGATCATTCTGTTACAACAATGATTTTATAAAACACCTATGTGCATTTTTTGAATTTTTGAAGTATACTAATTTTAAAAGAAAGGTTCTATTTAGATGTCTAGCTGTTTCTCTAGCTATATTCTGCTGTATATGCCACATACATTAAATATTTCAGGTGTCACATACATAGTAATATGGTCTGTTTCCACATTTACTAGAAACAATTTATCATTACACATTTGTTATGTAAGTGCTATTTATCTCTTCACACAGCTAGAAATGCTAAAATGTTTTAAAGTACCACGTGTGTATTTTTCATGACAACTTCATTTTTTATCTTAGTTCAAGTGGGGAAATTAATTTTATACTCCTGTCCTATATGGAAGTTCTTAACATACGTAAACCCTCTACGAGTTTCCTACTAAGGAGAGTTCAAAGCTGGGTGTGGTGGTGCACACCCATAGTCTCAACTACCTAGTAAGCCAGGGGAGAGGACTGCTTGAGCAATCTCCCACCTTCAGGAGTTTGAGACCACCTGGGCAATGTAGCAAGATCCTTTGTCTAAATTTTCAAAAATATTAAAAATAGGAGTTCAGAAAATTTGAAATTCAGGGAACACTGAAGCTTCTCTTAAATTTGTTATTTCTAAATCCAGAAATGTTATCCCAATATAGACTGGCAATAACTTTAATAATTTTATTTTTAAAAAGCCATGTATTTAATCTTTCTTCTAAACCATTTTTAAGGCCGGGTGCAGCTGCTCACATCTGTAATCCCAGCCAGCACTTTGGAAGGCGGAGGCAGGTGGATCACCTGATGTTGGGAGTTCATGACCAGCCTGACCAACATGGAGAAATCCTGTCTCTACTAAAAATACAAAATTAGCCAGGTGTGGTGGTGCATGCCTGTAATCCCAGCAACTCAGGAGGCAAGGCAGGAGAATCACTTGAATCCGGGAGGCAGAGGTTGCGCTGAGCCAAGATTGCACCACGGCACTCCAGCCAAGAGTAAAACTGTCTCAAAAAAAATTTTTTTTCACTGAATTGCTGCAGTTATCAACATTTACATAGCATACTTGAGTTGTTTTTAAGAGATGGGTCTTACTATATTGCCCAGGCTGGACTCCAACTCCTGGGCTCAAGTGATCCTCCTGCTTCAGCCTCCGAAGTACCTGGGACTATAGGTGAGCACCACCATGCCAGCTTCCTGCCTTTTAACCTAGTACATGACTTTAAACTTTGATCTAATTTAACCAATTCTTCATCATAGCATTTTTCAACAATAAAAACTTGAAATTGAAATAATTTTAATAGCTTATAAAAAACATGAAATACTTAAGGACAAATTTAATGAAATGTAAGGTCTGTATATTGAGGACTGAAAAACTTGCTTAAAAAATACAAAATTAAAGATCTTTTAAAATAGAGATATACTATGGTAAATATATTAGCTTAATAATATTAAATGTCAAGTTTCCCCCAAATTGATCTACAAATTTAATGTTTGAGATGGAGTCTTGATCTGTCACCAGGCTAGAGTGCAGTGACGCGATCTCGGCTCACTGCAACCTCTACCTCCCTGGTTCAAGCGATTCTCTCGGCTCACTGCAACCTCTGCCTCCCTGGTTCAAGCGATTCTCCTGCCTATAGTCTCCCTCTGTAGCTGGGACTACAGGTGAGAGCCACCACACCCAGCTAATTTTTGTATTTTTAGTAGAGACGGGGTTTCATGATGTTGGCCAGGATGGTCTCAATCTCTTTACCTTGTGATCCGCTTGCCTCAGCCTCCCAAAGTGCTGAGAATACAGGCATGACCGCGCCCGGCCAAATGTAATGGACTGCTAGTAACAACGCCAGTTGTCATTTGTAAAGAACTGGCAAGCTGATTCAAAAACTTACGGAAATGCAAATGACTTAAAATATTCAAATCAATTTGAAAAAAAAATAAACAGAGGTACAACTTATACTACCTATTATGTGATCCCATTCTTATGAAATTCTAGAAAAAGCAAATGTAGTGACACGATGTAAACCAGTGCTTGCCTGGGCCGCCCAAGGATGGGAAGAGGCAATGACAAAAGGGCAACAAGAAACCTGAGAGTGAAAGAAATGTTCTATTTCCTGATTGTGGTGGTGGTTACATGACTGCATGTAGCTGTCAGAACTAACTAACCTAAGTACTTAAAATGAGTGAATTTTACTGTGTTTAAATTATACCCTAAATAAACCAGATTTTTAAAACTGTTTTAAATTGTTTCAAACGATTCAACAGTTCTTTATAATGCTGTAATGCTTTGTGTCATTGTGTTGAACACCAATTATCACTATTCCATGGCTGGGCCTGGTAGAAAATCTCAGCTTCCTCCACAATGACGGCAGTAACTGCCTGGCAACAAGGGGCCAACATGAAGTCACAACGGATGTGGCAAGTACATAAAACCAGGTAACTAAGATAGTGCCAAACGTTTGTTTAAAAGTACTACAAAGTAGATAGATAATAAGGATAAAAATGAGCAAAATTACAGTGCAACTTAACCAACTGCAGTCACATGATGTTACAGATCACAGAAAGCACAAAATTGAATGTTCCTGAGATGCGACATCTGTTTCTCCCCCACATCTGCACAGGAACATAAAATAACTGAACTCTCTTCACTGTCAATGCTTAAAACTCTGAGCCCTCTGTCTAACTGCAGGTCTGTCACATGCATACTGGCTAGTTCCAACAAAAGACAGTGATTAGGGCATACTGACTTTATTAAAGTTACAAAATGAAAGTCAAGGAGGGATGACCAAAAGCTATTTTGGAAAGGGAAAAGTTATTTTAAAAAGACTAACCATGAGCCTCTGAACTAGTTAACAATTTAGAAGAACCTTGTACAAACCATGTAATCTCTCTAGATGTTGGATTATTCCTCTATAAAACAAACTATAATGTTTTAATGCTACCGTTTTAAACACATGTTTTTTATAAAGCAGTATGAGTTGAAAGTGAATTATCTTTATTAGTATCCACACAATCAGGCACAACTCTTAAAAACTGCCGTTTAAAAAGGCACCGCAGTTCTTCCCCTACTATGGACTCCTAGGAATGCAGATTCTGTTTTCTTTAGTACTGCCCTATGTAACTGGGAACAGAGATTGTTGAAGGCTGCCTTTCCCGTGGAGTGAGGTTGAGAAACAGTATCATTATTTCAGAACACTCATGAACGTTTGTCTCTAAAATAGTCAAATTCTCTACTAAAAATGCCATTCACATTATCACAAGTTCTATACTGACATGGCAAGTAGACTGTTAAAATGGAGTTGATAATTTTCATGTGCTTTTGCTTGACTAAGTTAGTTCTCTGCCACCTAAAGTAAATGCATTCGTATTTTAAGATTCAGGGGTCTAATGTGTTCTGGCCAAAGTCTATGTGCATACTTATTAACAGATGAGTCAGTTATTTAATGCATGCTGCTTAACAATCACAGTATCCTTGGGCTGGAGGAAAACAAGTCGAAGAATCAATCTCTATCTTACAGGTGGCAGGTCCACCAGAAACGGCAAGTGTTGACTCCGAGGTATTCCGGGAAGTACACTTAGGAATCAATGTTAAACTTTTTACCTGAAACAGCAACTGTCTTTACTGGATTAATCCATCTGTCACAATCTGGAACTATCTGGAAAGAAGTATCCCCACTAACAGGACCCAACAGTAATTGTCCACTGTACACAGCAACTACAGCCCTAACCTTAGGTCTCCCTATTCTAGAAGGAACTATTATATGCAATTCCTTATTAAAAGAGGCACTTTCTGGTTGCACTAGGACACATATCCACATGTGAGATCTCTCATTTATCCTCTTGGTCAGGTGCAGTGGCTCATGCCTGTAATCTCAGCACTTTGGGAGGTTAAGGCGAGTGGATCACCTGAGGTCAGGAGTTCAAGATCAGCCTGGCTGACACAGTGAAACGCTGTCTCTACTAACAATACAAAATTTAGCTAGGCATGGTGATGCATGCCTGTAATTCAAACTACTCAGGAGGTTGAAGCAGGAGAATCACTTAAACCTGGGAGGTAGAGGTTGCAGCGAGCCGATATGGCACCATTGCACTCCAGCCTAAGTGACAAGAGCAAACTCTGACTCAAAAAGAAACATATAACACAAACACACACACACACACACACACACACACACCCCCCCAATAAGGGCCAGATCAAATGGTAGTCATAGCCCTCAAGGAACTCTGTTAGAAGAGACTAACATGTAAATACCTAATTGCAAGGCAGTGAAAATATTCTAGAAGTATTTGTGAAGCATAAAACATGAAATGGGAGCAGTTTCACAGAAGTTATGCTCTCTGACATAAAAAAAATTAGTAAAGATTAAACTCATTCCCCAAATACTAATTACATTTTAGTTCAGACTTTATAGAAAATTCTACAAATCCAGTTCACATTAGAAACCCTTTACTTGTTCTGCTTTGTTTGGATATTTTCATACCTTACAAAATCTCTCCAAGTGATACAATGAAACTCATCTTAGAACCAAGACCTCTCTTTAGTAGCCTAGTGTTCTTTCAAGTATCAAAGCTATATTGTTAAAATGCTAATATGCCTACTCTTCCAAGCTGCAAATCACAACCGATTCTACCAAAATTTTATCTGTCTGTTTCCAAAGATTTGTTACCTCTCATCTGCTACTAGAGATTTAAATTAGTTCAAGCTTAGAAGACAACTACTAAATCCACAATAATCTTCATAACACATTCCAATCTCGATACAGCTCTAGAAGGGCTAAGACTCTGACAGTCTAAAAGGGGCATTGGCCATAAGAAAGTATATTCAGGCTATTTCAAACATGTAATGCAAAGAGAGGGCCAGACTAGAAAATGAAACAGGAAAAATAGGCTTCCCAATTTCAGTTTCCTGTAACCTTAATAGGTCTTCATGGAATACCTCAAAAGGTCCTTTACCCTGAGAAAAATAAGAAAGCTTTTCCAACATAGTCTTATAATATTCACCCAAGAAAGAGTTTAAGAACCACCTACCTGCACAATATTTTGAAGTTTTGTTCTTTCATATTGAGACAAAAATACAAAGAAATTAAAATGTGCAAATTTGAGTACTTGAACATATTAGAAATCAGGCATCAAAAATGTCCTCCCCAACTCTGCATCAGGCAACACTTAAGTAAGTAAGCTGGATGAAGACAGAGAACACAGGCTGACCAAACTTGCTGGATCTAATGGGTAACAGGTTGGTAACAGAGCCCAAAGGACTGCAGGCCGAAATAACCCCTGGAACAGCCCATTATTATTTGAGTCATTCACTCATGCACCAAATTTTAGTAAGCAGCTATTACTAGGCATACTGTGTTACATGCTGCAGTTAGAACAATAAAAATACAATCTTTTCTCTCAAAGTACCTATGTTCTAAGACAAACACACAAAAACAAGGAAGACACAAGAGAGTGGTCAACTACCACCTGGGAAAGAAAGGACAGTTAGGAAGGTTTCAGAGAGGTAATCCAAGCTGAATCTCAGAAGTGGAAAGAAAAAAAAAACCTGATAATGCATTAGAGATGACAGAGAAGTCATCCTAGATGGATAAAACTGTGTACATATTCTTAGAGACATAATAACTCACAGATCTTTAGGGGAGCAATTAACGGTATTTCAGTAGGAACAGATCACAGAGTAGCATGGGGATGCTGTGAAGGGGTAAGGTGGGAGGAAGGGCTTGTGGAGTAGGCAAGCTCAAAATCACCATCAATGAAACATTTACTGAGTACCTACTGTGTACCAAGTACTGAGTATACATGTGCAAGGTCTGTATTTAGAATCAACTACATCAAATAAAGGTAGAAAAGTATAGAAGCACTTGTAAAATATACTGTAGAGCACACAAATGAATAATCAACAGCAAAAAACGGGTGCCAAAATTGTTAGAGTGCACTAATACATGAATGATCAACAGTTACATATGTGTGTGTAGTTAATACAGTAACAGATGGAGTGTCCAATGCAGACAAGGTAACGAGCGATTCCCAACTACTATTTACTCAACAGACCTAGCATATAATGGCCATTCTGGGAACCCCACCAAGACGGACACAGATACAATTTTTTAAAGGGTGGGAACAAAGTGAAGGGATGATAAACAGAATAAAAATCATGTTGTAAAAATAGCAGTGGACTATTAATTAAAGAGGATTAATCAGGAAAAAAGATCCAAGGACCTTTAGACTAAAGGATCTTTAAGTTTCTCTTAATTCCATGATTCCATAGCTTAACAACTGAGCAAAAATTTAAAAGCTTATTTCTGGTGTTTCAAAGGTTTTATTCAAGTCATCACTGTCACCAATAAAAAGGGGCCAGGCACGGTGGCTCACACTTGTAATCCCAGCACTTTAGGAGGGCAAGACAGGTGGATCACCAGGTCAGGAGTTCAAGACCAGCTTGTCCAACATAGTGAAAACTACGTCTCTACTAAAAATAACAAAAATTAGCTGGTTATATGTGGTGGTGGGTACCAGTAATCCCAGCTCCTCAGGAGGCTGAGGCAAGAATCGCTTGAACCCGGAGACAGAGGTTGCAGTGAGCTACGATCGTGCCACTGCACTCCAGCCTGGGCAACAGAGCTAGACACCATCTCAAAAAAAAAAAAAAAAAAAAAAGTACATTGTACCCATTATGATGAATAAGATGCAGTGTTAGACAGTACAAATGGGAAGAAGAATACAATACTGAATCCTCCCAAGGATTCCAAAATGACTAAAATCCAAATATATGCCTTTGAAGATCTTTAGCCTAATAAAAAGTCAAATTGGTAAACAGATACAGCAAGGTTAAAAAGTAATAAATGTCTAAAGATCAACAAAGATAATTACAAGTAAAATAAAGAGAAAACTACAGTTCAGTCTCTGGTTTCATCATTAACCTACGTATGAACTAGTAAAAGCAGCAGCAGTGATGGCATAAAGCAACTGACAATTCTAAACTGACATAACCTTACTGTTAGAGAGATGTTGATATAAATTTGTCAACAGCTGTGACTCTGGTATCAGACTGCCTAAGGTTAAATTCTAGCTACACTGCTTCCAAGCTATATAATCTTGAGCAACTCAATTATAACTCTGAGCCTCAGAGTTCTCTTTGGTAAAGACAGCTGAGTAAAAATCTACCAGTTCTAACTTCCCTCTTTGAAGTTAATTCCTTAAAACAGAATAATTATACAAAAACTAGGGAGAATGAGAAATGACCTAGGATAACGGGCTATGATAAAACCAAAAGGGAATCAAAGGAATAAATATGAATGTGGAAGGTTTATCATACAGATTAAGTTTCAAAACTCAGGAGTAGTAGCTATTATCCATGTTCTACAAGAAAACAGACAATAGGGCTCAAATAACTTATTTAAGGACACTCTGCTCAAAAGTGGCCAACTCTGGAGTCAATCTAAATCCAAAGCTCTTTTTTAATTCTAGACTATATTACCTTCCCAAATCTGTAACTGGATTTCTAACAACTATTTTTAACACATAGTGGAGCACACACATGGATGGGCACCGGCACAACAGGGACAGGGAAGGGAGATACTTCATTATTTGTGAAGAGGAAAGTCACCAGTCAGATAAAACTGAACAGAGGAAAGCATGTCAGACTTTAACCCATTGGTTGCTGGATCACAGACACTGTGTGGGAAGGGGAACAGTGATCATCAGGAAGTTCAAGGGCAACTAGGACAAAAAGTAGAAACACGGCCTCGGGAGGGTATTTCAAAACTGTAATCATTATGGCTTCCCCAGTACATACTAGCTGGCTGTGAGCATACAAGTATGCTTATCTAAAAAGGTTACGGTTAAAATCACAGGAATCTGGCTTCCAAATTTCAGTCAAGGCACATTGGCAAGGACTCATTACCAACTGACTCCCAGCACTGCCACCAGCAACATCACCCAAGGCAGGAGAGGGGGAAGCGGAGACCCAACAAAAGCCTCCCTAGAGGTCGCTTTATGTTGAAGCTGACTCAGATGTCAATAGAACTCACTGCCTTTGATGTAGCCAGTGAGTTCTAGCTCAAATGCTTTAGTCTCCTTTTTGCCCTTTCTCAGAAACAAGAAGAGGGTAGCAGGAAAAGAAAGCAAAGAAAAAGGGCAGAGGGAAAAGCAGCACACACAAAAAGATCCAGTGTTCACTACAGAGCTCCAAAAGAAACCAGCCCTGGCATGTTTCAAAAAACTACTGTCCATATTCTACCATTTTGTGCAATTTAGTCTTGGCTGCAACTTACTCTAGTGAACTCGTAACAGTGTGGGATCTGTAAGACCCAGAAAGAAACACTATGGCAATTGAATCAGTCAGATTTGATAAAATCAGATCGCTGGGGAGAAGAAAGTCAAACCTCAATTATTCCTAGGCTCAATGTGCAAAGCAAAATCCTTTTAATTTTTCCTCTTATAAACCATGTCCAACAGCAATGATCTCTACCTAACTCCTACATTAAATTTAGAAAATGTTCATCCCTTGTTTGTTCAAAGATTTTCTGTCCCATGCTCCCTTCTCTTTTTACAACTCGAGTTACATGAGATTGCCCACGTTTGAGGTTCTGTTCATTTTGTTTCAATCTCCTTTTCTCTGTTCTTCAAATTAGTTACTTCTTATTGAACTACAAGTGCAGTAATTTTTTGTCATCTGTTTTGCTGTTAAACTTGTCCTGCAAAATTTTTATTTCAAATATTTTTATAGTTTCTATTTCTCTGCTAGATTTCATAGTTTTGATTCCAAGTAGATTTTCCTGTGTGTAACTGAGTGTAGTAATAACGGCTCCTTTAAAATCCTTACCAGCTAAGTCTAACGTCGAGTCATCTTGGGATCCAATCTCCATGAATTAGTTTGTCTCTTGAGAATGGGTCACACTTTCCGGTTTCTTCATATTTTGAGTAACTTTAGATGCATCCTGGACATTGTGGCAATCATGGATTTTTCTATTCCTTCAAAGAATCTTGACTTTTTATTTTGTTTTAGCAGGTAGTTAGTGAACTCAGATGGCAAACTTCTGTCTCTTGATGGCAGCTCCAATCTCTATTCAGTTTAAGCATTAGCGTGGATGCCCCATTCAGACGGTATGAGGTATGGTTCAGTGATTTGGACAGATATTCTACACAGAATTAGGGATGTCCCATTGGGGCACTTTCTCTTTTTCTTCATGTTCCAATGACTGTGATTTATGGGACAAGTCGTAAGCACTGCAGGCTTCCTACGGACTTCCAGCTGCCCCACATGAGGCCTGCCATCAGGTGAAAAGCCATGAAAAAACAAGAAATTCATCCAGTGACTGCTGGTCTTCCACATACCAATGGCCCTCCAGAAACCACTGTTGTTGGCTCTCTAGCGCCTTCATGTAGTTGTTTTTTTGTACTTTATCCAGATTTATAGTTGGTAAATTAAAGCAGGATAAGTGAATCTAGTATTCA
This sequence comes from Saimiri boliviensis, assembly GCF_048565385.1. Taxonomy (NCBI): domain Eukaryota; kingdom Metazoa; phylum Chordata; class Mammalia; order Primates; family Cebidae; genus Saimiri; species Saimiri boliviensis. Next base: position 130,037,401 of record NC_133453.1, on the reverse strand, counting down.
CGTAAGATTTATACTGGAATGCAAGTTTAACAAATAGAGGACATTGGTAATTTTATTTCATTTAATGAAATTACCAAAGTTAAAATTCTTGTTCAGATTTCTCTATGGGAAAGGAAAAGTACATGCCTGTAAAGACACACTGAGAAAATATAAACTCCCAACATCTGACACTGAGTCCAAAAGGGACTTAGATACAATGTCACTCTACTTTAAATTGCCATGTGTAAATGACATATTTGAAGCACAAACCATCAACAGGAAAAGAACCACCGTAGCTAAAGAAAACAGGAGCAGAAAGAAAAATAGTTAAGGAAAGAGACTTCCCCACCCCCCATCCCCAAAAAATTACTATTTAAAAAGCAGGAACAGTTAACTCAAAAAATAAATAGGGGGATTTAGTATGTAGCAAAGACTGTTGAACACATCATCAGGATATAAATATCAGTATATTGGTTAATTCATACACTTAAACTTTTTAGTGTTAATACTGTATTAGCACTGTGCAAAGTGCTGGAAATAGAGATATTATCTACTATCTGGGTGTGGTGGCTCTATGCCTGTAATCACAGCACCTTGGGAGGGCGAGGCAAACGGATCACTTGAGGTCAGGAGTTCCAGACCAGCCTGGCCAACATGGCAAAATTCCATCTCCACTAAAAATACAAAAATTAGGCAGGGCGCGGTGGCTCAAGCCTGTAATCCCAGCACTTTGGGAGGCCGAGGCGGGTGGATCAAAAGGTCAAGAGATCGAGACCATCCTGGTCAACATGGTGAAACCCCGTCTCTACTAAAAATACAAAAAAGTAGCTGGGCATGGTGGCATATGCCTGTAATCCAAGCTACTCAGGAGGCTGAGGCAGGAAAATTGCCTGAACCCAGGAGGCGGAGGTTGCGGTGAGCCAAGATCGCGCCATTGCACTCCAGCCTGGGTAACAAGAGTGAAACTCCGTCTCAAAAAAAAAAAAAAAAAAAAATACAAAACTTAGCCAGGCGCAGTAGCAGGCACCTGTAATCCCAGCTACTTGGGAGGCTGAGGCAGAAGAATTGCTTGAACCCTGGATGTGGAGTGAGCCAAGATCATGTCACAACACTCCAGCCTGAGTAACAGAGGGAGACTCCTTCTCCAAGAAAAAAAAAAAAAAAAAAAAAAAAAAACTATACATATATAGACACACACACACACACACACACACACACACACACACAGTCCCTGCCCTTAAAGAGCTTAAAACCTAGTGAAAAATAAGGTAAAAAAAATGAGCTCTATAACTTGATAAGACAGATAAGATGCAATGAAAGTGTATTCATTTTCTATTGATATCATAAACTACCACAAACTCAGTAACTTGAAACAACAAAAAAAAACTCTGTTCCTGCATTCTGTAGCTTAGAAATCCGAGATGGATCACAGGGCTATAAAAATCAAGGTGTCAGCTGAGCTACATTCCTTTCCAGAGGCTCTCCAGGAAAATCTTTCTCCCTGCCCTGTATTGCAGCTTCTAGTGGGCATCTGCATCTCTTGGCTGTGGCCCCTTTCTCCATTTTCGAAGCCAGCCAAGTCAAATTTCTCCGACCCTTCTTCCATCGTCATCTCTCTCTCTGCCCAAAGGCAAGAAAGGTTCTCTGTTTTTAAAGATTACTGTGATTAGACTGGCCCATCTGGGTAATCTAAAATAATCTCCACATCTCAAGGTCTTTCATTTTAATTATATCTTCAGAAAACCTTGTGCCCAAGTACATGGACAACTTTCGGGGGGGGGGGGGGGCATTATTCTGTCTGCCACAGAAAAAGTATCACAAATGGCTCAAAGACGGAGCAAGGAAGGGATTTCTGTCCAGCATGAGAGTGACAAGGTTCATTAATAATATCATACCAGTGAACTTCCGCCATATCTTCTAAGAACACATTACAATGATGGGTAGAATGCAGGGCAAGCTGGGGGGCGGAGGGGGGCCGGGGGGGGCTGTGTACTTTCCAGGGAGAATAAGCAGTCTGTACAAATGCATATACACATAAAATTTCACAGAATAATCAGAAAACTGCTAGAAGTTTGGAGCAAAAGCTTGGTGAGTATGTGTGTGATAGGAGCAGGAGAAAAGGCCAGAAAGGTAAAAACAAACAATTATAGACTGATACGGAATTTAAACTTGACTCCAAGTGCAACGGGAAGCCATTAAAAACCTGTAAGCATTAAAACAGCATGACATGCATGCCCAAGAAAGCAATTTTTGCCCTTGATATGAAAATATATTTTAAAAGTAAGTCTGTGAGTGGGAACTTGGGAAGCTATTGCAGCTGTCCTGATAAGGACTAGTGAACCTAAATATGGACAATATAAGAGGGATGAAGAGGAGAAAACAAACTTGAGAAACAGTTGAAAGGTAGCACAGCTAAAACTTAGTGATCTGACATACCTGAGAGTGAAGACTAAGTAGGAGTCCAGAAAAATTTTCACCTTAACTACATAGATAACGGTACTATTAAGAAAAAGTAGGCCAGGCATGGTGGCTCACGCCCGTAATCCCAACACTTTGGGAGGCCAAGGCCCATGGATCACTTGAGGTGAGGAATTCGAAACCAGCCTGGTCTACATGGTGAAACCCTGTGTCTACTAAAAGTACAAAAAAAATTAGCCAGGCATGGTGGCGGGTACCTGTAATCCCAGCTACTGTGGAGGCTGAGGCAGGAAAGTCATTTGAACCCCGAAAGCAGAGACTGCAATGACAGAGTGAGACACTGTCTCAAAAAAGAAAAAGTACATGTATAAACAGTAGTTTTAGGGGCAGACAAGTTAAATTCTAGGTGTGTTACTTTAGATGTGTTTTTGATATAGCCAAAGGGTACCAGCTTGTGACAATGAGCACCAGAAAGATGGATATATGGATCTCAAGTTCATGAAAAGTCTTGGTTAGAGATGTAGATTTGGGAATCATTTGCACAAAACTGACAGTTTATAAGCATAGATGAAATTGCCTGGAAAAGTGTATGCAGAAAAGTATGACTCCATGCAACACTCTAAGGAAAACAAATATTTAGAAAGAAGCCAGAGAGGAACAAGAAAGACTGGTGTAATAGAAGCCATTAAGGAGAAGACAGCAAGATTGATGCTTATAATGATGGCACCGAATCATCATGGAAATTTTAAGCTGTTAAGTAATTTATTAAAGTATATAATGTTTAAGAAAAAGTTATCCAAGATGCTCAAAATTTTAAATTTCTAGGAGGGTAAATCTTCAGTTGTTAAAAACTACCAACTATTCAAAATGATTCCCCTAAGTTTTGAACTTAGTAGAAATCTGGCTAATCCATATTAGGTATTAAAAAATCAGTATTTAATGTATGTTAACATGAATGTCTAGAGATTTAAAAAAAAGAAGAAAATAAAATAAAAATCAGTATTTAAAAATAATTGTGTCTATAAGGATTTTCACTATTAAAATCTGGAAATTATATAACATCAGGAGAATGATTAATATATAAATTAGAGCTATAAGAGAAATTTTATAGCATGTATAAATGCTTAATCAACGTAAAGTGATAACTAAAACACAGATGTGTAGCACTCCATACACAAATAGTTTAAAAGAAAAAAAAGCCGGTCACAGTGGCTCATGCCTATAAACCCAGCACTTTGGGAGGCCAAGGTGGAAGGATCACGAGGTCCGGAGATCAAGACCATCCTGGTTAACATGGTGAAACCCCGTCTCTACTAAAAATACAGAAAATTAGCTGGGTGTGGTAGTGGGCCCCTGTAACCTTAGCTACTCGGGAGGCCGAGGTAGGAGAATCGCTTGGACCTGAGAGACAGAAGTTGCAGTGAGCCGAGACTGCACCCTGCACTACTGCACTCCAGCCCAGGCAACAGAGCAGGACTCTATCTCAAACGAAAAAAACAAACTAAGACATAAAAGAGAAACAGAAAAGAAAAAGAAAGGATAAGTTCAAATGTTTATAATGATTATTCCTGGAAGTTACAATTATGGGTGATTTTTATTTTTCTACTTCATATTCTAAAGTTTCCGTAAGTTCAGTTCCACATATGTCAGAATTTCCATAACAAACATATATTACTAAACATCAGGAAAACTGGAATACCTATTTTTAAGGAATACTTAAAAGTTAGTGTTTTCTTTATAACTCTTTAAAGCAGTACCTTACCCCTCAAAGAGACCTACTTCTACATAGCAAACATCCAAATCTTCCTTCATGAAGCTCTGGCTTACAAAGGCCAAACAGAATATTCATTACAATTAAGTAATACAGTCACAACTCAAAGTCATTCTCCACCAAAGGCTTGAGTTCTATAAAAGACAACAGACGTAGTAAGCAAAAGAACCTAAAGGCAAATTATTTGGTTCGTTACCATGCAACCTGAGGAAACAGCTGTGTCCAAATACAGAGTGACATACAGATCACTACAAGAACTTGGGGCTACTCAGAGGCCAAGGGTACTGAGACAGGCACTCTCCAATCTCCACCTCCTTCAACTATGGCTCCAATTCTGTACACTGCTGAATACAGTCAGTCCAGTGCTTCCCAAAAGAAAGGTAGGAAGTGTCTCTCTTTTTAATAAATCTTCATGGCTTCCTTCACCCTTTAACCAAAAAAAAAAAAAAAGGGGGTTTAAAAGCCAAGATGGTATTTTCCTTAAAAAAGAACATGCTCTCTTTAATTTTGGTGGCTAACTTCTTATCTTCCAAAGAAGCCACCACAATGGCATATCCCAGTAGGCCCTCAATCACAGTAAAAAGAAGCACTCACTGTGATGTCAAGTAGACCTAAATTAGGATTCTAGACATCCCTCTATTTTAGATGTGTTACTTTTTAAAAACTGATTTAAAAATACAAATGCAGAATATATTATTTCTATGAGGTCTGGGGAATTCATTCAACCTTCACTTTACAGGTTCAGGTTCCTGGTCAGAAACAAGGGGATCATGCCCTTCTTATAACACTATGGGGAGGTAAACAAAACCTAACTAGCATGTCTTGCTGCAGTTGGTGTCTGCCTCACAGTAGGATAATAAACTATAGTCATTACTGTTACTGCATTGAATAAACTGAGGACTACTTCCTCAAATCTATAACATCATGAAACTTTTAAAGAAGGTTCATGACCTCAACAAGAACACACAGCAATAATTTCACATGAGACAAATAGACCCATTTTGGAGAGAAAAGCTGCCAACATGAGCTGCAAGAAAATAAAACGTGGGTTATACTGGGCACACTGCCTATAGGGTAGCCCTGCTCTGCAAAGAGCAGTTAAAAAATAATAATAAAATTTAAAAATAAAATAAAATAAAAAAAAGTGAGAAGTCGGTATCCCTATAGAGACTGAGGCAGTGCAATCATTATTTGGATTCTGAATAAAAAGGATTGATTTTCATCTCTAACACCTTATTAAACTCTTCCTCAATTCAAAGCAGAAAGGTCTGTTTAACTAAAAACGTTCAGTGTATATATCCAACTGATTAAACAATTAAACACCTCTGATTTTGCTTACAAGAAGAATAATAAACTTGCAGAAGTTTAGAGAGGAAAACTACAAAGGGTATGATTCTTTACTCAAAACTCAACTGCAAGTTGGAAAGATGCCACGAACTGTAAAAAAGACCTTTACTGATTTTCTAATTATGTTTAGGGCAAGATAAATAAGGAAGATCTAAGATTTAAGGCTCAGAGTGGTGATGTGCAAAACAAAGTCCATCAAAGAGTTCTTTTTCTATTTTATGTCCTCCTTTTCTATTAATGAGAATGAACTTCAGGATACATAACATAGAATAAATAATTCAGAGCATCTGACTTAAAGGAGTTTGTCCTAGACTAGAAAGAAAGAGATACTTCCTAAGTCCCAAAAGAAGCTTATATAAGAATAAAACAGATGGAAGATTACAAAGGGATTACAGTAGTTTGCATTAAGAAGCTAGATTCAACAACCTGTAATCTATTGAGTTTTATCTCAGTGTCAGACAAAAATTCTTAAAGGGATGGACTGTGAGCCTTTGAAAGGGAAGCAATAATCTAAAAGCCCAGCATATACCTACAATAAGACATACCACAGTTCTTTTTTCAAAATAATTTTATCATCCAAGTGGTTGGTAACAGAGATTAAACTAAGGAAAACTAAAAACACTGTGTCTGAATTTGAGTAAAGTCTATGCCCAAATACCCCATGATACTACTGTGAACAAATTGAAGAAATCTGAGTTTAGATGACATGGTAGCTACAGGTATCAACGGTATGACTAAAATTCTCCTCCCTCAGCTCGTTCTTTTGTCTGTGCTTCTAGGTAAAATCTAGGAATTTAGCGAAGCACTGTGGGAAGGAGAGAATATGCCTCGTGTCCCACAGTTGCCATCCTCAACCCTATAATGGTTCTGTAAACACAGCAAAATGAATAATTCAGGTATCTTCAAGAAACAAGGTTTTTGTCTAGACAACACCAACTCTTTTCCCCACTCCCACTCTGCCTAATTCTAATGAACACATGTACCAATGATTTTTAAAACTCTAATGACCAAATGATCAAACATACAGACTATATTAGGTTCATTAAGAACACTTACATATTAGAAAGTAGAATGAAGATCCAAAAAGCCTAAAAGGCTAAAAGGATGTACCAAGTATAGGCATGAGACGCCCAATATACCAAGATGAAATTTAATATGACTACACATAAACCATGTACTTTTGTCAAAACAACAGGGTTCTTCATTGAAACTCCCAAATGGGCTGGACGCAGTGGCTCATGCCTGTAATCCTAGCACTTTGGGAGGCTGAGGCAGGCAAATTATAAGGTCAAGAGATTGAGTCCATGTTGGCCAACATGGTGAAACCCCTAAAATACTCTCTACTAAAAATACAAAAATTAGCTGGCGTGGTGGCGCGCACCAGTAGTCCCAGCTACTTGGGAGGCTGAGGCAGGAAAATTACTTGAACCCGGGTGGCAGAGGTTGCAGTGAGCCGAGATCACACCACTGCACTCCAGCCTGGCAACAGAGTGAGACTCCGTTTCAAAAAAAAAAAAAAAAGAAAGAAAAGAAAAGAAAACTCCCAAATGAACTCAGAGAAAACAAGAAATCTATCTTAAAGTAGCATATACAACAAGGACTTGTGGGTTTTGGTGCCTAAAAATCTCTACTCTGTCAATAAGATGACAGATCAAGAAAAGAGATAGTCTGGATCAATTTCTTGCTGCCAGTTAAGAGACCAAATGAGCTTCAGTGAGTAACTCAAAACAGTTATGAAATATTAGGTCAAGATAACAACTAAGGTGTGCAGGGTCTCATTCTGGGGTGATGAAAAGGTTCTAAAACCGATCACAGTGACAGCTGAACAACTCACTGGATATACTAAAATAATTGTACACTTTAAATGGGTAAGTTATATAACATGTGAATTACATCACAGTAAGTTTTTTTTTTTTTTTTTTAAAGAGTTTAAAAGGTTAGGGAGTGGCCAACAGAGCTGACAAGAGGCAGCTAGTGTGTGTGTGTGTGTGTGTGTGTGTGTGTGTGTGTGTGTGTGTGTGTGTGTCTGTCATGCAGAAGAACAGAAGGGGCAAGTAAATACAACACCTTCAACTGAAACATCCAGGTACATGCACTGAGATTAATCAAGGAAACAACTTGACCCACAGAGAACAGAGAAAAGCAAGGCAGGACAACAGCGCACCTGGGAGCAACATGGAGCCAGGGACTCAGGGAAGCAGTTAGCGAATAAACCACCCAAGGAAACCACACTTCTCCCACAGATCTCTGCAAACTTTGGGTTAGGAGATCTTGTGAACTCACTCCAACAGGGCCTTCAGTCTTTAGTCTGACCGACAAAGCCACGTGGAGTCTTGGCAGAGCAACTGCTCAGGCATGAGTGAAGACCTTGGAACCTTAGATATTGGGCTTTCTGGCAAAAGTAGCTGCAGCTCCGGCAAAGTGGGAGGTTAGACTCCTGTACATACCCCTAAGAAAGAGGCTGAATCCAGGGGACTGAGCAGCAACAGCCCACAGGACCCACTTCCACAGCAGCTCACAAGATAAGACCCACTAGCATGGAATTCTAGCTAGCTACCAGTAGTGCCTCTGTACCTCCCTAAGAAGGAGCTCCCAGGGGAAGGGGTGGGCCACCATCTTTGCAGTTCCAGTCTTCGGACTTTGGAGAATCTGAGCTGACCCAGAGCAGAAGGGATCCCCCAGCACAGCACAGCTGCTCTACCAAAACATGACCAGGCTGCTGCTTCAAGCAGGTGCCCAATCCCATTCCTCCTCACTGGGTAGGACCCTCCTAACCTGGGCCTCCAGCCACCCCAGTCCGAGCTCTCCGGTCAACAGGGATCTCAAGTCCCCTTGGAATGAAGCTTCCAGAGGGAGGGGTGGCCACCATCTTGGCTGTTGGGGTGACTTAGCTGTTCCTGCCTTAGGACTTCAGAGTGTCTGAGGTAACTGAAGGCTGAAGTGGACCCCCAGCACTGCACACATGCTCTACCAAAACGTGGCCAGAGTGCTTTTTAAAGCGGTCTTGATCCTGTTCCTCCTCACTAGCGGACCTCCCAATTGGAGTCTCCAGCCACTTCCTACAAGTGCCTTTGGACCAGCAACAGGTCCGTTCCTCCCTGGGACAAAGCTCCCAGGGGGAGAGACAGACTGCCATCTTTGCTGTTTCACAGTCTTCACTGGTAACACCTCCAGATTCTGGAAAATTCAAGGTGACCAGGAACTGGTAGAGACCCCAAGTATACCAGAGCAGCCCTAGGGAAAAGTGGCCAGACTATTGCATGGGTGCCCATTCCCGTATCTCCTCACAGGGCAGGTCCTTCAGGCCTGGGGCTCCAGCCACTCCCAACCAGAGGCACTGAGCTAGCACCAACTCAGCAACTCCCGGGACAGAGCTTCGAGGGGCAACTGAAAGCCTCTCGGCCACTGACTCTACTGTGGAACTGCCCTTGCCACCCTCGATCTGACAAAGGAGCCAAGACATTAAGTGCCTTATCCACACCTCCAACAAGATGCAGTCAACTCAAGGAGAGGAAGCCAGTCTGTCTCTCACAGGCCCCGCACACCCCCGATGACTCATCACCGGACAGGGAACCGCTGGTTTGGACTCACAGCACAGATCCTCCATCCTGGGCTGACTGCACTCAGCGACTGCTGACCTGCATCTCTCTGAGGTGGAGTCCCCCAGGAGTTAAGCAAACAATCCTTGGCCAAAACCACTACTCAGATCTCTCCCTCTGCTGCCGGTAAGCTGGGGATAAACAAAAAAGCACCAAGATCTCCGCAGAGCTGCGGTGGGCAGCCCAGGAGTGCCAAGTCACGAACTACAGCCAGCACTCAAGGGGGAGAAGAATCCATACTTTCAGACACTGTGAGGGAACATGGCTGCAACTGTGAGAAAACTCAGGGGAGCCACACAACTGAACAACTGTTGAATCTACCAACTGTCCAATAAGCCTAAGTTCCGCCTGCTGGATCATACCCCAAAGTTTCAACATCAAAAATACCTGACATATATATCCTCCCTTCTGAAACCAGAGGCAAGAAGTCAGCTTCAAATAAACACCCTACACAAAACTCTGGCCCAGTGAAAACATTCAGAAAAGAAATCTATACCCACACACACCAATGAGAAATAACCAATGCCAGAACTCTAGTAACTCAAATGGCCAGAGTGTCACATGTCCTTCAAATGACCACACCAGCTCTCCAACAACAGTTCTTAACCAGGCCTAATGGGCTGGAATGACAGAAATATAATTCTGAATATAGATAGGAACAAAGATCACGAGATTTGGGATGATGACAAAACCCAATCCAAGGAAAATAAGAAGTATAAAAGTGATACAAGAGCTAAAGGATGAAATAGCCAATGTTTAAAAACAAAAAACAAATAAACAAAAAACACCTGAAGGGTCTAATAGAGCTGAATATCACACTATAAGAATTTCACAATGCAATTACAAGTATTAACAGTAGAATGAACTAGCTGAGGAAAGAATCTCAGAACTTGAAGATTGGTTTTCTGAAATAAGATAGACAAAAATAAAGAAAAAAAAAATAAAAAGGATTGAACAAAAAACCTCTTAAGAAATTATGTAAAGAGGCCAAATCTACGAATCACTGACATCCCCCAAAGGGAGAAAGAGAAAGCCAACAATAGATTTCAGAATATCATCCATGAAAACTTCCCAAACCTTGCTCCAGAGAGGCCAACAGTCAAATTGGGGAAATACAGAGAACTCTTGCAAGATTCTACAAAAGAAGATCATCCTGAGGACACACAATTGCCAGATTTTCCAAGATCGAAATGAAAGAAAAAATGTTAAAGGCAGTTAGGAAAAAAGAGCAGGTCACCTGCAAAGGGATCCCCACCAGACTAACAGTGGATCTCTCAGCTGAAACCCTACAAGCCAGAAAAGATTGGGGGTCTATATTCAACATTCTTAAAAACACACTTAAGCACACAGACCAGTATCGCTCTAAAGCAACCATACAAACAAGCCAACATAATAACCAGCTAAAAGCACAGTGACAAGATCAAATCCACACATACCAATACTAACCTTGAATGTAAACAGGCTAAATGCCCCACTTAAAAGGCACCGAGTGGCAAGCTCAATGGTATGCTGTCTTCAAGAGACCCATCTCACACATAATGAGTCATAGACTTAAAACAAAGGGATGGAGAAAAATCTACAAAGCAAATGGAACACACGAAAAGTAGGAGTTGCAATCCTAATTTCAGACAAAACAGACTCCAAACCAACAAGAATCAAAAAGGACAAGGAAGGGCATGGCATAATGGTAAAGGGTTCAATTCAACAAGACAACCTAACTATCTTAAACATATATGCACCCAACAGAGGAGCACCCACATTCATAAAGCAAGTTCTCAGCAACCTACAGAGACATGGACTCCCCACACAGTAATAGTGGGAGACTTCAACACTCCACTGAAAGTATTAGACAGCTTGAGGCATAAAATTAACAAAGATATTTAGGACCTAAACTGAGCACTGAACCAAGTGAATCTGATAGACCTTTTACAGAAATCTCTACCAAAAAGCAACAGAATATACATTATTCTCATCATGACATGACACATACTCTAACATCAACCACATAAATGGACATAAAACAATCCTCAACAAATGTAAAAGAAACCAAATCATATCAAACACACTCTCAGACCACAGCACAATAAAAACGGACATCAACACAATGAAAATCACTCAAAACCATACAACTACATGAAAATAAGAACATGCTCCTCAATGACTTTTAGGTAAATAATGAAATTAAGGCAAAAATCAAGAAATTATTTGAAAATACTGAGAACAAAGATACAAATACCAGAATCTCTGAGACACAGCTAAGGCAGTGTTAAGAGGAAAATTCGTATCACTAAATCCCCACACCAAAAAGAAAGATCTTAAATTAACAACCTAACCTCACAACTGAAACAATTAGAGAAGCAAGAAAAAAATCAACCCTAAAGCTAGTAGAAGATGAGAAACATCAAAAATCAGAGCTGAACTGAAGGAAACTGAGACATGGAAAAACCATTCAAAAGATCGCTAAGGTAATCAATCACAAAGGAAAGAGACTATACAAATAAACACAATTAGAAGTAACAATGGGAATGTTACTACTGACTCCACAGAAATAAAAACCACCACCAGAAACTATGACAAACACCTCTACCCACACAAACTAGAAAAACTACAAGGATAAATTCCTGGACACATACACCCTCCCCCTCAAGACTAAGCCAGAAAGACATTGATTCCCTAAACAGACCAATAATGAGCTCCAAAATTGAATCAGTAATAAAAGCCTGACAACCAAAAAAGGCCCAGGACCTGATGGCTTCACAGACCAATTCTACTAGACACACAAAGAAGAGCTGTTACCATTCCTACAGAAACTATTCCAAAAAATTGAAGAGGAGGGAATCCTCCCAACTCATTCTGTGAGGCCAGCATCATCTTGATACCAAAACCTGGCAGAGATACAACAAAAAAAGAAAACTTCAGGCCAATAACCTTGATGAACATCAATGCAAAAATCCTCAATAAAATGCCTGAAATCAAAATCCAGCAGCACATCAGAAAGCTAATCCACCATGATCAATCAAGTACGCTTCATCCCCAGATGCAAGCTGGTTCAACATACAAAAATCAATCATTGTGATTCATCATATAAACAGACTAACAATAAAACCACTATTATCTCAATAGATGCAGAAAAGGCTTTTGATAAAATTCAACATCCCATTATGTTAAAAATTCTCGAAAAACTAGGTGCTAAAGGAACATACCTCAAAATAATAAGAGCCATGTATGACAAATCCACAGCCAACATCATACTGAATGGTCAAATGCATTCCCTCTTGAAAACTAGCACAAGACAAAGATGCCTCTGACCACTTTTATTCAACATAGTATTCGAAGTCCTGGCCAGGGCAATCAGGCAAAAGACAGACATAAAGGGCATCCAAACAGGAAGACAGGAAGTCGAACTATCTATGTTTGCAGACAACACAATTCTGTATCTAGAAAACCCCACAGTCTTGGCCCAAAAGCTCCTTCAGCTGATAAACTTCAGCAAAGTTACAGGACACAAAAATCAGTAGCATTCCTATACACCAACAGCAACCAAACTGAGAGCCAAATCACTAACACCACACACACAAAAAAATCAAATAATAAAATAAAATACCTATGAATACGGCTAACCAGGGAGGTGAAAGATCTATACAAGGAGAATTATAAAATACTGCTCAAAGAAATCAAAGACACACATGGAAAAACATGCTCATGAATAGAAAGTATCAGTATCACTAAAATGGGTACACTGCCCAAAGCAATTCAGAGATTCAATGTAATTTCTATTAAACTACCAACAACATTCTTCACAGAACTAAAAAAAATTAAAATTTATATGGAACCTGAGAAAAAGGTTTTCTTTTTTCCTTTCAGAAAAAAAAAAAAAAAAAAAAGAGCCTGAATAGCCAGGGCAATCCTCAGCAAAAAGAACAGAGCTGGAATAATCACATTACTCAACTTCAAACTATATTATAAATCTACAGTGACCAAAACAGCATGGTACTGGTATAAAACAGGCACAAAGACCAATGTAACAAAATAGAGAGCCCAGAAATAAGGTCACACATCTACAACAATCTGATCTTTGACAAAGCTGACAAAAACAAACAATAGGAAAAAGACTCCCTATTCAATAAATAGTGCTGGGATAACTGGCCAACCATACATAGAAATTTGAAGTTGGAGGACCCCCTCCATACACCATGTATAAAAATTAACTCAAGATGGATTAAAAACTTTCATGTAAAACCCAAAACTATAAAAACCCTGGAAGACAACCTAAGCAATACCATCCCGAATATAGGAACGGGCAAAGATTTCACGACAAAGATACCAAAAGCTACCACACAAAAAAGCAAAAATTAACAAATGGGATCTAATTAAACTTAAGAGCCTCTGCACAGCAAAAGAAACTGTCAACAGAGTAGACAGCCTACAGAATGGGAGAAAATAATTGAAAACTATGCATGTGACAAAGGTCTAATATCAAGCATCTATGAGGAACTTAAATTTACAAAAGAAAAACAACCCAATTAAAAAGTGGGAAAAGGACATGAACAGACACTTCTCAAAAGAAGACATACAGGTGGCCAACAAGCATATGTAAAAAAAGTTCAGTATCACTGATCATTAGAGAAATGGAAATCAAAACCACAATAAGACACCATCTCACACAATTCAGAATGGCAATTACTAAAAAGTCAAAAAACAGATGCTGGCAAGGTCGCAGAGAAAAGGAACCCTTATATACTGCTGGTGAGAGGATAAATTGGTTCACTCACTGTGGAAAGCAGTATAGCAATTTCTCAAAGAGCTAAAAGCAGAACTACCATTCAACCTAGCAATCCCATTATTGGGTATACACCCAGCAGATTATAAATCCTTCTACCACGAAGACACTTCCACATCAACATTCACTGCAGCACTGTTCACAACAGCAAAGACATGGAATCAACCTACATGCCCATCAATGACAGACTGGATAAAGAAAATGTGGCATATATATACCACGGAATATTACACAGCCATTAAAAACAAGATCAGGTCTTTTGTAGGAACATGGGGCTATCATCCTTAGCAAACTACCACAACAAGAGAAAACTAAATTCTACATGTCTCACTCCTAAGTGGAAGCTAAATGTCAAGAACTTAGTAACACAAAGAAGGAAACAATACTAAAATGCAGTAAGAAAAAAAAATCAAATGGAAATTAAAAAAAAGAAAACAGACACTGGGGTCTATTTAGGGGTGGGGAAGGAGGCAGAAGAGCAGAAAAGATAACTATTATTAGGTACTGACCTTAATAGCTGGGTGATGTAATAGTATGTACAACAAACACCCCTGACATGTGTTTACCTGTGTAGCAAACCTTCACATGTATCCCCAAATCTAAAATATAAATTTTTAAAAAAAGGAATCAAAAATCAAATCCAGGTCCATATCCTATCCATTATGCTGAAGAACTCTTATTTCAAAATAGTAAATCGATTTATTATTTTAAAAAGCAGAGCTCTGTCATTTTCTGTCTACTTAACTTTTAAGTTTAACTCATTTTCCCATTCCTTCTTGGTGAAACCCAGAGATTCATGCTGCCTTTAAGAGCACATCTTTTATTTATATAATGTTTAACTATGTGTGATGAATTGTATATCCAGTCCTCTTCATCAGAGCCTGGACTCTTAGAGCTTTAGGAATAGCTGGGCAAAGTAGGGAAGACAAAAAGCCATGTTTACTTGGCCAGACCAGCTAACTCCAGATTGTCCTTACATCCAACAAATATCTTTCCATCCTATTTCCTCAGTTTCAACTATTACTTATGTGCAAATCACTCTCAACCTTGAGTCTCCAGCCCTAAAGTCTTTCTTAAGCTCCATAACCTAACTGCCAAATGCCTGCTAGACATCCTAGCCTCTTGGATGTTCTGCATTGAATCCCTCTTCCACAGGTTCATTCATTGTCCTTTATCCTCTTAATGGTCTCATCTGAAACTCTTATATAACTATTTCCTTCTCCTTCACTGCCTACACTGCATCTCAACAAATCCTATTTCTTTTACCTCCACATTGTCTCCTTACCTACCCAAGTCCTTGTCCTCACTCCTGGAACTATTCGCTACTGTTCTCCTTGTCTCTAAGCATAGTACATTCCACAGTATCACAAGGTTCAACTGCCCCACAACTTGAATATGGTATGTGTCAATTATCTGATCAAATCTTTCCAAGGACTTCTTGCTTTCTTCACATTAAATGCCAAACTCCCTAGTCCCAAATCTTTATCTATATCTTTATTTCCTGCTGCTATCACAATTCAAGCAATATCAAGTTACTCACCAACCATGGCACTTCAACAAGTAAAACAAAATAAATGGAAACAAAGTGTGCATTTCAAAACAAATAAAGGGGTGGATTTAGAATGTTCCCAGTACAAATGTTAAATGCTTGAGGTGACAGCTAACCCAATTACCCTGATTTGACCCTGATTTGATCAGTACAAATTGTAGACTGTATTAAACATCACATGTACTCCATAAAAATATATAATTATGTATCCATAGAAATTAAAAAATATATTTTATTAAAAATAAATAGAAACATCAGGTACAGCGCCATTACAAAAAGACAAATATGAATAATTTTCAGTACTCTGCATTTGTACCTTAATTTTAGACTGATTTTTTTCACAGATAGTTGGTATCTTTCTCTCCAAGTCTGTAAGTACTATAATAAAGGTAGGTCACCATGCTATGAAAGTCCAAAGGAAAATATAATTAAATGACTGCTCATAAGAGCACACTGTCATATAAACTACTTCCACAATATGACAAGTGGGCAGAAAAATACAATTAAATAACATTCCAGGAAACAGAATATCCTAAATAACTAAATTTCCTTCCTAAATTATTTATGCAGCAACGATTACTAAAAATCCTAAGCTGTATCAGTTTTCTTTCCTGTCTCAAGAATTAGAACATATCAGTTTCCTCTAGGCTACCAGTGATACCATCAGAGCCTGTAACTCCCACTGTGAGCTCTAGAAATGTAAATTTAGATGAAGACCCTTTCAGTGGTAAAGTACCAAGTTGTTACCATTTTCTTTGGTATTGTAGGGCCCTCAAATCAATCCCCACAAACTATACTAACTGAATGTTCATTAGTTATCCAGCATCTTTTAAACACAGATAACCTTAAGGACATTCATTCCAAACAACTGTTTTGATCAGATAGTTTCGCAGTACTTATCAGAGATCAGAGAATAAGCGCTTTCTGACTAAGCATATGGAAGGTGAGGGGGAAAAAAAGGAACGGTTCATTTAAAGTATTATATACTTTAAGAGAATACATTAAATGGAAAAACAATGTGCATGAACCCTTAACAACTTCTTTCTAGCTTAATTTCCCCAGCTAAAAGACAGATTTCAAAACAGCAGGCCGGGCATAGTGGCTCACACCTGTAATCCCAGCACTCTGGGAGGCTGAGGCAGGCCGATCACTTCGCCTAGCAAAGATGGTGAAAACCTGCCTCTACTAAAAATACAAAAATTTGCCAGGCATGGTGGCACACACCTCTAATCCCAGCTACTCAGAAGGCTGAGGCAGAAGAATCACTTGAACCCAGGAGGCGGAGGTTGCAGTCAGCCGAGATGGTGCCGCTGCACTCCAGTTTGGGCGACAGAGTGAGGCTAGGTCTCAAAAAAAAAAAAAAAAAAAAAAAAAAAAAACCAACAACAACAAAAAAACCAGCCACGATGATTGTACCATACAAAGAGTTAACTCCTTTTGTGGTAACAATACCCGAAGGCAAAGGGACTATCAGAGAAAGCCTCCAGGAAGTAAGAGGTACCAAAAGGAAAGCTGAAGGACAAAAAGAACAAAATTAATTCACCAGGAAGTGTTGCTAAGTCTTGGCGTTGACTTCACTAAATTTTAACTAAATTATAATCCCCTTCCCACAAGGCCTCTGTGGCTATGTCTTCTGAAAAAGATTAAAACTGATTCTGTAGTCCCTCTTAGACATTCTAAAATAATTACATTGAGGTTTTTTTGGAATTTCACTTACAGATTTTCTTCTCAATTTTATAAACACGTTAAAAGAGCAAAGACAATCTGTGCAAAGATTTTACTCTCAACAGTTGCTTGCTCCCATGTATATTCGTTCAGCAACCAAATCAAAGGTTCACTGGCATTCGAGTAAGAGGCGTGAAAACATTTCACTTGTTATTTTCTTTAGGATTTCATTTCCACACCTCTTCAACTACCTTTTATTGCTCATACTGGTTCACTAATCCAAATGTAGTAAGGCAATGTCTGGAAGTGGTCACCTCTCCTTTTCTGTTTTGCCTGTCTGAATAAGCCTGAGGGAGCAGCAAGTTACCCCACTCTAGCCTGAGTTCTAAATGTGAGCCGAAGTGTAACACCTGTCAGGAATGAACATAACTCATGTAACAAATAGCTGGCTGGAGTGGAAAGCCCTGAATCCCTAAATAAAATACTTTAGCAATTAATAAAGTTAATATAAAGAAGTCTGCTTCGTAATTGTCCAAATAACCCACCTCCCTTTGTACTCATTATAGCCCCCAGGCCTTAGCCTGAATCAGTAGGATAAAAATTCCTGCCAGCAAATGTCAACCCAGGGGAAAGCTCTGAATTCCTGTACAAACATATCAACCACCTTTCTGTTTCCAAAAAGGTTACTATGGCAACAAAATAAACAACAGATTAGAATAAGCTATGCTATTTGATAAAGTGAGCACATCAATGGGAAGTTCTGGCAGTCAAGTAGCCTTGACACTAATAAATACCTCCTAAATGAAGAAGGAAAAATCCGGCTCCAGAATCACAAATATCCTGCGCATGTGCGCGCGCGCGCGTGCACACACACACACATACACACACACTCTTTCTTTACATGAAATTGATGCTTTTTATCCACTAACACAAATGCACATATGGTCACATACCGCATGATGATTTTTCAGTTACCAACCAACTGCATATAAGACAGCAGTCGGTCGCATAGGATTACAATGCTGTATTTATACTGTACCTTTTCTATGTTTAGATATAGATACTTATCACTGTGATACAATTGCAAATACTCTGAGACCTTAGCACCAGAAATGTATTTCACGATTATACTAACACAAAATAAGGAATGCTAACATACCACAGAAGGATCCTCGTTGAGTATGCAGTTCATTCTATAGATGAAGAAAGTGAGTGGACTTACCTGACAAGCCACAGCTAGTTATTAGTTAATACTTAAATTAAAATTGATGATGAAATCAATCCAATTCAAGAAATGTTCCTTATTTAAAATTCAAGCTCTCTTACTTTATCTTTTTATTCAGCTAATAAATATCAAAGCTAAAACAGGGTCTCAGTGTTGAAAGTACACTGCAGACAGGAGAAGAGAAACAAGTCTTCATTTGAGTAGGACACAGGGGATCTTGGGACTTCTAAAGATAAAAGGGAGACCACAGGAGCCAGAAAAGTCTGGGGGTGGCAGCACAGAGAACTTTTCTTCTTTTACAGCCTTTCAAACCAGGAAATAAGACACAGGTTAGCAATTTTAACTAAAAGATGCTTAAGTTTTCCCCAACTTTTCAAATCTACCACATACTAGCTTAATGACATTGAGCAAATTATTTAACCGGAGACTAAAAGAGCAGGGAGTTAGGGAGGATAAAGAGAGGAAATGAATTTGTCGTGCTTTTTAATGTAATTTTAATACTTCATAGAGCTTTCTCTGAAGCAGAGCGCCTGGCTCACAATAGTTACTCATCGAATGTCACTTCCATCCTTTTCCCTTCCCAAGAGAAATATTTTTTTTTAAAGCTTGAATCCATCAGTAGATCCAAATATTATTTCAAGAAACTATGTGGTCCAGAGCCCCAATTTCAATCACACAAAATTAAAAGTATTGCTGAGCCAAATCAGGATAGCAGTGATAGGGCAAGAAAGTTTTCTCTTCATACTTGTGGTAATTTCAAAACATTTCTATAATAAGCATGTTTTACTTTTATAGCTAGAAACAACTATTTGGAAAAAGAAAATAAAATGTTTTAAGAAGAGTTTCACCATGCTCATGTTAGAATTTTTTTCCTTTGAGAAAAAGTCTTGCTCTGTCGCCCAGGCTTGAGTGCAGTGAACAATCTCAGCTCACTGCAACCACTGTCTCCCAGGTTCAAGCAATTCTGCCTCAGCCTCTTAAGTAGCTGGGATTACAGGTGTGCGCCACCATGCCCGGCTAATTTTTGTATTTTTAGTAGAGCTGAGATTTCACCATGTTGGCCAAGCTCATCTCGAACTCCTGACCTCGTGATCCACTCACCTCAGCCTCCCAAAGTGCTAGAATTACTGGCAGGAGCCACCACGCCCGGCCTAGAAATATTTTTAACCCATGTTCTGTGTGGTAGCTTCTAGTATCTTAGGCTTACCCAACCCTAACTATGTAAATTAGGATTTCATAATCATCCTTAAGGAGAGGATAACAGAGCATGTTCTTAACTAAAGCCAAACCGACCAAACCTCTATTATTCACAGAGACTGAATATCTTCTTAAAAAGCCAAATCAAGTGAAGTGAGCTATGATACAAAAGCTCCCTACAATAAAGCCAAGACCCAAGACAAACCACTTTCTTCCCTCTTCTACCAATTCAATCAGAAAATGACGGCTTGTGTTCACAGCATACATAAGACTGAGAGGCAGTAATACAGTTTAATAGAAAAAAAACTTTTAAGAGACTTATCAATAAATGACACCAGAACAAGTATCCACACGCCAAAAAATGAACTTACACCCTCAGCTCACACCATACACAAAAATAAACCCAAATATGGATCACAGATATAAACATTTGAAATAAACTATAAAACATCTAGAAGAAAACCTAAGAGAAAATCTTTGTGATCCTGGCTAAGGCAAAGATCTCTTAGACAGGACACCAAATGTATGAT
Organism: Saimiri boliviensis; assembly: GCF_048565385.1. Lineage (NCBI taxonomy): Eukaryota > Metazoa > Chordata > Mammalia > Primates > Cebidae > Saimiri > Saimiri boliviensis. The sequence continues at coordinate 130,017,341 of NC_133453.1, read as the reverse complement.
CCATAAAAGAAAACATGAAATTAGCTGGGCATGGTGGCACGTGCCTGTAATCCCAGCTACTCAGGAGGCTGAGGCAAGAGAATTGCCTGAACCCAGGAGGCGGAGGTTGCGGTGAGCCGAGATCGCGCCATTGCACTCCAGCCTGGGTAACAAGAGCAAAACTCTGTCTCAAAAAAAAAAGAAAAAAGAAAAAAAAGAAAACATGAGATCTTAATTTCATCAAAATTGAAAACTTTTCCTCTTCAAAAGCCACCATCAAGAAAATTAAAAGACAAGACACATCAGACTAAGAAAAAACATTTGCAAATCACATAAACTAATAAAGGGCCTATATCCAGAATATATAAAGAACTCTTATAATTCAATACAAAAACAACAAAAATTTTTAACAGGCAACAGGTTTGAACAGACACTTGACCAAAGAAAATAAACAAATGGAAAATATGAACAGTAAAAAAATGTTTAACATTATAGGTCACTACCAATACACACCCACCACAACTGTGATAATAAAAAAAGACTTTAAATACCAAGTATCGGCAAAATGTGGGGAAAACTGAAATCCTAACCTATTGCTGGAGGAACTATAAAAAGTATACCCACTTTGGACAACAGTGTAACCCAGCAATGCCACTCCTAAGTATCTACATATGTGAAAACATAATCACACGAGAAAGACCTCAACTAAACAAAAATGTGTAAACCTTCAAATGACCAGACTGCTGAGCTTAGACATCTTAAGTGTTTGTTTTGTTTGAAGTTTCTCTTGCTATCAAACTGTTGGCTCTTATAACTGCTATCTCGGTCGCTATAATGAAATCTACTTGCATTATTTAAGCCACTGCAGAATTTTATAAAAATTTCTACCACACTAAGCCATTCCCAAAATTAATTCTCAGCTTCTAAATGGCCATGATTACCTTGGTAGAGGTGAGGAAAAAGGGACAGAGGTAAACTTTTTCAAACTGCATATATGACAAGAGTAACTGGATGGCTCTGAGAAAGCTGCTTTCATAGCAAAAAGAAAAGTGTGAGAGAACTTGCAACGCTCTGTTGACAGCTTTGTCACTGTTTAGATACTCCCCTCCCTTTTAGATACCTGAATGACCTCAGGTGAAACTGATTTTGAAAAGAGTCACCTATGCAAATCCTAAACAGAATATTTTTTACTGATGAATATAGAAAGAAGAAAGTTCTTTGATTTATTTGACAAGCTCTTTTTTCTTTTACTGCCTAAGACTTTGCATCAGCTCTTCAGTATCAAAATCAAGATCCTCACAGATAAAATCCATGAATTTTCAACACAGTCAGTTACAGAAACAGCAGCATTTCAGAACACATGAATAAATTCCAGGAAAGGGGAAATTTAAATTAAGAAAAAGTTTTCATCTATAAAACAAACATATGGCTGACAGGCACAGAGCTATGAAGTTGAATGAACAAGTCTATAACAAGTAAGCTAGCTGAGAACCTGCCTGTCAAAGTCAAAAGAAAAGCGAAAGGGAGGAGATGACCACGGTGTTTGCTTAGATGAAGGGAAGGGCAGAGAGAAATTCTGACTGGTTCTTCTGGATGAACAAACTGGTTCAGCTGAAGTAATTGCTAAATATATAAAGGGTAGGCACAGAACACGGCAAACACCGAGAGCTTTGTTAGGTGTTCTTTTTTCTTTACAGTAATTTCCAAATGCTTGCCTAACTTTTCAGTGACAACCTGGTTTTTATTTATTTATTTTTTGAGACAGAGTCTCACTCTGTCTCCCAGGCTGGAGTGCAGTGGCACGACCCTGGCTCACTGCAACCTCCGCCTCCTGGGTTTAGGCAATTCTTCTGCCTCAGCCTTCCAAGTAGCTGGGACTACAGGTGCATGCCACGTTAGTAGAGATGAGGTTTCGCCATCTTGGCCAGGCTGGTCTCAAACTCTTGACCTCGTGATCCACCTGCCTCGGCCTCCCAAAGTGCTGGGATTACAGGCATAAGCCACCATGTCCGGCCTACTTTTTTTTTTTTTTTTTGGAGACCGAATCTAGCTCTGTCACCCAGGCAGTAGTGCAGTGGCACAATTTCAGCTTACTGCAACCTCTGCCTCCCAGTTCAAGTGATTCTCCTGTTTCAGCCTCCCAAACGGCTGGGATTACAGGCAAGTGCCACTATGCCTGGCTAATTTCTGTTATTTCTAGTAGAGACGGGGTTTCACTATGTTAGCCAGGCTGGTCTTGAACTCCTGATCTCAGGTGATCCGCCTGCCTCAATCTCCAAAAGAACTGGGATCACAGGAGTGAGCCACCACATCCAGCGGACAATCTGGTTTAATGAAACCATACTAGTCTTACACAGACATCCATGTGTTTAGAAAGCTTAACTAACACCAATAAAGGATGATCTGCAAGTCCCCAGAATTGGGTTCAGACCAAAAACGAAGGTTAAGGAGTTTGTGGACTGACTAGACATTCACAGCATTTTTAAGAGGAATATAATAGCAATGAATGTGAGATGGTATCATCTTCCACCTATGAATCAAGGAAGGGTAGCAAAGTGAAAATGCCCACTACCAACAAAGATGTAGAGGAACAAGTGCTCCCATACTTAGATGATGGGAATGAAACAAGAAGTGGTCACAAGCATTTTGGATCAAATTTAACACATTTAACATTATATATGAAGATACTTGAAACTGTTCAAACTTTAATCCAATATCTTTACTTTATCATAATAAAATAATGTTGGAATTGAGAAGAAAAGTTGTTCTGGAGCAGGTACCTTGCTGTCTAACAACAGATAACTGGTTAAATGGGATAGCTCCAAAGAACATAATTATGTCATCCCTTAGCAGTACTTAAAAAAAAAAAAAAAAAGAACTGTACAGAAGGGAAACACAGTGTTACAGGGAAAAAGGAGGAGAAAACAATGGTATATAATCTAATGTTTTAAAAACTATTTTTAAAATCATGTAAGAGAAGAGAAAAAATAAACTAAAATGTTAAGTATCTCAAGGTAATGGAGTTGTGTATTTTTTTCTTTCTGTATTTTCCAAAGTTTAATGATCAACTATATATTTGGGAGGTGGCAGAGAGGAGATAGCAGACAATCCCACCACCACCACCACCACCACCACCACCACCTTTCAAAAAATATGACAGCAAACTATCAACCAAAGTAAACAAAGCAGTTAGAAATCTGCCAAAAACCGCCCTTAGTGTTGTCTACCCTTTTGTAGTAATCTGACTCAAAATGATGGAACTTAGGCCATAGTGACACTGCTGGAATCATGGATCTTTTTTTTCACCTTGTATTGTATTAGCTTAATAAAGTCAATTTTGCAAAGTGAATGAAAATTGAACGGTATAGGCTGGGCACGGTGGCTCAAGCCTATAATCCCAGCACTTTGGGAGGCCGAGGCAGGTGGATCACGAGGTCAAGAGATCGAGACCATCCTGGTCAACATGGTGAAAGCCCGTCTCTACTAAAAATACAAAACATTAGCTGGGCATGGTAGCACGTGCCTGTAATCCCAGCTACTCAGGAGGTTGAGGCAGGAGAATTGCCTGAACCCAGGAGGCAGAGGTTGCAGTGAGCCAAGATCGCGCCATTGCACTCCAGACTGGGTAACAAGAGTGAAACTCCATCTCAAAAAAAAAAAAGAAAGAAAGAAAGAAAATTGAGTGGTATAATGAGGCCTGTATCTATCTACTTAGATCTTTTTCAGATAGCAAAGAAAAGTTTTTCCAGGTTTATATACTGAAGTAAATTTTAACATTCTCCTCGTAAACTTTAAAACTTTCCCAGAATAGTAAAGACATTTCAATAGTAATCTTTATCACCAGCAGGCTACTACTGAATGATGCCCTGAGAGGGAATTCAGTAGAATTCTCCGATTTCTTACAAACCACTATCTCCCTAAAGAAATGTTTCAGCTATCCTCAAACTGAATCAACTTTTTTGTTAAGATTGGCAGAGGCATGAACAAAGCTCAAGGGGTTAGGAAAATAGTGGGGTAAAAAGATAATCCAAAATAAATGTTAGCTTGCATTTCCCCCCACCTCCATTGAAGGATAAATACATTTTTATAGAAGATAAAGTGGGCAGGATTTTACAGCCAAAATAAACTAAAGAGTTAGGCTAAGTTAAGAATGTGGTTAGAATTGAGTTGAAATAACTAAAAGAGAAAGCTATTTTCCATTGTTCTTTTTTTTTTTTTTTTTTTTTTTTTTTGAGACGGAGTTTCGCTCTCGTTACCCAGGCTGGAGTGCAATGGCGCAATCTCGGCTCACCGCAACCTCCGTCTCCTGGGTTCAGGCAATTCTCCTGCCTCAGCCTCCTGAGTAGCTGGGATTACAGGCACGTGCCACCATGCCCAGCTAATTTTTTGTATTTTTTTAGTAGAGATGGGGTTTCACTATGTTGACCAGGATGGTCTCGATCTCTTGACCTCGTGATCCACCCACCTCGGCCTCCCAAAGTGCTGGGATTACAGTTCCATTGTTCTTAAAGCACATATTCTCCTGAAAAGGAAGAAGTGAGAACAAATCTGGTATGTAACATCCAATACTGAAAAAAATAAAATCCCAGTGTTGGAAAGAGCCTCTCATCTCAACAGCTTCCCAATGAAATTGAGGCTGCTTTTTCATACACCAAATCTCTGATCTGCACAACTACAGCAACTCTTCATTTGGATCTGTAACTATACCAGTTGACATTTCTTTTGCCTGCACCTCTCCAACTAAATGAAAACACGTGAGTACACACAACTGTATCTTTCAGATTATATCATATAATCAATCTGCTAATTGAGTTTCATTGTGCCTACAAACAAGAATATTGTAAAATGTAAACCACCTTAAAAGGTTTTAAAATGTATCAGAATTTAGGATATTTACCTACATCCTGAAGTTACACCTAAAAGCTGGAAAGAGTTGACTTTAGGACCACAAACACAGTCAGCTAAACACTAAGGGGCAAGGTAACCAGCACCTCATCATCACATGACCATTCTTCCACCTCAAGGATTTTATATTAACTCTCAATTTAATATCTCCATGATTTTCCTATTAGCTCAAGATAGTAAAGCAACATTTGAAGCTTAGTATATATATGACACCCTGCTAAGTACTTCATATTGTCTTATTTCATCCTTATAAAATCTCTTATGAAGAAGACAGTAGGCACTACCCTTGTTTTATGCATGAGAAAACTGAGGTGTGGGGTGTATAAGTAATTTGCCTAGAGTCACAGAGCTGGAATAACTAAGGTATGAATGTAAAGAGTTCAACTTCCAGCATAAGTTCATAATCACTGTATTGGCATAAACAACGGGGTATTTTAGATTTTTCTGATACAACTTGTTCCTCAATCTATAACAAATCAGGCTTCTAAACAATGTTATAATGTTACTTGTCCTAGAGCAAATATGAGCCTGTACACCATCACTGTGAACATCTGAGAAGTAATACATTTATGGTTATTCCATTCTCTGGAATCACAATGCAGCAGTGATTTTGTTTTGTTTTGTTTTGTTTTTGAGACAGACTCTCACTCTGTCACACAGGCTGGAGTGCAACAGCACGATCTCAGCTCACTGCAACCACTGCCACCCCAGATTCAAGTGATACTCCTGCCTCAGCCTCCCGAGTAGCTAAGATTACAGGTGCTTGCCACTGTGCCCGGCTAATTTTTGTATTTCTAGTAGAGACAGGGTCTCACCATCTGGCCAGGCTGGTCTTGGGCTCCTGAACTCATGATCCACCCACCACGGCCTCCCAAAGTGCTGGGATTACAGGCGTGAGCCACGACGCCTGGCCGCAGTGATTATTTTTAAAAACGCTAACTGGTCGTTCATGATGACCTTTACCTCTTAGTATCACCACAAGAACCAATAGCTGCTTACTAACTTGATAAGGAAAAGAAAACTGAGGATGACTATCTGGCCTAGTCCTGAGACAACAGACGAAATTTAAAAACACACGTTCTGGAAGCATGTATGGATTTGAATCTGAGATCTTTCATTTGTTAGCTCTTTGACCTAGTCCAACTACTTAAACCCTCAAAGCTTTGCTTTTTCACCTGCAAAATGTGGGTAACAAGAGCACTATGCACACAGGTACTATAAGTATTAGGCTAATGTAAAGAAGGCCATCAAACATGATGCCTAGTATATGGTATGAATTCAAATGCTAGCTGTTACACATAATGATTAGGGTAAGAATGAAGAAGTCTAGATAAAAGAGTAACTGACATGTTAAAATAGAACGAAAGGCAGAACACACGACAGTATCACTGCAAGCACAAGAGCAGGAATAACTAAAACTTCAAGACAGCCTAGTGTACAGGTGGTTCAGTGAAGTCCAACACATAGCTTTTAAGAAGCAAATCCACCCGAAGCCCCTAGTGTTCAAATCACTCACATTCCCGATGGCAAAGATTCTGAGTCACATAATCTCTCTCTACAATTGAAGAGAAACTGTCAGCCTATTTCTATATAGCTAACAGTGTTTGTAACTTCAACTAATTTCTAACTGCTTAGGAGAGATAATTTAATGACAAGTTAACTAACTTAAATTTTTACTGCTATAAGGCAGATAATAACTTGAAAGTAGGAGCCAATAAAACACTTCCAAGAAGAGGCTGGATTAAACAATAATTAAAACATGTAATTAGACCATCATGGTAAACAACAGTGCCCTTATTAAGGATAAACTTCATCCCAGTGTGCCTCCAAATACAGATTTAAATTACAGGGTCCATTATTAATGAAACTTTACAGAATATGAGGCGGCGCTCTATTAAATACAAAAATTTGGTCCAAAAGATAGGCAAATAAATAAAGCCTATTTTACTAGATTCTACAATTAATTCCAAGACAGAGTAAATTACTTCCATATTGGACATTCTGCCTAAATCCATTCAAGATTATATTCACAGATCTACTATCTAGACACGGTAATAGAGCCAATGGGCACCCAAGTTCCATTATTCCTATTTCAGAGTAAAGTATAGGAAAAAATCAACAATATTCAAAAGATAAAAACAAACATGTTTTGGAAAACTAAAGAAGTAAGATTCACCTTGATAGCATAAATCCCAGTGCAGCATAATAGATTGCTGCCCCACCCCAGACTTACTGATTTAAAATCTCTCCAGGATATTCTCATCCAGAGCCAGGACTCAGAATAGCCTCCCTGTAATAACAAGGCAGATCTGTGCTCTCTTCCCCATTCTGACCAGCCAATGGTTTGGTTTTTGGTTGGTTGGTTGGATTATCCATGACCTTGTGGCACTTATCATACCCACCAGGTGCATACTTTAACTCTCAAACCTAAATTTCCTGGGGTCCAGAGGGAGGTTACTATTTTCTTAGGTACCTAGGACCAAATCACGTCAACAAAGAGTACTATAGTAGACATTCAACCAATACAGAAAATTAGTCCAATCAAAATAGAATTTTAAGCAACAGTTTAGGGAACTACTTCCCTTACTACAGACGTAGTCGGGCCTCCCTCTCACTCTTCCCTAGCCTAAAAACGCCTCCCAGATGGACCATTAGTCTCATAAGGGAAGAAGGAAAACAGATTATGTGAGAAAACTGTGAGAAGTAGCACATGATTACAAACTAAAAACTCAGGATAATTAAGAACTCATGAAAACATGCTGGGAAAACAGGTAAGGAGCCTAATAAGTACATAAGTAAGTAATTAGGAAGAAAATCATAGTAGTTAGACCATTCTAAATAAAGAGAGCAGTATGTCTTTTGCGGTCATAAAAGTCATACAAAATCTTTTCAGTCAAGATTTTGAATTCAAATTCCAGTTCCACTAGCTATATAACATTACTTTATTCATACACCATAGTTTCTTCATCTGTAAGTGGGATAAGAACACACTATTAAGGTAAGGAAAAACGAAAACTACATTGTAAAGCACTTGTTCACTGTCTGGTACATCCTAAGTATTCAATAAAGATTAGTTCCCGGCCAGGCGCAGTGGCTCAAGCCTGTAATCCCAGCACTTTGGGAGGCCGAGGTGGGTGGATCAAAGGTCAAGAGATTGAGACCATCCTGGTCAACACGGTGAAACCCCGTCTCTACTAAAAATACAAAAAAATTAGCTGGGCATGGTGGTACGTGCCTGTAATCCCAGCTACTCAGGAGGCTGAGGCAAGAGAATTGCCTGAACCCAGGAGGCGGAGGTTGCGGTGAGCTGAGATCGCGCCATTGCACTCCAGCCTGGGTAACAAGAGCAAAACTCCGTCTAAAAAAAAAAAAAAAAAAAAAAAAAAAGATTAGATCCCTTCCTCTTCAGGTGGAAACTCAGAGGGTAAGACAATGAAAATTAATGATTACCTAGTAGAAAAGGAGTGCACGGTCATTCTAGTACCATTTTTCACCATGTGCTTTCTTGAGGTTGTTTTTGTTTTTCCTTTAGACAACCCATAGTACTATCCACCGCTACCTTCTCTGATATGCAAGATCACAGGAAAGCCAAAAGTGATCATAAGGCCATGAATTTTTATGTCCTTTTTAGAAACAAGGCATTAATAGCGTAGGTACAAACCCACAACTGATCATTTAAACCCCCCCAGCCACTTTGAAAAACAAGGAGAAAATGTATTCTTACTGAGGCTCCAGGCCAAATTTGCAAAAAGTCTGGGAAACAGCTTCCAGCCTTCACAGCTTTAAATAAGGGGATAGCCGGCCAAGGTGGCTCATGCCTGTAATCCCATCCCTTTGGTTGGGTGTGGTGGCTCACGCCTGTAATCCAGGCACTTTGGAGGCCAAGGCAGGTAGATCACCTGAGGTCAGGAGTTCAAGACCAGCCTCACCAACATGGTGAAAGCCCATCTTTCAAAAAAAAAAACAAAAATCCCATCACTTTGAGAAGCCAAGGCGGGCGGATCACCTGAGGTCAGGAGTTCGAGAACAGCCTGACCAACATGGAGAAACCCATCTCTACTAACAATACAAAATTAGCCAGGCATGGTGGTGCATGCCTATAATCCCAGCTACTCAGGAGGCTGAGGCAGAGGTTGAACCCGAAGGCAGAGGTTGCAGTGAGCCCAGATTGTGCCACTGCACAGTCTCCATCTCAATCAATCAATCAATCAATGTACCATGGCCTGATCGGGCTTCCAGGAAAGTAAAGGTTTTACTGTGATCTTTATACAGGAGGAAGAGCAAGAGAATTACATTAAGAAAAACAGGCAAAATGCCACACTTGTTCATGTGACCAGGAACAACACTTAAAAGTCAGATATAGTGAGCACCTGGAGAACCTGGTTTCAAATAGTTCTGCTGGTTTCAAATAGTTCTCAGGAGTGTAAGTTGGATAGTAAGCTCCAGTTTGTCAAAGTTCCTCTGAAAATTGGTGATCCAGAACTAAACACCCATGATACTTCGAATATTCTGCTGTTGTCGCCTTCTCTAACAGGCCACCCATTTCTCCTTGACTGGACATACTTTTACTACTGTAATTCAAGATCAATTTAGCAACTCTGACAGCCACATGACTTATGACTAGCATAAGCTTATTATGCTCAACTAATACTCCACTTAAACCAAGACTTCCTTCATCTGTATTTGCATAACTGGTTTTCTAAACCCAAATGCAGTTCCTTAGAATTCTATAATTGGCCTTATCATATTTGCCTCTTTGGCCCTCAAATTCCTCATCAATCAAATGAATAAAATTGACAAGATGATTCCAATGGTTTCTTCCAGTTTTAAATCTACAGTCTAGCATTTACCAAACATACATGGTTAACATTTTAAAATGTATATGTGTATGTGCGCATGTGCACACGCGTGCGCACACACACACGCACACACACACGCACACAGCTACAAACTTGTCTAGGAGTCAACAGACTTGCATACCACTCATACTATTGTAAAAGTGCTCTATCAAGCATGTAAGATAACACAGGCCTCTCAAAACATAATGCACTAGGAGAACAAACCTCAACATTTCTAATAACTACGGCTGTTCATTCCTATGAAAGCAGAATACACACAGAAGGCCTGCTCAAATTAGAACAAGACTTCAATTCCTATAAGCCAGAAAACAATACTAAGGAGGTTGTGTGGAAACAGTACTTCAGACATGTACAACTTAAAACCTCTAGCCAACAGAACTATATACAAATGATGGCCGCAAGAATTACGTGGAAATAATTCTTCAGAGATGTTTATGAAGGAAAGGATACCATCAGAAAGTAAGTCGAGATGCACTGTCTTTTAAAAAACACTGCAGATAGAGATAGGGTAGTGGCTAGAATCTCTCTCTACTTAGGATCTTAAATGACAACGTAGCCGAGTAGAAACTGTGCTGGACAAATAAACCTCAACAACTACCACATACCATCTTTCACCAAGGCTTTCCTGAATGACACTGAGAACTAAGAATATTGTCTCTCTTTTACATTTTTATGATCATTTGGTTTCCTTCATATTTGATCACATGTGAAAATACACCTTAAGTATGCGCAATTGTGTCAGTTATAACAAAAAAAAAAATCAAAAAGCAAAGATTTCACAGATTGTGCTACCTCAATATTCAGGTGAATATGCATTCACACATACATTCATTTTCTTAAATTTCTACCTGTTTTTGTTTTTCGATGATCCTTGACCGTAATCAGAGCCCACTGAACAGTAAAGGCTCACTCATACACAATGAGAGACGGTTGAGTTTTTGCCCCAACAGCTGAACACTGCTTCTTTGTCAACTTTCCTAATTAGCACCTGGCTTAATAACTCAAGGTCTGGTAATACAGTGACACCCTACATTTAGAGTAAGTGAAGGACCCGTTAGCATTGACAGACTAAACCAATACAAAATATTTCAAAGAATATTTCAATAACATGTAAATCCTGATTAAGAGCCAAAACTGGATGTTATATAACGAACCAAGGATTATCCTATGAAAAGTTCTTTTGGATGAATTAGTAATCAAGTATTTTTGGAGCTCCTTTTTTACAAGAATCTTCGAAAAATTAGCCTTAGAAATACATTACCTTATAGAGGTCTCTTATTTTCTTTCTTCACACAGAACAAATACTTCGCAATCTGATGATCAGGTTTTTTTTGTTTGTTTTTGTTTTTTGAACCAATCTTTTTTCTGAATCTCTTTTGGGCTGTTTTTAAAAACCACAAACTTCATCTGCTCAAGAAAACTTATCTATCCCACCAATTCATATCAGTACTTTCAAAAGCCTTGCCCAATTCCTAATGGAATGAGGATAATTACCAGATGTGCCTCTTTGGCCCTCAAATTCCTCATCAATCAAATGAACAAAATTGATCGTCTATGTTTCTATCATAATTGTTTTGGGGCACCACTACTAACTGTGCCCAGAAAAGACAGCAAACTAAACAAATGCTGTGTATGTTCTGACTGTCCTATCTCTTCTAAGTTTTTCTGTTTTTTTGTTTGTTTTTGTTTTTTTGTTTTTTGAGATGGAGTCTCACTGTCTTGCCCAGGCTGGAGTGCAGTGGAAAAACTCGGCTCACTGCAACCTCCACCTCCCGGGTTCAAGTGATTCTCCTGCCTCAGCCTCCTGAGTAACTAGGATTACAGGGACATGCCACCATGCCGGCTAATTTTTTATATTTTTGGTAGAGACAAGGTTTCACCATGTTGGCCAGGCTGGCCTTGAACTCCTGATCTCAAGTGATCTGCCTACCTTGGCCTCCCAAAGTGCTGGGATTACAGGCATGAGCCACCAGGACTGGCCTCTATTTTAAGTTCTTAGAGGACTTCCTTAAAATGAAAAATTAGTCTGACATTCCTAAAACTGTTTTCAAGAACCACAATGTCTTATCTTATATAATTTAAATACAACTAGAAAATTACAATTTCTAACCAGGTCTTTTATACACAACAAAAAGGTAATCCCAATAAAAATAAATAATGGACCTGAACACAGGCATATATCATTTTAATGCATTTCACTTTATTACACTTCAAAGATACCTATTTTTAACAGACTGAAGGTTTGTGGCAACCCTACATCAAGCGAGTTTATCAGCACCATTTTTCCAAAACACATGTGGCTCTCTTCACGCCTCTGCGTCACATTTTGGTAATGCTCACAATATTTCGAGCATCTTCATTATTATGTCTGTTACGGTAATCTGTGATGATTGATCTTTTATGTTACTGTTGTTTTGGGGCACCACTACTAACTGTGCCCACAAAAGACAGCAAACTAAACAAATGTTGTGTATGTTCTGACTGTTCCACCAATTTGCTGCTACCCTCTCTCTCCTTCTTGGGTCTCCCTATTCCCTAAGACACAGTAATACTGAAATTGAGACCAATGAATAACCCCACGATGGCTTCTAAGGGTTCAAGTGAAAGGAAGAATTACACATCTCTCACTTTAACTCAAAAGCTAGAAATGATTAAGCTTAGCAAGGAAGGCATGTCAAAAGCTGAGACAGGCAGAAAGTTAGGCCTCTTGCAACAGCCAAGTTGTGAATGCAAAGGAAAAGTTCTTGAAGGAAATTAAAAGTGCTATTCCAGTGAGCATGCAAATGGTAAGAAAACACAATAGCTTTATTGCTATTAATAATACGAAAGTTTGAGTGGTATAGATAGATCAAGCCAGCCACAACATTTCCTTAAACAAAAGGCTAACCCAGAGCAAGGCCCTAAATAATCTCTTCAGTTCTATGAAGGCTGAGACAGGTGAAGAAGCTGCAGAAGAAAAGCTAGCAGCTGGCAGAGGCTGATTTGTGAGGCTTAAAGACAAAAAGCTATCTCTGTAACATAAAAGTGCACTATGAAGCAGTAAGTGCTGACGCAGAAGCTGCAGCAAGTTATCCAGATAATCTAGACAACTGATGAAAGTAGCTACACTGAACAACAGAGTTTCAATGTAGACAAAACAGCCTTATACTGGAAGCCGCCACCATCTAGGACTTCCATAGCTAGAAAGGAAAAGTCAATGCCTGGCTTCGAAACCTCAAAGGACAAGCTAACTCTCTTGTTAGGGGCTAGTACAGCTGACAACTTTAAGTTGAAGCCAATGCTCATTTCCCATTCTAAAAATTCTAGAGCCTTTAAGAATTATGCTAAGTCTACTCTTCGTTTCTGTAACTAGAACAACAAAGCCTGGACAGAACATCTGTTTATAGCATAGTTTAATGACTATTTTAAGGTCACTGTTGAGACCTACTGCCCAGAAAAGAAAAAAAGATTCCTGCTCACTGACAATGCACCTGGGTCACCCAAGAGCTCTGATGATGAAGAAGGAGATTAATGCTGTCTTCATGCCTGCTAACACACTTGCTTTCTTCAGCCCACTGATCCAGAAGTAAGTCTTATTATTTAAGAAACTAATTTCATAAGCGTAAACCTGCCATCCATTCTCTGATGAATCTGGGAAAAGTTAATTGAAAACCTTCTACGAAGGATTCACCATTCTAGATGCCATTAAGAACATTCACAATTCATGGGAGAACATCAAAATACCAGTATTAACAGGAGTCTCGGAAGAGGTCGATTCCAACCCTGATGGATGACTTGGAGGGGTTCCAGTCTTAGAACATACGCCATGCTGACACGTACTGGAGCACCTACTTCAGTGCCAGGCACTGAATTTTGGGTACTGGATATATGGGAAGCAGAGCAGAGACCTCCCTTATGGAGCAAGACGGTGACACTAGAAACCAAACTGCAAATGTTCCTAATGCAACAAGGGGGAAGTGCAGTTGTTTAATAATGCATACAAACTGAAAAACAGCACGTGGGAAAAAAATTTTTGCATGAGAAAAAAAAAAGTCTCTTCTGTGACCCTTCCTGGACCTGTGAAAGGTTGTAACTCATTAACACAGGATGAAATGTCTTTGCTTCTTCAAATTACGTTACGAAAATCTCGACAGTGAATATAAGATAGAAAGGCAAAGAAAAAAAAAGAATACGAAGACGAGCATGTGCAGACAGAGACAGACACACACACACACACACACCCCCGCCAAAACATTTGCTACTGTCCTGAAACCTCTCAAATCAAATATTGTGCTTTCACTCTGACAGTGCCAGAAATGATCAAATGTTTCCTGTCATGTATTTCACTTCCTGTGCTCTAATTCAAGCCCCTTTAACATTTTTCTCAAAAACATCATGAGAGCCAGTGAAGACTTTCCTCAAGAAAGCAAATAACCAGAGAGGGAGAATTATCCAGTTGGGAGGCGTAAGGGAGTGAGAGACCCACTCCAGCTGTTCCACAAGTTCAAATGTGCAGAAAATCTTCCATCTATTTTTAGTTTTTGCTTTGTCAACCCTTTAACAATCGGCAAGATTCTTAAGAATCACACCACAAGAACTCAAATACAATCTAAAGCAACATTCTCCCTTAATTTAATTCTTTGTGCCTTGGACTGTTCTGACACCTGGAGATTTCATAAAAAATAACTGCTGATTTTCTCTGAGACTGTCAGCATTTTCTAAAACTTGAGAAACTAGGCATGAAACAAAATCACCACCTGCGTTTCTAAGTCATCACCCATCTGTACCTTTGTTTAATAAGAGTCTATAAGTTTTCAGACCTCCACATAACTCAACTGTCCTCATCTATGACTAGGAAGGAACCACAACTCATTAAAATGAAGAATTACAACTTTTTTTTTTTTTTTGAAAGACAGATATGGTCTTGCTATGTTACCCAGGCTGGCCTCAAACTCCTAGACTCAAGCAGTCCTCCTACTTCAGCCAGTTAAGTATTCTCATTTTTAATGTAGTCCTTTTAAATTTTTTTCCAATAAAAAATATCCCACATTTAGATGGGAGATCCAAGATGGCTGATCACTAACAGCTCGGGATTGTAGCTCCCACTGAAAGCGCAAAGAATGAGAGGACGCCACATCTTCACATGAATTCTTGTTGCTCACGCACCAGGAGATTCCCAGCGGAGGAGCCCCACGGGTCGTCAGCGCGACTCTTGTGACCGGCGAGGCGGTTTTGCCGGCGCCTTGGAGCGACGGTTCTTGGTGCAGAGTCGGAAAAGCACCATCAATCTTAACGCCGCTGATTTGGTCAGTGCAGTGGGTTGCTCAGATTTCGGCGCTGAGAATCAGTAAGTTGGACTCACTCAGAAACCTAATTACAAAGACGGTGAATTCAAAGACCACAGATGGATAAATTTATAACGAAGGGAGGAAAACGGCCTAAATAGGCTGAGAATGCCCAAGTTCAGAACGCCTCTCCCTCAGCGGGGGATCACAGTTCCTCATCAGCAACGGAACAAGGCTTGATGGAGAACGAGTGTGTTCCAATTACAGAAGCAGGCTTCAAAATGTGGATAATGAGAAACTTCTGTGAATTAAAAGAACTTGTTTTAACCCAATCTAAAGCAACTAAGAACTTTGAAAAAAGATTTGACGAAATGTTAACAAGAATACATAATTTAGAGAGGAATATAAGTGAATTGATGGAGCTGAAAAACACAATAGGAGAACTTCATGAAGTATGCACAAGTTTTAAGAGCCGAATTGATCAAGCAGAAGAAAGGATATCAGAGGTCGAAGACCAACTCAATGAAATAAAACAAGAAGACAAGATTAGAGAAAAAAGGATACAAAGGAACGAGCAAAGTCTCCAAGAAATATGGGACTATGTGAAAAGACCTAATCTACGCTTGATAGGTGTACCTGAATGTGACGAAGAGAATGAATCCAAGCTGGAAAATACGCTTCAGGACATTATTCAGGAAAATTTTCCCAACCTAGTAAGGCAGGATGATATACAACTCCAGGTAATACAGAGAACACCACAAAGATATTCCTCAAGAAGAGCAACTCCAAGGCACATAATCGTCAGATTCACCAGGGTTGAAATGAAGGAGAAAATACTAAGGGCAGCCAGAGAGAAAGGTCAGGTTACCCACAAAGGGAAGCCTATCAGACTTACAGCAGATCTCTCTGTAGAAACCCTACAAGCCAGAAGAGAGTGGGGGCCAATATTCAACATCCTTACTTTCAACCCAGAATTTCACATCCAGCCAAACTAAGCTTCACAAGTGAAGGAAAAATAAAGTTTTTTGTGAATAAGCAAGCACTCAGAGATTTCATCACCACCAGGCCTGCTTTACAAGAGCTTCTGAAAGAACCACTACATATATGAAAGGAACAAACAGTATCAGCCTTTCTAAAAAAATTATCAAAAAGAGCATCAATATAATGAAGAATTTACAGCAACTAATAGACAAAATAGCCAGCTAATGGCAGTATTAAACTCACATATATTATTATTAATTCTAAATTTAAATTGACTAAATCCCCCAATCCAAAGACAGGCAATTTGAATAAAAAACTAAAACCCATCAGTATGCTGCATCCAGATCCATCTCACATTCAAGGATACACAAAGACTCCAAACAAGGGATGGAGAAAGATTTACCAACCAAACAGAGAGCTAAAATAAATAAATAAAAAGCAGAAGTTACAATTAAGCAACAAAGATCAAAAGAAGCAAAGAAGGACATTATATAATGATAAAAGGATCAATGCAACAACAAGAAGAGCTAAAGATCCTAAATATATACACACCCAATACAGGAATACGCAGACATACAAGACTTACAAAGAGACTTAGACTCCCACCACATAATAGTGGGAGACTTCAACATTAATATTAGACAGATCAATGAGACAAAAAATTAACAACGATATTCAGGACTTGAACTCAGATCTGGAACAAGTAAATGTAATTAACATTTATAGAACTCTCCACTTTAAATATACAAAATATACACTCTTATCAGTACCACATCATATCAACTTAGAAGTTTAAAAGAAATTTTGGTTGGCTCCTTGTTTGCTATTCTCTTCCCTCATTTTCTTTCATGTCTCCATTATTAAGGACAATTATAGGCATACCCATATTCAGACTGCATTCTAGCCCGCGCAATAAAGCAATACCCCCATCCTCTCTCCCTCTTCCTCTTTCTCTTTCTTCCTCTTCTTTATTCTTTTTCTAAAAAAAATAAATAATAAATAAAAAGAAAAAAAAAGAAAGATGGGAGATGAGGAGCTAGATATCAAGGTGATCAGATTTCAAGGGTTGAGGGGGGAGACTCATAAATTGATTTAGCAGGATTCTTGCTAAAATTGGTCCTAAAGATCTTGAATAAGCTTATTTCTTGGTTCTTGTGAGACTATAGGGTATACTTTCTCTTTGGTCTTATTACTAATTGTTTATCAGTAATATGTATTTGTCTTTACTATCCTGTATTCTTTTGCTAACTCTTATGGCCTCAGGACACTCTCCTTAATAAGTTTTGAAAAAAAAAAAAAAAAAAAATCCCACATTTAAGAAAATATTGGGTGAAGTTCTCTTAATATTTCAGCTTCCTTTCCCTATAATTCCATCCCATTCGGATAATTTCCCTCACATAAAATAACTAGCTCTTGACCTCCTTCAAAAATGGTCCTTACATTTTCATCCTTAGCAAAATTTTCTAGCATTATCCTCTGGTGCAATATGGTAGTACTCCTCCTCCAAATCCCAAGAGTTTTAAGTATTAACTTTCAATGTGTATTTGTCTTTTCTATCTCAAGATATTGTCAACTGATTGCTTCATATTGAACAACAAGCTTTCAGAATAATACCATACCCTACATCCATTCTTTTCAAGCAGGAAAGGTAAGAAATCAACTCCAAAGATGAATGAACAGCCTGGGCTAAGGAAGCCATCAATCCTATCCAAAGTTATGAGCCAGATTTCCCAAGAAGCTATTTTGCAGATCACCATACAAATGAAATGACAACAGTCTGCATTTTGAAGCCATCCCTGCTGTTTGAACACTGTTTCAAGAGTCAGATTCAAAAAAAGAAAAACAAAGTCAGATTCAGACACTTAAGCCATCAAGAAATGACAGAAGAGTAAGAAAGGTGTGCCTTCTTTCTCTCACCCTCTTCATTCTTTACAGCCTCAAAGAGAAAATTAGGTATACAATTATCCTTCTCTTTGCCCTACTTTACCCTTAGGCATTGACACTTACCAACAGAATAGATGACATATCTATGTTGATTACTATTGACTAATGGCATATAGTATCTTTCAAAAAGCTGTCCTTTCAAAAAGCTGTCTTTTTTTATTTCCACACCCACTCAGACAAAGCTGTCATTATTTTACAACAAATAAATGCTGCTTAATTATTTCTCTCCATTCCCTCTCCACCCCCAACAAAACAACTCACTAAACTTGGAAAATTTTTACTCTCCCTCCTCAACCCAAAAACTAGAATACAGAACCTTTTATTCTTAAATGATTAGCAACCACATTTGCATCTACCTTGCAAGTAAGCAATCCTATACATAATAATATCCAGTTCAATAGTGACATACAATAGTTTTCCAGACTGATACACAAATGTATCAGGGGCCATGTCACTTGCACGACTAAGCTCAGTCAAAAATGCAGATCAAGTTCATCAATATGATCAATGAGAAAATACCAGGAATAGAAATGGGACAACATAATGGCAACTCACAGAATGTCAAAAGGAGAGCATTTTACAAAGTGGCCCTAGGCTGCCATAATCAAATCCCAAAACCATACTTTTTTTTTCCCCCATACTTTTTTTTTTTAACGCTTTTAATGCATACAAAGAAGTTTGCAAAATACTTGCAAGGTTGTTTGAAAACTTTACAAATCCCATGATGAGACAAACATTATACTTAAAGCAAATAGTGTCCACTGTGCAATGTCCAAAAATATATGTAGACTCTTCCCATCACCACCAAATTTTTCTTTGAAACTCCAATCAAACAAGGAAAAAAAATCCTATTCTGGAAATAATGGTCCTAATTAAACCCTTAAGGGTGGCATCCTTGAGCAGAGGATCCATTTCTTATTTAGTATCTGAACATCTCAACAATGCCCAGCACACAGCAGGTACTATAAACAGACTGCTGAATTATCTACACTTAAATCCATGTACAATATTTCAACTGTCTCCTTTTTCGTGGTTAAAGTGGTCTTGGCCACTTGTGGTCTTTATTATTAATGATAACTATGTGATTGTATCCCTTATAATCTCTAGGCTAAGTGCAATTATTTGCCTTTTAAATACAATTTAACTAGTTTATTTTAACCTACATCATCTCCTGTTCAGAGAAGTAAAATTTCTAAATATGGGAAAGAAAATCGAATATCTGCATTATGACATGGCTACTTTATCATACTTTGTAATGACTGATTTTATTAAACTAGTGACTCTAATTATATGCTACAAGCTTAAATAATTCAACAACATGCAAAACCTAGGTTGATGTTGAAGTCTTGGTTCCTTACTGCTTATAAACTTAAGAGAAGCAAAATGGAGTACTGGCCACTGCACAGGCATCAGAGCTACACAATCCCACAGCAGGGTCACTAGCCACAGTCTCAATTCGGTCTAGCCACATTTCAACTTGAAGAAATGTAGCTAGCCTGAACTGAGATATGCTATAAATCTAAAATACGCACACTGACCTTAAAGATGGCACAAAAGGCCAGGCATGGTGGCTCGCACCTGTAATCCCAGCACTTTGGGAAGATTGGAGCCTAGGAGGTAGAGACCTGCCTAGGCAACAAAGTGAGACCCTGTCTCTACAAAAAAAACAGTAGTAATTAGACAGGCCCAGTGGCCCACACCTGTAGTCCCAGCTACCCTGGAGGCTGAGGCAGGAGGGTCCCTTGAGCCCAGGTAATTGAGGCTGCAGTGAGCTATGACCCCATCACTGCACTCCAGCCTGGGCAACAGAGACAGATCCTCTCTCAGAATAATAATAATAAAGAAAGATGCTATAAAAAGAGAATGTAAAAGATCTCAATTTTATAATTAATCACATGTTAAAATTAACTTTTATATATGGAATTAAAAGAAAATATTAAAATTACCTTTTCCTTTAATGTAGCAACTATGAAATTTTAAGTTATCTAGTAGCTGACATTATACTTCTACTAGACAGTACCAGATTGGAGCCAGACAAATCTAGGTTCAACTACCAGTACTAATAACTTCTTGGTTTTGTGCTGCCTGACCAGCTGCTTAACATACAAGCTTCATTTCCACAGCTGTAAAACTAGAATAACGTCACCTTCACTGGCTGCTGGTGAGGATTAATACGCACTTAGAACATAATGGTTGCAACAAAGCAGAAAATGGCAAAATGGCAGTCATGTTTAATCAGCAAAAGAAAGATCACAAACTTTGCTCTCAAATAAGTATCTCACAAAGTTTATCAACAATAGATTGTTCTTTTAACAATTAATGACTTGTCATTATATTGCAACACTTCCATTCCTAATATCCATTAATCGTACTGATTAACCTGACTCTACAACCTTGACCAATACTACATTCCAGTAATTTCTGGTTAATTTTTACATAAACCATTATTTTCTAACTTAAATGCCTATTGTTTGTATGCTATTTCAATTCTACCACAAAGGACCAGTGAATACCAGAGGGATTCCTTTGGTCATACATATCAATATTAAAGTTAGACAAAGAAAGCAGTGAAGTCAAAACCCCACTCACCCCCAAAGTGAGGTTTCTAAAATCTTAAAGTCCAAAATCTATTGAAAGCTCATCTGGTATATATTAAAGGAAGCCTGGCTCCTGCCTAGGATAAGCTCTTAGTATTTGTAGTATCAATCCAATATTTAATATCAATCAGAAAACAATAAAAGGCAAAGAAAATAGTGACCTTTTGTTCCTATGCTAGCAAGCTTTTAAGGGAAACTTATTGCAAAAAAAATCAGCTTTTCAGGGTAAGCATTAATTTTCTTTCAGAAAGGAATGAAACAAAGACAAACTGATGAATAAAATCCCGTATTTCATTTTGAAGCACAGCACATTTATATTACTCTAATATCTCAAACTCCACCAAGTAACAAATGTCAATCCTACAAACATTTGTCAACAGGCCAGCCTACACATTACAAAACAATTTTAAAGCAGCACATGTGTATAAGAACCCCCAAAATTTGCTACCTTTTAATGGGCAGGGAAAAAGAGAAATGAAGCATGATAGGGAAACTACAGCCTTGCTGGGGGTGGAATGGAGTGAACTGGGTTTCAGATGGGTCAGTTTTCAGCAGAATGACCTTAACACTATCTCTGACCTTCAAACATACACCAAAATTCCCATAATTATAAGAGATGTGATTCAATACTTAATACACCTTGCAAGCTAGAGAAAATTATCCAGCTTCTCTCAAATTTCTGCTTCCCCACTAAAAACTAGTTAGCCATGGAAGTACCTCAGACACACTTGCTGACCACTGAAGTCCCAAAAATTACCGAGGTTTCCAGTCATGTCTACTGTAGTTACCAGTATTACTGCATAGAGGTATAAAGAGTGACTTTACATTAACGAAATGAATGATTTTCTA
Organism: Saimiri boliviensis; assembly: GCF_048565385.1. Taxonomy (NCBI): domain Eukaryota; kingdom Metazoa; phylum Chordata; class Mammalia; order Primates; family Cebidae; genus Saimiri; species Saimiri boliviensis. The sequence continues at coordinate 129,995,963 of NC_133453.1, read as the reverse complement.
AAGTGGCTTACCAGCAGGAAGGAATAAAAACAATTAACAAAAGCACCACTCCACCACAGTACCTGGCTACCCACAACTGAGTCTTGAACAAAATGTTTCTCAAACTGTTTACAAAGTAGTCCCACTCCCAAGAAAGTACTGAAATAAGACATCTTTTATTTTTTAACTTCTTCCCCAAGAACCTAGAACAGTGCTAAACAAACTGCACAATGAATAGAGGTGTTTAAAGATTATGTGTCCATTTATGCAAATACATAGTATGATAAACTCAAATTATAAAATAACCTGTTCTTTAATGCTCTAAAAATTTTAGAAATGTCCTTCCCTCCTCAACTCCTCAAAGCAAATACAGTTGCTCTGCCCTGCTGTGCTCCCATTTCACTTCATTCAAATCTTCCCATTGACATTTACCATACCGACTCATTGTTTTTCTATTTACAAATCTGCCTTGATCCATGAAATCTGAGCTCAAGAAAAGAATTATGTACACTGAACCACTGGGCTTTGAGGACACCAGCTCTCTCATAAACCTCCCATTACTTTTTAGAAGCTAATCATCAACATATACGTCTCATTTTTTTTTAAAGCATTTCCTGGGATACTATTAATAATTAAAGAAAAATTATGACTTTCTAGAGTAACTAGAAACTAGTTAGCCATGGAAGTACCTCAGACATACTCATTGACCACTGAAGTCCCAAAAATTACCGAGGTTCACTACCACCCCAAACCTGAAAGCAAAATTTAACAAACCACTCCAACACCAGAAGGCCCAACCCAAAGAGCTGACAGGTCACACTTCCTCACACTAAGTTACACTTAGGTGATTTTTCTCCCATCCTAAAGCACCGATTGCACGTAACAATCCCAGAATCCATTTCAGAAAACAGAATACTAACCCTCCTCCCCAGAGCATGTTAGTCACATCCAGTCATATACTTCTCAAATACAATGTGAAGGCCAGACAAGAATAGGCCTCAGGCAAATGTCAATGGTCTATCCTTAGAGTAAGGACATCTTCTCAGTTTGTCATTTGCTCAAAGAGACTTTGAAAAAGAAACAAGAACAAATTCACCATTCATCTTAGAAATGCATCAACACCAGAAGGCACTCTGACCTAAGAATTAACAAAACATGGAGTTTACCAACTTGCTTATCTTATTTTGGAGCACCCTCACCCTTTTCAAATTATATACATAAAGGAACACTCTGTACCTATACCATATGTATTAATACTAAGAGGATTTTTTCCCATCTTCATTCTCTGTATCATCTACATCTCACTACCCCTAATCTTGTTAAATATCACTGGAATAAAAAGCTACTGACTAGTTCTGAAGAAAAAAAAAGGAAGCATGATGGTCCTATTCCCCTTATTTTTTTACTGTGCTATTATTCCTAAGTTCTCATTTTGTTTTCCCTCATTTTCAAAACCCCTTCACACAATTAGCAATTCAATTCTACCACAAAACACTTATTAGAAATGAACAGGCTCTTTACAACAGTTTAAATTTGCCCCTCTGTCAAAGCCTGCTTACGGAATGCAAATCTGAAAGACAAGTACCAATTACACACAGGCCACAATAGGAAGCAAAAGGAAGACTGGTTTCAAGACGCAGTATGAACGTTGGAGAAGAACCTGGGAATAACACGTGAGTTAAACAAGATGAAAAACTTTAAAAAGAATTACACCTTTTTTCTCTGCTTTTCAGACTAAAACAGGTACTCTCATTTCCATTTCCAGTGAGGTGGTAAAAAAGGTTGGAGAAAACAATGAAAGTTGAATGAGTATGACAAAGTACAATTAACATATACATATATTCCTTAATAGAGGTGTATAATGGATAACGTAAATAAAGCTGTTCATATAAATTTCAAAATAAATGCACCAAGACCATTTTAAAGTAGCTGTCTAAGTAATATAAAGTTGAGTTAGGCACGTGGGATACTGTGAATTTAAGTGCTTCTGAGGTGCTCTCAGTCATCAAACCCATCAAGCAGAAACAAGTGTTGTGCTAAGAATATCAACAAGGGCCTGAGAACACACTGCAATCTCACCATCCAGAGCTGAAACCGTGGTAACATACGTTCCCGCGCAAGGTGCCTGGGTCGAGTCACTTACCCCCTCTGAATCTGTAATTTCAACGTTTGCTTTTTCAGTCACCCGATGCTTGCAGCACAATAACCCAAAAGCCTGGGATCAGAGAAACGGTGCTATTCTCACCTTCACCTGACTTCAACTCCATCCCCATTTCCTTTTCTCCCAATGGAAAAACTCCTTTCTGATTCAAAATAACACTTTCAGACAATCTAAGGTTTCTATACCCCTAAATGAAATGAAAGAACTAGCATAAGCAATGATAACTGAACTAAAGCGATCCTGAAAATTTCTCCAACCTTGAGCTAGATTCGCATACTACTAGTAATTAATATGGTCTTCCAGTTATTGTCTGTGTTAAAGTTCTCAAAGAACCACCTTCTGAAGATCCAGTTTCACCAAACAGTACAAAACTATGTGGCCTGGGATAAAAAGAAAGCATGAGCAGGATCTTCAGCCACTGCCCAACCTTGCATCAGCAATCTTCAGACAACAGCATTCTGCACTTTTCCCTAACGATCAATTTGTAGTGCGTAAACAGTGTTGACTTACAAACTTTTCTGTGAGGCGGCAGATCATGACAAAAAGCTCGGGTTTCCAATTTCAACTTAAAACTAAGTCTAAAACTTGGCTCTACTACTTACCTCTTGAAGAAGCTTGGGCCAATTAGTTAACCCGCCAGTGCCTTAGCCCCCTGATTTATAAAAATAAGATAATAAATACATTAAAGGATAAGATAAAGGTTAGAGGAAATAATATGAGTACGGTGTTCAGTGCAGTGTCAGGCATATATATAGTGCCCAATAACTATAACTCAACATAATAAAAGTACAAACAAATTATTTTCCTCTGTGCTGTTTCTATAAAGATTTTCAAATAAGCAAGAAACTAAAGTATTTCATGAGAATCAGCTTTTTCAATCCACTATAAGCTATAATCAGCTGTCCGGAAGTTGTTGGTTGCCTGGGATCCCTTCTTTTTACTCCTAAAACTTGAGGGTCCCAAGGAACTTTTGTTTGTGGGTTATATTTACTGACACTTTACAGTATCAGAAATTAAAACGAAAAAATTTATAAAATATTAATTCATTTTAAAATTCAGTGAACTCATTACACATTTTTTATGAAAAATAACTTTTCCAAAACAAAACAGATATAAAAACGTGGCACTGTTTTACATTTTGGCAAATTTAAATGTCTGGCTTAATAGAAGACAGCTGGATTCTCATGTTCACTTCTGCATTCAAACTGTTACACTGTTTGGGGAAGTACATTTTTAAAATTTTGCCTCACACAGATACACAATTTGAAAAAGGAGTAGTATTTTAATAGTCTTTTTGAATGGTTAATATTTTTCCATGTTACACCAAAATTTGACAAGTGGTGGTTTCTTAAAGGGTTAGTGAAACCTGAGACCCTATCAATGACGGACCGTTTTGTACTCTGTTACATTAAAAGTCACTGATCTTTCACTCTGAATCAATCTTTTACCCAAGCATGATTTTGCTGTAACATCATACACTGATCATTTGTGAAGACACTGGTTCCTTGAGTTATGCAGATCTTCCAAATGTAGATAATTTCACTATACAATATCAAAAAATCACATTTGTTACTATCATTACTATACTCAAAAGCTTTCAAATACTGAAAAGCTATCAAGCTCATGACGGTGAATTCGTTTTTTCCAAAACTCTTGATTTTCACTGGCAAACTCAAAGTTTATCACTGGCAACAAATACGGTCCATTACTTCCCTGAAGTGAAAGTCTTACTTTATTTTCAATAACTATCTGCCAAACAGCTAATTTCTGGATAACCACAGCTTATCACAGTCCTCCCTTCAAATAAAAATGGAGTTTCATTTAAAAAAGCAATTTGTTCACCCTGAAGTCAGTCGCAGGAAAGCTCTTCCTCCAGACAACCACAGCACTTCCATGTGCACAGCTCCTCTGTGCATCCTCCCCTTTCCTTCACACACTTAAAAGCATACTCCAAGGTTGAGATTTCATAAAAGTAATGATGTTCACTACTTCATCAAGGACATTAAGTGGAACTGGCATGATGTTTCACTCACAGTACCTGACTGTAATAAATACCATGACTACTGGGGTTCAGTGTAATCCACTGTCTTGACTGATTCTTAGGCAACGGCAGCTTCACCCATTGTTGTTTTTGCACTATGCACTATCAGGTCAAATTGTCTGAACGCTATAAAAAGGTAAATATTGTTTTCATGTGTTGACCTCACAGACTCAATGAAAGGGTCTCAGGAATGTCCAACCATCTATTGTCTACACTTGGAGAACCAATGTTACAGGATCAATGAAGATCCATCAATTACCCACATGTACAGAACCTGTATAGATACAAGTCACGATTACTACTACAAGAAACTAAGGGGGAAAGAACTTTTTTTTTTTTTAAAGACGGGGTTTCACCATGTTGATCAGGCTGGTCTTGAACTCCCAACCTGAGGTGATCTGCCCGCCTTGGCCTCCAAAGTGCTTGAATTATAGGCATGAGCCACCACGCCTGGCCCGAACATTTTTTTTTAACACACAAAAAGCTAACACAACACACAGCCATTTACAATCAATTGCCCAATGAAATAGCACAGAAAATAAATGCCATCATCTTTCTGTGAAAGGAAAATGATCTCTATGGGCTGGATCAGCTACAGAAGGATGCGAGGAGGAAAGGGATTTGAGTTAGGCTCTGAAAAACCAGGCAAGTTAAAGAGATGATAGCATTCCAAGCAGAGGGCATAGCACAGGCACCTCCAGGTGACAGAGGGTAAATAGGAAGAGTCACAGAGGAGAAATGTCCCAGCTGTCAAGCACCCTACCCTGGCCCAAGAAAGATAAAATGCCTTGACTAACACCACCAGTGTAACAATGATTAGGAAAGAAAAAAATTGGAAAAGAGGGTTAAGATCTAGGTAGATAGAGTTGGACTGCCAAGCTTAGTAGGGTGACTCTGATCCTAAAAGCATCACAAAGCCCCTGAAATAAGTTCAAATTTCTGAGGTGTTTTGGAAAGGCCAATCTAAAAAGCATGCAGGAAAAACAAGAGAAACCTGAAGCAAAAGACCTACCCATGACCCAGGTGAAAGTTGAAAAGAAGGGCCTGAGTAGGGAGACAACCCCAAGATAACTACAACTGTTAAGACATGGTACACAAAAGCAGATACGACCAGACTTGCTTCTAACTGGACAGCTGGTGATGAATGACCAGTCCAGCAAAATCATGATCATGATGCTTATTCTAATAACCACACCTGAGGGCCATAAAAAAGAAAGGAAAAGAAAGTAAGGAGACATTACTCAAGAGATACTAGGTCAGTAAATCCTACAGAGGAAGTAAAATTCCAGAAAAAGTGAACAACCACCCCTCTTTCAAATTCTAAAATTATATCATACTCCTCTAAAGGAAAATGAGGGAAACAAATTCCTTCATTTGAACTCAACAGATTTACTATAAAAGCAACAACGTCTCTTATAATTTAAGGTTCATTAAAAAACTACTGGCTGCACCAAAGAACAGAACCAACAGAATGAAAAGGCAACCCACAAAATGGGAGAAAATGTCAGCAACTCTTATCTGACGAGGGATTATTTAGAATACATAAAGAATTCCTACAACCAATTTTTTAAATGGGCAATGGGCCAGGCACCGTGGCTCATTCCCATAATCCCAGCACTTTGGGAGGCCAAGGCAGGCAGATCACCTGAGATCAGGAGTTCAAGACCAGCCTGGCCAATATGGTGAAACCTGTCTCCACTAAAAATACAAAAAATTAGCTAGGTGTGGTGGTGGGCACCTGTAATTCCAGCTACTTGGGAGGCTGAGGTAGAAGAATTACCTGAACCTGGGAGGTGGAGGTTATAGTGGGCAGAGATTGCACCACTATACTCCAGCCTAAGTATAGGGTGAAACTCCGCCTCAAAAAAAAAAAAATTAAATACAAAATTTTAAATGGGCCAAGGATTTGAACAGATATTTCTCCAAAGAAGATATACGAATGGCCAATAACTACATGAAAAGATGCTCACATTGCTAATTACTAGAAAAATGCAAATCAAAACCACAGTGAGATACCACTTCACATGCTGTAAGATGACTTATCACAAAAACAGAAAATAGCAAGTGTTGGTGAGGTTGCAGAGAAACTGGAACACTTGTGCACTGCTGTTAGAAACGTAAAATGATGCAGCCACCATGGAAAACAGTATGGCAGCTCCTCAAAAAATTAAAAATAGAATTACCATATGATCCAGCAATTCCACCTGTGGGTACACAAGCCAAAGAACAAAAAGCAGAGACTTGAAAAGGTATCTGCACACCCACAGTCAAAGCAACATTATACACAGTGACTCATATGTGGAAACAACTCTAGTGTCCATTGGTGGATAGATGAACAAAATGTGGTATATACATACAATGGATTATTCTGCCTTTAAAAGGAAATACATTCTGACACATGCTACATGGATGAATTCTAATGACATTGTGCTCAGTGAAGTACGCCAGTCGCAAGAACGCAAAACACTTTAGTGTGATATCATTTACATCAAGTACCTAGAATAGTCAAATTCATAGAAACAAAGTATTTACCAGGACAAGGAGGAGGGAAAAATAGTGTTACTATTTCATGGGTACAAAATTTCAGTTCTGCAACATGAGTTACGGAACTCTTCTGAAAAGAGTTATGGAAATGGACAGTGGTGATAGTTGCATGACAGTGTGAATGTACCTTAATGACACTGCCTCTACACTTAAAAATGGTTAAGATGGTAAATTTTATGGTATGTGTATTTTGCCACAACTAACATTGTTTAATATTGTTAAAATATCGATTTCTGGCATGTAGTAAGCAGTTAGTACTTTCTAGAAGAATAAATAGACTGATTGTGGGCAAAATCAAGAAACACTGTGAGCAAGGTAATCTACGCCAAACTCAAACATTAGCACTTCCAGGAAGCCAACTCCTCTCCCATGCCAGAATGAATCACGCCCCTCAGTGCATTCTCATTCACCCAGCAGCCTGTATGGTGGCTCATGCCTGTGATCCCAGCACTTTGGGAGGACAAAGCAGGTGGATCACCTGAGGTCACGAGTTGGAGGCCAGCCTGGCCAACATGGTGAAACCCTGTCTACTAAAAATACACATACATAAAAAAATTAGCAGGGCATGATGGTGCATTCCTATAGTAGCAGCTACTCAAGAGGCTGAAACAAGACAATCTCTCGAACCCAGGAGGCAGAGGTTGCAGTGAGCCCAGATCACGCCACTGTACTCCGGCCTGGGTGACAGAGCAAGGCTCCATCTGAGAGAAAAAAAAAAAAAAAAAAAAAGACCCAGCACAAACGTCCCACCCTCATCCCTCATCTGTGTTCCTTAGAACTCTGTGTTCCACAAAGTCGGTACTGTAACACTGTGACACCACAGATTTCCATCTCTCTCACTACCCTCCAATTATCTTTGCATTCCTAGTGGCTGGTACACATTCCTTCTGCTTAAACATTTCTTCAATGAGCTTATCTCCTTGTTACTGGCATAAAATGTATTCTTTCTGATTTGTGAGCAGGACCAAAAAATCGCGAGATCTTATTCTCCAGAGATATACTCTTTGTGACCCAGGACTGTGCTTTACTCTCCCTTGATTCTTTCAGGGCCTAGCCTATAATACGCTATTTCAAATGTCTGCTGAAAGGAATCTCAAAATAAATCTGCCCCTAGAAACCATCAAATTAGCTTTTATTAGGCATTTTTCTCTCATAATGTCTATGCTTTGCTTACACAAAGTGTTATGAAATATAATTACACTTACAAAAATTAGCAAAGCAGCATTGCAAACAAGTTATTAGCCAATTCATGTCTCCTAAAACAGTAACACAAATACCGTAACTATTTCTAAATAGGAATGCAGACTGGAAAGGTCAGTAACTGCTGTATATAGTACCTCTTCTTCCACCTTCCAATGTCCTATACCATGAGTGATCTACACTTAAAGGAAAAAATTCTCCCCAATTATAGGTACAACCACAGACAAAAAAAAATGCTTGCTGAACACATACTATGTGTCCAACGACGAGCAACATGGTATATTAAGTAGGTACTACTTCTCCCATCTTACACACAAGGGAACTGCAGCTCAAAAAGCAAAAAGTCTATTTCTAGTCCAAGGCCACAAAAATTAGTTTAGAGAGCAACACTTGAACTCACAATCATAAAACCATAGAATGCCATGGGAATTTTAATCACGGTCCCTTCACTCAGGATGGTAAAGCACACTTAAAGGCACAGCAGGAATTACTGCACTGCCGTGGGTGCGCAATCTTAATGGATGATCCAAAAAAATAGCTTATTTATCCAGTCACTCTCTTTCGTATCTTAAGAATATTCTGGTCTGGCTCAGTGGCTCACACCTGTAATCCAGCACTTTGGGTGGCCGAGGCAGGAGGATTGCTTGAGGCCAGGAGTTTGAAACCAGCCTACGCAACGTAGTGAGACCCTGTCTCTACAAAATGAAAATTTATCGGGCATGGCAGCACATGCCTGTAGATCTAGCTACTCAAGAAACTGAAGCAAGAGGTCTGCTTGAGCCCAGGAGTTCCAGGTGAGCTATGATCATCACTGTGCTATGACAGCTAGAGAGTACTTCTGTCAAGAGACACATATAATACCTTTCATTTGTCCTAATGGCTACTCTATTAGCAAAGTCTGGAACTACTTCTAAATTGCAACAAAAAGAACCTTGGCTTTGGAATGAAATTGACTTTGGCCAAAGTTCTGGATCCAGCTTCTTTGTATCTCATATTTCTGTAACTAAAACATAGAGATAAAATCTCCTTCACAGGTTAGTGACTAAAGCAAATAAATAGCATCTAACACATAGTGAGCACTCAATAAAGTTTCCTTTATCCTATGCCAACTCTACCAGAATTCTGTATCCGATTTTTCTATCCACACTAGATTAGAATTGAAATAACTTACCCAGTCCAAAGTAAAACTGGTATGTGAATCACGGGTTTTTGTCTAACTAATTTGTTTTGTGGCTATACAGTCCACAACCAAAGTTAACGAAGTGAGCTACCGAGACCAGCTCCACCGTAGAGATCCCCACCCAGGCAGTGCTGAAGGAATTAAGAAGCAGACACACAGACAGAAGAGCAAAGTGGGACTATTCAGGGACCAACGGCCATCCCAACCGAGAGCGTCAGAAAACTGACAGCATTCCAGGCTGAGAGCCTCGAGCTGATGCTGACCTACGTATTTATTCTCTCTGAACAGGTGATTCTTATTAACAAACAGGTGTTCTGTGTTTTCTCATAGAACCAAGATTAAACTAGGTAGGCAGCTGGTGCCTGCTTACCACTGATCAAAGACAAACTAGAAAGTATTCTCCATGAAGGAGCCACCAGAGCAGAGTCACATATCCCGTGCTAAATAATTGTTTTAACCGGTGTATGATATACATACACCTTTTGGCTACTTTAGGATGCCCCAAGCAGTTTTTCACTTGGGATGGGGGTGGTGCAGCCAGGTTTTCCTAGCCATCGTTCTCCTCAAACAATATAATTTATCATACACGTTAGGACTTGTCCCAATAGTGAGCTAGAGGCCAAACCAAACTAGCATCTGGGTCTTTTAAACTGGGTGGTTCAAAACTCTTTAGTAAAAGGGGAAAGACTTATACAATCTGAAGAGAAACCAGAGTATCACTTCAGAACTCTCATTCAAAGACACAAATCTTTCAGGAAACCATCAGTAGGAAACAGCAAAACGCCAAGACAAAACTAAGTCTGAATCGTTTAAAACACATGACTCATCTATTCATAAGCTCTAGATTTGTAAGTCACATTAAGAAACTTCACAATGGAGGCTGGGCGCGGTGGCTCAAGCCTGTAATCCCAGCACTTTGGGAGGCCGAGGCGGGTGGATCACAAGGTCAAGAGATCGAGACCATCCTGGTCAACATGGTGAAACCCCGTCTCTACTAAAAATACAAAAAATTAGCTGGGCATGGTGGTGCGTGCCTGTAATCCCAGCTACTCAGGAGGTTGAGGCAGGAGAATTGCTTGAACCCAGGAGGCGGAGGTTGCGGTGAGCCGAGATTGCGCCATTGCACTCCAGCCTGGGCAACAAGAGCGAAACTCCGTCTCAAAAAAAAAAAAAAAAAACAAACTTCACAATGGATCTTTAAAACACAAAACAGATTTTAAACAACAGTAAAGAAAGCTCATCAGAGTGTGCTAGGATACAGCATTCCAGATACAGTTCATGGAAAAAAAAGAAGAAAAACACAACCACTGCCACATAAGGCCCTACTGAATACTCTTAGCCTTATGAACACACACAATTATAACAGCTAGAGAAGGAGGTAAGTGCAGGCAAGGAAAGCGAAATAACTTTAAAGATACTATTTGTCAAACAAAGGCAAATTCATTATTACCTTTTCAACACAGCCACATCTAATAGCCATTCATTCAGTAAAGATTACTAGGAGCTATGTACTATGCTGGGAGCTAGATACTAAAGATACAAAGGTGTGACACTAGCCCAGTAAAGGGAATGAGATATTCACATATAAATTTACAACCAGGATAGGAAACAGTGTGCCAGAAAAGCTTGAGAGGTCAGAGAGACAGCTTATAACCAACTGTGAGAATGAGGCAGTGTTTAATGTAGGAAATATCCTTCAAGACTCAGCTTGAAAAGCTAAGGCAGAACTGGAAAATGAATAGATGAGAAGGAATATTCTGTATGTCCCTAGGGTCTACTCCACATTGGCATACAAAGTAATCAATATGTTTCTTAAATGCGTGAATGGGCGAAGGCACAAGTTGTAAACAAATCGCCATGGTGAGAGAACAGTTTTTAAAGCATGTTGTTGCAGAACCAGAACCAAACCGTGGCAGGCCTTACTCAGATTTTATTCTGTGGGCAATGAGGAACTACTATTTTTAAATGAGGCAGTGACAAGACCAAAGCTAAACTAAAAGAAGAATAAACTGACAGAACATAAAACAGGTGACAGACAGCTAAAAGAGAAAACCTGCCCTTAACTATGCTATTGACCTCCCTCTGCATCCAAGGTAATTATGCTTCAATCCTGGTCAGTCCCTCTCCTTAAAAATCTTTTACACTGGCCGGGTGCAGTGGCTCAAGCCTGTAATCCCAGCACTTTGGGAGGCTGAGGCGGGTGGATCACGAGGTCGAGAGATCGAGACCATACTGGTCAACATGGTGAAACCCTGTCTCTACTAAAAATACAAAAAATTAGCTGGGCATGGTGGCATGTGCCTGTAATCCCAGCTACTCAGGAGGCTGAGGCAAGAGAACTGCCTGAACCCAGGAGGCGGAGGTTGCGGTGAGCCGAGATCAGGCCATTGCACTCCAGCCTGGGTAACGAGAGCGAAACTCCGTCTCAAAAAAAAAAAAAAAAATCTTTTACACTGATGACTTCTGATGTTGTGTGTAAGTCAGGATAAGCTAGGCTGTACAATGGTAACAACAACCAGAAGGCATCAGAAGTTAACACAATAAAGTTTACTCTTCACTCACTCAAAGATCACTATGGCTCCAGCAAACTCTCTGGGGCAGCTATCCTTCAAGTCTGAGAGAGTATTCCAACCTGATTTAATCATGTGGTACTGTCATACCTACTAGTGCTCCCAAGTCCCAAAAGCAAGGAAACAGAGGGCCGGGCACGGTGGCTCAAGCCTGTAATCCCAGCACTTTGGGAGGCCGAGGCAGGTGGATCACGAGGTCGAGAGATCGAGACCATCCTGGTCAACATGGTGAAACCCCGTCTCTACTAAAAATACAAAAAATTAGCTGGGCATGGTGGCACATGCCTGTAATCCCAGCTACTCAGGAGGCTGAGGCAGGAGAATTGCCTGAACCCAGGAGGCGGAGGTTGCGTTGAGCCGAGATCGCGCCATTGCACTCCAGCCTGGGTAACAAGAGCGAAACTCCGTCTCAAAAAAAAAAAAAAAAAAAAAAAAAGCAAGGAAACAGAAAGAGGATTTCACATCTTTTGTTTATTTGTTTTTGAGACGGAGTTTCACTCTTGTTGCCCAGGTTGGGTGCAATGGCACAATCTCAGCTCACTGCAACCTCCGCCTCCCGAGTTCAAGTGATTCTCCTGTCTCAACCTTCCCAGTAGCTGGGATGACAGGCATGCGCCACCACACCTGGCTAATTTTTGTATTTTTAATAGAGGCAAGGTTTTACCACATTGATCAGGCTGGTTTCGAACTTCTGACCTCAGGTGACCCACCTGCCTTGGCCTCCCAAAGTGCTGGGACAAGACCATGCCATCTTGAAAGAGGCTGGGAAAAGTGATAAAAAGGAGAACTAGAAATTATAGTGAGTAGCACTAATGCCCATCACATTTTGGTATTTTTACAGCATCCAGCAATAAATTATGTTTTGAAGAAAAAAATGCCCAATCTTTTTGCAATAGGTACCACCATGGTAAATCTGTTCTTAGGGCATAAAAGTTTGTACCACAATGATCATAAAACAACCTAATCTCTGCTTCAAGGCTTAGCTTTCTTCCAAAAAAAGAAAAAAACAATCTAATCTCTATATGGTCACTGACTCTAAGGAATTTAGCATCACCTATTTTAGATTTTTTATATCTATTATTCTTTTAGGAATAATTTCCAACCGTTAAAGAAAACATAGCTTATTTCATTCTGCTCTAATCTGATAAATTCTTCATTTTTTCCTTACTTATGAGGACATAACAGAGAAGGAATAAGGTATACATATGATGTTATCATTTCTGCCCTATTAAGAGTCCTTGACATAACAAGCAGTTAAGAACAATGAAAGTTGCTAATCACTTAAATTACCAGATTTCATTAATAAAAACATGAGTAATAGCGGTGCTATTAAAAATATCTCACAGCTACAAAAGTCCTGTAACTTTAAGAAAGGCAGGTGAGGCCGCGCATGGGGGCTCACACCTGTAATCCAAGCACTGTGGAGGCGAAGGCGGGTGGATCACCTGAAGTTGGGAGTTCAAGACCAGCCTGACCAACATGGTGAAACCCTGTCTTTAAAAAAAAAAAAAAAGAAAGAAAGAAAGAAAGGCAGGTGAATATAATAAAAAATGCATACATTTTAGAAACACAATCCTAGTTTCAAATCCCAGCTCTTGCACTTCCTAGCTGTGGAAGTTTAGCCAAGCTTGAATTTTAGTAACCCTCAACTACCATGTACGGTAGAGCTAACTTCAGCTACTTCACAAGATCATCCCAGGGTTAAGTGAGGCAATGCAGATAAAATGCTACAAAGTAAGTGCTCCAAAAAAAGCCGGGGAGTGGGGGAGGGTGGGCAGCTAGTATAAATAGGCTTTGATAAGCAAGGAATATGATTATGAGTATCTTTTTATTCAGGATTACCCAAGTTAGGGGACAGACAAAAAGAAATTTATAATTGCTTAGTTGAGACATATCTCATGGGTGGTTAACATCAGGACACAGCCATGTAGTCAGATACCACAATCATATACTGTATTATACAGTTCCTTCATGGTGAGACAGTATTTCCCTAACCCTGAAAGAGACCAAGAACAAAGACATCCAACCAATAGATGGAGATTCATGAACACCAAATCCTAGGCATCAGAAGGCACTTTAAAGATATTTTCCCATCCAGATGTTTCCAAACTCATTTTTTGACCATGGAAATGTCTTCGAAGGAAACAATACAGGAAACTCACAGAAGGGGAACAACTCTGTGTAGCACCACTTGCCCTCTTTTCCATCCCCTCCCCAATCCTGTTTGAGCCCTTCATGTAATTCCAAGGACTTGAGGACACCTTTTGGAGAAAACACAACAAAGAACCAAACAAAAACCTGGTAAGTCTAGCAATTTCATTTCTGATGGCAGAAGTGAGGTGGGGTGGGCTAAGTGACTCGCCCACCCCACCTCAAAAGGTTGTTGGCATCAAACTAAGCCTAGAAGCCAAATTTAATGAATCCTAATCCAGTGTTTGTTCACTAACAAGTTTTTCTCAGCTACAGAACGCTCTACATCAGAACGTATCCTTTACATTTCTACCAGTCAGTGAGTTTTCACCTTCCTATTTTTAAACTGGCATCCTTATTACTGTTTTGTTACTCATTCTTTTATTTTAGTCCTCATTATTATTGTCTTATGTCCCAGAAAAAAATGCACAGAACCATTTAATTCCTACCACTGATTTGCCAAGCTAATTGTCTATCCCAGATCCCTAAGACAGGAAAGACAGTAGTGAGACTTAAGGAAAAATCCTCTGAAACGTGAGATGCCATGGTTCTATTTGTTGGTTGACCTACTAAGTGTGATTTCTTTCTTTTCTGCGACCTCAAAGGAGCAGTTTGTGAAGAGAATACTTAGGCAAAAATGACTAGCTTCTTTGGTAAACAGTTTATTATAACTCAAGTTACTAAGGGAAGGAAACAGGAAAAAAGCAGAAAGGCACACTTCTGAGATTTAAGCCCAAATAATGAGGTTGTAACAGAGAAAGCAAATCAGAGCTGGCCTTGCCCCAAAAGATTTCCAAAACAGAGGTCCTTTGGGAGGCCTATAAAAATTCTGATCAATTCAGGTTGGCAGAGAGGATGTCCTCAAAATTCCACACAGGGTCCCTTACCAAAACAAAGTAACATCTGGAATTCATAATGAAACTAAACAATTCAACAATCAGGTATATTACATAAAAAGTTGGGTGGTTTCAAGACCAGAGACACCCTTCCACATCTGAATTAACTATCTACATGTTCCAAGACTTTATTATAGAACCAGCATAAATCAAATTTCTACTTCTGTGATATAATATGCCAGGCATGGTGGCTTACGTCTATAAATCCCAGCACTTTGGGAGGCCAAGGCGAGTGGATCACTTGAGGTCGGGAGTTTGAGACCAGTTTGACCAACATGATAAACCCATCTCCACTAAAAATACAAAAATAAGCCGGGCATGATGGCACACAACTGTGGTCTCAGCTACTTGGGAAGTTGAGGCAGAACTGCTTGAACCTAGGAGGCAGAGGCTGCAGTGAGCTGAAATCATGCCACTACACCCCAGCCTGGACAACAGAGTAAGACTGTTTCAAAACATGTATGTATGTATGTATGTATGTGTGTGTGTGTGTGTGTGTGTGTGTGTGTATATATATATATATATATACACTAAATTTTAATTAATCAGCTATTTCTCTGTAACCAGAAAATAGGCTGAAAATCAACAAGACAATCCTAAGAATGTCCAACAAAACAAAGACACACTGGTGTAGCAACAGTGCCAGAAGACTACCTTACACACCTACCTGACTTATAACTTCCTATACAACTGGCTTTTCCTACTTATAGTACAGAAAACCTTCACAAATATTATGATTGAAATTTACTGATTGAAATTTATTATTATAGCTGAGACCAATTAACTCATCTTTGGCTCAGAGAAAAAGGTCTGCCTATAAGTCAAGAACATGGTTCCAATGTTTAATTTGCTTGTTTTCTTGGTTATCTAAACCATGATGTCAACATGTCACTGTGACTTGGGAAACATATGTAGATTATACGTATTTGTACTTTGGGGACTAAACTTTTTTAATTTTTTTTTTTCAGAGACAGGGTCTTGCTCTGTCACCCAGGCTGGAGTAAAGGCTGTGTGGATCATAGCTCACTGTAACCTCTAACTCCTGGGTTCAAGTGATCCTTCTGCCTCAGCCTCTCAGGTAGCTACAACTACAGGCATGCATCACCAGTCAGCTAATTTTTTAATTTTCATTTTGTAGAGACAGGGTCTCACTATGTTGCCCAGGCTGATCCCGAAATCCTGACCTCAAGCTATCTTCCCACCTCAACCTCTTAAAGTGCTGAGATGAGAAGTGTGAACCACCATGCCTGGCCAAGAACCAAAAGCTGTGACAGTCAGGCCCAGTGGGTCATGCCTGTAATCCCAGCACTTTGGGAAGCCCAGGTGGGAGGATCACTTGAGGCCAAGAGTTTGAGACCAGCCTGGTCAACACAGCGAGACTCCTTCTCTAGAAGAAAAAAAAAGTAATAATTAAATAAATAAATAAGCTCTAACATTAATTCTAATGTGCATTTAGATACGCAACAGAATGGCCACAGATCATCTTTCACAGAGCTCTTTGCGTATAAGTAGACCTTACTCCCTAGCATCTCTAAATCTTATCTTAAATACTTTCCTGTTTCATTGCTGGAGTTAATTTGGACTGACAACTAAGAATGAGAGGAAGGAACACATCAGTGACTCTATTTGAAAGTTTCCTCCATGTGTCATTTAATATTGAGAAGTCATCTTAGATTAACTTTCAGTGCTTAAAAGAGCAGTAACTATGCTTCATGAATTTCTTCATATCCTTTTAGAAATACAGAGTTCTTTCATTCTTTTCTTTAGTTGCCAGTAATCCAGGAATTCTATTTGTAATTTTCTTATGGCATTTAAAACTTTAAAAATGTGTTTTCTAAAGGTTATAAAGAAATAGTAAATAGACACTGTCATATTCTGCCAGAAGTATAAATGACATAAGCTTTCTGTAGACAATTTGACAGTATCTATGAACAGCTGTTGAAATGTACACTATTTGTCCTAACAATTCCATTTCTCTGTGAGAACAATGTAAACAAGGACACATAGATGTATGCACAAGGTTGTTCTTCAAAGCAATGTTTATAATAGCATAAAGGAAGGAGGCAGGAGGACGGGTGAAGGGGAAAAAAAGATATGCAACCTAAATATTCAAATAATAGGGAGTGAACTGAAGATAAATTTAAATCCATACAAACAAATATTATATAGCCATTAAATAGTTATGTCAGTTACTTAAAATCATATAAAGGGGGCTGGGTGCAGTGGTTCATGCCTGTAATCCCAGCACTTTGGGAGGCAAAAACGGGCAGATCACTTGAGGTCAGGAGTTCAAGACCAGCATGGTCAACATGGTAAAACCCCATCTCAACTAAAAATAAATCAGCTGGGCATGGTGGCACGTGCCTGTAATCCCCACCACTCGGGAGGCTGAGGCAGAAGAGTCACTCGAAACTGGGAGGCAGAGGTTGCAGTGAGCATAGACTGCGCCACTGCACTCCGACCTGGGCGACAGTGAGACTCTCTCTCTCAAAAAAAAAAAAAAAAAAAACATATAAAGGTATACTGATAAAATGTTTTATAATCTGTTTATGCTCAATGGTACATAAAATATGCCACATACGGCTTGTATATATGCATACATGCACATATAGACATACACACTCTCTCTCCCTCTCTACAAGTTTTCAAGTTTGGAAAGAAAAATTATACCAAACAATTTTCTCTAGGTAGTGTTATTTATGTGTCCTTTTTTGGGACTACAGTTTCTGAATTTCAAGGGAGACTGCACATCACTGTTGTAATAAAAATAAGACCTTTTTCCTTTTTTTTGAGACAGAGTCTTGCTCTGTTGCCAGGATGGAGTATAGTGGTGCCATCTCAGCTCACTGCAACCTCCACCTCCCAAGTAGTTGGTACTACAGGCGCATACCACCCTGCCCAGCTATTTTTTTATTTTTGGTAGAGACATGGTTTCTCCATGTTGGTCAGGCTGGACTCAATCTCTTGACCTTATGATCCGCCCACCTCAGCCTCCCAAAGTGCTGGGATTTACAGGCATGAGCCACTGTGCCCGGCAAAAATTAGACTTCCTAAAAATGTCTTTCATAAATCGTGAAAACGATCTGATGACTCCTAGAATAAGAGATTATAATGTAGAAAGTTAACCACAAAAATAAATCTACTGGCAAAGTCAAAGTTACATAAAGTTCTGCCAAAATCATAGCTCACAATGATGTCCCTTTCACATAATTACTCATTTCAACTCCTACTAGAAAGAGGGAAGTTGAGAAGAATATGACCTCTAAAGTAAGATCTGTGTTTAAGTACAAACTCAGCCACATACTGTATGACCCAGAGCAAGCTGAGCCTCTCTGGGCCTCTGCCTCCTCATCCATAAAATGTGGATACTGACACATTTTGTGAGGATTACAGTTAGCAGGATTAAAATGAGATAAGGGTTTGCAGAGTAACGATTACTAAACTTGGCACATGGAAAGTAATAATGATGGCAATTATCACTACTATTGTTATTATATTATCAATCAAGAGACAAAATCATGAGTGCTTTAAGGGCAGTGACTACATCTTATTTTGTTTATTCCTCAATCCCTGGCACCCAGTAGTGTGCCTGACATATAACAGGCCTTAAATAAAATGCTTAATGAAGTACATATAAAATTAGCTAATTAATTTCTCTGGGCATCAATTTCCTTTTCTGGTAAAATCATAAAAATACCTTCCTTGCAGACAAGAGACCTGATATACATAAGACACTTAGAGCAATAATAGCTACCAATATATCAATAGTTCCCAATAGATGGCAGCTGTTGTCTTACTGAACTTGTCCCTGCAGATTTCAACATGCATCAAGGTTAAGGGGAGAGAATAAATACAATTTTCCTTCTGAATTAGTACTTGAGTCCCAATATATCTCACAGATGAACCATTACCTTTATTTGAGCTCAGGAAAGAAAACTCTCCATTTACGGGCACATATTCTAGTGAGCTAACTATTAAAGTGGTCATCTTTAGACTGCCACAAGCACTTTTGGCAAAGCAGCCAAAATAATTCTTTACCACGGAGGGGGTAAAAGAGGAATATTTCAAAGAATCTATGCACTTAGGACACAGTATTTACAAAAAGGACTGTGAAAAACAATGTATCAATTGTTCTTGGGGCCTTCAAATGAAAGCTTTTAACATATCAACACTATTTTTATACACACTGCCAAATGAATTATTTAGGAAGTACAAGATTGATGGAGGTATTCAATTACCTTAAAAAGTATTTTCTTTCACAAAAATCAAAACACTTGGGAATGCATTAGCTAAAAAATAATCCTGGGGGTGGGGTGGGGTGAGGAAATTACTACATTCAATGGGGGTTAAAAAAAACTACTGACAGAAAAACAAAAATAATTTCGTATAAATCATAACATTCCTGTGCTGGTACTTAAGAGAAACAGTAATCTTTAAAAAAAAAAAAAAGAAGTCTAACATATGAGAGGACTCAAAAACTGCACAGATCAGTAATTTGTGCAGCTTTGTTTAATTTTCCATGTCTAATTTGACAGAAACCTCAAATTCCATACAAAAGTGCTTAATAGAAGGTTTACAGTCCTATTTCTGCAATTACTCTGCTGAGAGGAAAACAGGCTACTCAGCACTCATTTGCTTTGAGTTAACGTTGCCTGTTTCATATCCTGGAAATATATCATGCCTTGTTTTACAGAGACATTTCATGGTTTACAGTATTATACATTGGAGTAAAAATACCATTTAAAAATCACTAAAAAAAAAGTGGGTAGTAACTTTCAAGACAACTAGGATGAACATATTAAAGTAAAGCATAGGTGAATTTTATGGTATATGAATTATATCAAAACAAAGCTGTTATTTTTTAAAGCATTCAGGGCACAGCAAAATCTTGCTAGAATCTGGGTAATGGGTATCTAAGAGTCAATTCTACTCTTCTATTTTGAACACGTTTTACAATTATAATTTTGTTTTTTAATTAGGCCAGCCCTCATATACCCACATTCTTAGGTCAACCATCCATATGCCAATGATGAAGTTGCTGAAGAGGTTAAACTGTAAACTGACAGAGCCCTACATGGACCAAGCACAAAAAACAGACAAGAGCTGTATAAATTTTACCACCAAACTCAGTCAACACCAACCTTCCATTTAACATGGTGTCTTCTCTTTTCCCAAAATGAATGCTTTAAACTGACCAAAATCAAACTAAAACTAATGCTAGAAAAGAAAAAATCTGTTTATTCACAACAGGATGGATTTAACATATACATACCTGTGTGTGTATGTATGTACGTATACATACACAGTCAAAAATTCATTTATCCTTCCAGCAACCCAAATATTTCCTGAGAAACAACTATTATATGCCATTGTTGATGGGGATACAGCAATAAACAAAGCAGATAAAATCTGCCCTCAAGAAGTTTATAATCTAGGAGGAAAGATAAACATGTGATATTACCTTACCCCATCTATTCAGTAGCAATATGACAGTACATCCTACTAAATTAATCAGGGAAAGGAAACGAACACTGGGCAAAGAAAATATGGAAAAGTCAGGCCGGATGCAATGCCTAATGCCTGTAATCCCAGCACTTTGGGAGGCTAAGGCAGGTGGATCACCTGAGATGAGTAGTTGAAGACCAGGTGAAAACCTGTCTCTAATAAATATACAAAAATTAGCCACACGTGGTGGCAGGTGCCTGTAATCTCAGCTACTCGGGAGGCTGAGGCAGGAGAAAGGATTGAACCTAGGAGGGGAAGGTTGCAGTGAGCTGAGATCGTGCCACTGCCCTCCAGCCTGGGTGACAGGGCAAAACTCAGTCTCAAAAAAAAAATTTTTTTTTTAATGGAAAAATCCAAGAGTTAACCAAAAACAGTATAACTCAAATCCCTAATCTAAATAGGAAAAACAATCATTTATTAGATTGTTTGGAAACCAGCTAGGTTTCCAAAAGAAAACTCTATCTTGTCTTACACACATAATTTGTCTTAACAAAAAAGTATTTTTCAGAAAGATAAACATTACCTTCAGACATTCTTTCAAATAAAAGAGTAGCTTTAACTATTGAACTAAGCCAATCTCAATTATTCACAGTTCAAATATAGTTTTACTCAAGGTCCAGCTGTACAATATTCCTTCCAAATTACCATAAATCTTGGCAGAACAGAAAGTTGAGTTTAAACCTGGGTGTATTTAATGTTACAAAGAGGTTCAACAGCCACAGCCAACTCATTCCACCTTTAAATTTTCAGATTTCAAGAAGAAAAGGAAAGGGACGGGCGGGGGCGGGGGGGGTGGTGGGAGAGAGTCTTGAAAAACAACACTATTGGATAGAGGCAAAAGTTCGGGGCCATTCTTATACTCCCCCATTAAAAGAACAGATTCTCATTCGTGATAAATATTTAATTAAGTATACATGCCAAGCTCTCATAATTCTCCTTTCTGCCATCACATACTAAGTTTTCTCTGGCAAGGTCATCTAGACAAAGATTCCTCTGAACAATGAACAGTTCCTCTGAACAATGGGCTATAAGCAATGATGAAAAGGAGCTTGCATGTCCTGTCTTAGGAAATTACCCAGACACACTATTCATCAAGTAGTTCTATTTACTGCACTGTATTAGAAAAACAAAAAATGTTTATAGTAATAAGGCTGGCAACAATAGTAAGAAAATTAATTAGGTACTCCAAGCAAAGTGGAAAAGGAATCAGTGCAACTCTGAAGAATCCTCACCAATGTGAAAATATCCTCTGACCCATTTCATGTCCAAGAGCCTAAGTTTTATATCTTTCCCGGGCCATTCTTCTAGGACTCAGTGAAAGGTGAGTCAGCAAATACCATTTCACAGAACAAAATTATTCAAGGGTAAAAGAAGAGCAGTAACCTGCTCAAGGTCACACAGTCAATTATGTGACAGAACCCAGCTAAACTGGGACTCATGTCTCCTTCCAACTACAAACCTTGCCAAGTTAAAGCCATTTCACCAAAGGATGGGAGGAGAGGAGATGCAATCAGGTAACAAGCAGTAGTAAGGAAATTAGCAAAATATCTAGTTACTGAGTTATTATTTCCTAAATCAGGAGTGAAAAATAAACGATTTTCTCCCCAGAAATTAACAGGCATGTTCAATTCACTTGCCAGAGTCTCTGCTCCAATGATATCCTGGCCTTGAAAATGCTCAAGGATGAATTAAGGACAATTCACATTTAGGGACTATGGAAGAGAAAGCTGCATTACTATTACCCAGGTCTTTCCCCAACCATACCACCCTGTGTCTTTTGCTGGGTCCACATAATCCACTCCCTGGCAATACACAGAATATACGCACTCAAAAAACATGTTTGATATGAGCCAAACTGGGCCAAAAGCTAGGGGGTGTAAGAAAAGATGATCTGAACTGCACGGTGCATACCTGAATTTTTCTTACTGACGGCTTCCTTACTCCTTTTCCCCCAACACTGCAGTACTACTAAAATGAACCTAAAAAAACTGGTTTTTCAACTTCCAATATAGGTTACACATGAACTAATTAAATGTTTGTAAAACACTTTGAAGATGTGAACAAATGTGTAAACGTTAATTATTAATGTCCATCCACAAAGCCTCCGTACATGAAGGGAAATACAATTCTACTGACAAGTTTCTGCTACTTTCAAGGCACAAACATGGAAGCCTACCACGTTTCTAAGAATTCTAGGAAAACTGTAAGAGCAGACCACAATGATATTCTATTTACAACAAAGAACAAGCTGGGATTTTAAGCTGGCTACTTTGGATATAATTATATGAAAGTGAAAAAATGTGACTTACGGCATATGTAATAAAACTAGAATATGTTTATAGTCACAATGTCCCTGATGAAAGTTTTAGTTCGCTGACTTGAGAGAAGCAAACTTAAATCTCTAAACCATAGTTTTTTCATCAAAAAAGGGAGAGAGGATAATATCTATGTTACAGGGTTACTGTAAGGAATTAAGAGAATGTAAATGGGCCGGGGGCAGTGGCTCACGCCTATAATCCCAGCACTTTGAGGGGCCTAGGCAGGTGGATCACCTGAGGTCAGGAGATCAAGACCAGCCTGACCAACATGGAGAAACCCTGTCTCTACTAAAAATACAAAATTAGCTGGGTGTGGTGGTGCATGCCTGTAATGCCAGCTACTCGGGAAGCTGAGGCAGGAGAATCGCTTGAACCTGGGAGGCTGAGGCTGCTATAGCCGAGACTGCACCACTGTACTCCAGCCTGAGCAATGACAGTGAAACTCCATCCCAAAAAAAAAAAAGAGAATGTAAATAAACATAATATGTAGGTAAACACACAAAAGTTTTTTCTTCTCTTAACTACTTTCTCGAAAACGCTTTAGTGTTAATTTAAAACATTTTTAAATTTAATCAATTTAATGACCTCAAAAGACCTCTCTAGACTGGACATACACACTATTCTATGCTCTAAGGATACACACAGCACTATTTTGGCAGGAGTGCTCAAGCAAAAGCCTTGGCTATTACTGCCCACCGACCCATGCATGCCTTTAATCCTGGAAGAGAGGAAGCACCTCAGCCAGCCCTCAAGACTTCATGTGATCAAATGAACACTTAGAACTCTACTTCCCGACTCGTTACCATATTTTTTTTCCGCAAATTAACTCCCAAACTGCAAAGTCTCATCTATAGTTCCTTTGTATTCTGAGCCCAGCCGCTCTGTGTGAAAAGCATCCAAGAGGATGTACACTCTGTGTGCAAAGCAACCAAAAACCATTTTCTTCCAGCTTGTTAAAGGTAAAAGAAATTATTGCCATAGAAAGTTGCAACGGACTTCCCTTCTCCCAATCCAAAAACATACCCACTTAGACAACGCAGAACTCAAATGCCAAGACAAGGGTTACATATTTACAGATACCACCCAAGTCACAGGGTATATTTTTAGAAGTGATTCAGGAATTACAGAAAATGCCAAATTTGTAAAAAGCCCCTGTCACATCCACCACCTTTACACAGTTATCACCTGGGAAAAAGAATACTTCTTAAAATCCAAGTTAATGTTGATGGTATAATTCAGGTTTTAAAACAAAACAACTTCATGCTCAGTTCAGTTTTGCTGAAGAGATCTGCCTGCCACAATGCAACACAGAGAACCGTTTCAATAAAATGGCGCCACAATTAGCCTGGTGGGAAGAGCATGTGCTAACAATTTTTCCAGAAACTGCTATGGACTCCTATCAAAACCACTCAGAGCCAGGTGCAATGGGGTATGCCTGTAGTCACAGTAACTAGGAAGGCTGGGATGGGAGGATCACTTAAACCCAAGAGTTCAAGTCCAGCCTAGGCAATACAGCAAAACCTCATCTCCTTAAAACAAACAAAAACAAATAACTCTTAACTGATTCCCATCTATGATTATAATTATTAAGGGCTCAAATTTTTAAGACAACAGACTATACACATAGTAAAAGAATTGAATAAGTAATATCAGCAACCACAAACAAATGAAACCAATTACCCTAGAAACTCACCAACTGAGCACAACCTCAAAAAATATTATTAACTCATTTTATTAAAAATAAGAATAGGCCAGATGCGGTGGCTCATACCTGTAACCCCAGCACTTTGGGAAGCCAAAGCGGGTGGATCACAAGCTTAAGACCAACCTGTCCAACATGGTGAAACCCCATCTCTACCAAAAATATAAATATTAATTGGGCCTGGTGGCATGCGCCAGTAGTCCCAGCTACTCAGAGGCTGAGGCAGGAGAAATGCTTGAACCTGGAAGGCAGAGGAAGCAGTGAGCCAAGATCGTGCCATTGCACTCCAGCCTGGGCGACACTCTGTCTCAAAAAGAAAAAAAGAAAAAATAAGCCAGGTACCATGGCTCACGCCTGTTATCCCAGCACTCTGGGAGGCCAAGGCAGGCATATCACCTTAGGTTAGGAGTTCAAGACCAGCCTGGCCAACAAGGTAAAACCCTGTCTCTACTAAAAATACAAAAAAAATTAGCTGGGCATAGAGATGGGCACCTGTAATCCCAACTACTCGGGAGGCTGAAGCAGGAGAATCACTTGAACCCAGGAGGTGGAGGTTACAGTGAGCCAAGATCATACCACTGCACTCCAGCCTGGGCAACAGAGCAAAACCCCATCTTAAAAAAACAATAGTAATAAGGGGCCAGGTGCAGTGGCTCACACCTACGATCCTAGCACTTTGGGAGGATGAGATGGACGGCCTGAGTCTACAAGTTCAGAAACAGCCTGGGCAACACGGCAAAACCCCATCTCTACAAAAAGTACAAAAATTAGCTGTGTGTGGTGGCACACACCGGGGGTCCCAGCTGCTCCAGAGGCTAAGATGGGAGAATCGCTTGAGCCCAGAAGGCAGAAGCGACAGTGAGCCAAGACTGCGCCACTACGCTCCAGCCTGGGCAATGGAGTAAGACCCTGGCTTAAAGAAAACAAAAATTGGCCGGGCGCGGTGGCTCAAGCCTGTAATCCCAGCACTTTGGGAGGCCGAGGCGAGTGGATCACGAGGTCAAGAGATCGAGACCATCCTGGTCAACATGGTGAAACCCCGTCTCTACTAAAAATACAAAACAATAGCTGGGCGTGGTGGCGCATGCCTGTAATCCCAGCTACTCAGGAGGCTGAGGCAGGAGAATTGCCTGAACCCAGGAGGCGGAGGTTGCAGTG
Organism: Saimiri boliviensis; assembly: GCF_048565385.1. NCBI lineage: Eukaryota > Metazoa > Chordata > Mammalia > Primates > Cebidae > Saimiri > Saimiri boliviensis. The sequence continues at coordinate 129,970,519 of NC_133453.1, read as the reverse complement.
AGCCGAGATCGCGCCATTGCACTCCAGCCTGGGTAACAAGAGCGAAACTCCGTCTCAAAAAAAAAAAAGAAAACAAAAATTAAGACAAATATACACACTGCAGAAAATCAGAAAATTAAAAGTTACTATCACCTACTTTGCAGTAGCCTCCTCGTGTATGTATATGTGAAGTACGTTCAAATGATACCTTTGCATCACATTAAAACGTTCTCTCTCCACCATTACCAATATCCTTAGAGACTACAAATGGAAAATAGAGTTCACTAATATTTTTATCACACTCAGAGAGGAGAAGATTTCAGTATGTTTGGAGTCCTAACTAATTCTGATATAATATGCAAGATAATTGTTTTAGGTCACTACCATCTTCCTTCACTCATATCTGGCCTTCCTTTAGTTATTACACATAGTGGTGGTTGTTTTATGATTGTCATGATTATTAGCTACTATGCCATAAGCCCTATTATGTGCCAGACACTTTATATATCCCTAATTGCCACTAAAACCTCCCGCTCTCCCTTATCTATCTACAATTCTCTAACTCATACACCCAGTTCGGACCATCACTGAACTCCAGAACTGTATATCCAAAAGCTTACTGATGCCTTCAGTTAACAATTTCACAGATCTCAAACTCAGCATGTCAACAGGGAAATCACAATTTCAACCTCTCAGCAAACTGATTCCACATCTTCCCCATTTACCCAGTTGTGAAGGTAAAACACCTAGGAATCATCCTTAATTTCTTTCTTTTTAGAACCCTTTTCCAATCTGTAAGTAATCCTATCAGTTCTATTTTCAAAGTGTATATGGATTTAAACCACTTCTCACCACTTTCGCTGCTACCACCCCAATCCAAGCCACTACCTTCTCTAGCCTGAACTACTGCATACCTCTTAGTCTCTCTGTTTCCACTACTGCTCCCTATGCCCAGTGTAAAAATTTTAAAGCCTAAATCAACTCTTGTCATGCCTTGCTGAAATCCTTCAGCTGTTTCCCACCATACTTAAGAGCCTATTTGATCTGGTCTATGGCTACACATACAAACTTCATCTCCTACCGTTCTTTCTCACATTCCAGCCATACTAGGCTCCCTGTTCATTTTCTCACCTCAGGTCCTTGGCACTTGATGTTCCTTCCAAACCCACTTTCCCTGAATCTTCATGTGGCTTGCTCCCTTAGCTTTCTTCAGGTCTCTGTTCAAATCTCATCTCCTCAGTTAAGGCCTTGTTTGACCTCCTCAATCTCTGCTAATACTCTTTATATCCTTCCTAGAATTATCACCACCAGACATCACTGCAATTGTTTGTTCACTCATTTATTTTCTGTTTCCCTCAGTAGGATGTGGTCTCACATTGAGTAGTAAGCCAAGCATGCACACTGTAAAAATACAAGAGGGCAGCAACTGCAGATGTCACTGAATTCCCATTACCTAGGCCTTGCAGACAAAAGGTACTCAATATTTGAAAAAATTAACAAACAAACAAAATTAACAAACAACCCTACAAGGTATGTCATATAACCATTTGTCAAAAGAGAAAAGAGAAGGTTGGGTTTCAGAGACAAATAACTTACCTAAAGTTACTTGGTAAATAAACATGGTTAAAAAAAAAAAAGTTGCATGGTAAATAAACAGCAAATGAACCTTAAAGAGCCACACTCTACCCACTCAATCACTACAACTTGTAACATAAAGCATATATGCTAAGAAACAAAAACACAAAAGAAAGCATTTCTATACAAAAACACCAGATCACAAGTGTTACAGCTCTTTTAGAATTTGTCTAGCAGGTTTTCTGGTTTTCATTGGAAGATTCCCCAATGGGGAACAGAAAATAACAGATTATAGTGATCCTTCTGTTTCTGTTCATCATCACAGCTATTCATTTCTTTGATTAATCTGAGTTATGTACCATGTGCCTCTTCAACTAAAAAAATCTACATTTTTTTGTATTTCCCAAAAATCAATGGCTGAGCTACTGTCAGAAGATATTCAACAAATACTTCTTTGTTATTTATACCCCCAAAGGTTTTGAGAATCCTGTAATGAAACTTTCAGCACCACCAACAAAGCATACTCACCCAAGGGACTTCAGCTTCTAACCATGATGGAGTAATTGGATCCAGACTTATCCTGGCATCCTCCCTAACTACTAGAAAAGTGGACAAAATGTATGAGGCAGCATCTTTAGGGCCTGAACAACAGGCAGCACAGAACTGCAATCCCAAAGAGAAGGGAACAAATGAGATTAAGTCCTAAAATCACCCCAGCTTTCTGGCTGGAGGTACCTTTTGGACCATGGTACAATGAGGATCCCAGGCACAACATGGCAGCCCTGTCAAGTTCAGAAGACAAACATAAGAGTTTGGGAAAGCTAAGGAATCTGAAAATTGCATAATACCAGAGAAGAGGAGGGAGCTGCATGAAAAAGGAGCTCCAGAAATCAGCATAGAGGCCCCATGAGTCCCACACTGAGTAGTAAGCCAAGCGTGCATATTGTAAAAATACATGAGGGCAAGCAAAGAATCATCCAGGAACTGTAAGCTAAATGATCCCCAAAAGTTCACACAGGGCTGGGAGACATTTGTGTTCTCAACCGCCAGAGTAGAGTCCTCACAGGGAGTCTAATTCTTCAATGGAAACTACAGGGGCTTCATGCCTTAGTAATGGGGTGTAACAAGCAAGTAACTTAACTTGTCAAAACAAAGTCCAGCACTCTTTATAGCAATGGTTCTTGTGTTAGAAATAACTGTACCCGCAAGGAGACATTTGACATTTAACAGATAAGGAATCAACAGCTATCATGAATATGACACATATTATCAAGACTCTATTTTAAAAATGAACATAACTGGAAACAAATGGAAGAAGTAAAAAAAAAAAAAGATTCAGTAGCAAATGAAACCCAAACACATGTAAAAAATAATACATCATGACCAAATGAATATTATCACAAGAATTTCAACATATTACACCAGACTAAAGAAGAAAAAACATACAATTATCTCAATAAATACACAAAAACCTTGGACAACATTCAATATCTATTCATGATAAAAACTCTCAGCAAACTAAACATAGAAGACAACTTCCCCAACTTTATAAAAGACATCTAAAAAACAAACACCTATGGCTAGCATCATATTAGTGGTCACTCAGTTTTTCCCCTCTAACATCAGGAACAAGGAAAGGATGCCCACTTGTAAAACTCCTATTACACATTATACTGAGAGTCCTGGATGGTTCAGCAAAGTAAGAAAAAGAAATCAAGCCGGACACGGTAGCTCACATCTGTAATCCTAACACTGTGGGAGGCCAAGGTGGGTGGATCACTTGAGGTCAGGAGATCGAGACCAGCCTGGACAACATGGTGAAACCCCGTATCTACTTGAAAATATATATATACAAAAAGTAGCCTGATGTGATGACATGTACCTGTAATCCCAGATACTTAGGAGGCTGAGGCATGAGAATCGCTGGAACCTGGGTAGGCAGAGATTGCAGTGAGCCAAGATTATACGACTGCACTCCAGCCTGGGCGACAGAGCAAGACTCTTATCTCAAAAAAAAAAAAGAAAAGAAAAGGAAATGAAAATATACGAAGTGAAGACAAAGAAATAAAACTGCCCTTATTTGCCAATGACATTATTGAAAAGTATCATTCACAACAGCACCAGAACACATGAAACACATGTGTAAGTTTTAAAAATACATCCAAGATCCAATTGCTAAAAACTACAAAACTAACAAAAAATCTAAAAAGGTCTAAGTAAATAGATATACCATGTTCATGGCTCATTATTAAAATGTCAATTGCCACTAACAGATTTCCAGCTTCAACACAACACCAATCAAAAACCCCAGCAGGCTGGGCGTGGTGGCTCATGTCTGTAATCCCTACACTTTGGGAGGCCACAGCGGGAAGATCACTTGATCCCAGTAGTTTCAGACCAGCCTGGGCAACACAGAGAGACACTGTCTCTACAAAAATAAAAAAATTAGCCAGGCATGGTGGTGCATAGAGACCGAAGTGTGAGAATAGCTTGAGTACAGGAGATCAAGGCCTCGATGAGTGGTAATCCTGCCACTGCATTCCAGCCTGGGCAACGGAGTAAGATCCTATCTTTTTTTTTTTTTTTTAGACAGTCTTGCTCTGTCACCCAGGTTGGAGTGAAGTGGCACAATCTCAGCTCACTGCAACCTCTGCCTCCCAGGTTCAAGCAATTTTCCTGCTTCAGCCTCCTGAGTTACTGGGATTACAGGCGCCTACCACCACGCCCAGCTAATTTTCTGTATTTTTAGTAGAGACAAGGTTTCACTATGTTGGCCAGGCTGGTCTCGAACTCCTCACCTCAGGTGATCCACCCGCCTCGGCCTCCCAAAGTGCTGGGACTACAGGCATGAGCCACCATACCCAGCCAAGACTTTATCTTAGAAAAAAAAAAAAAAAACCCCAGCAGGATTTGTAGACATCAGCAAGATGAATCTAAAATGTGCACGAAAAAGGCAAAGCAACTAAAATACCCAAAAACGATTCTGAAAAATAACATTAACAAGAGAACTCACACTACCTGATTGTAAAATTTAGTCTAAGGTGACAGTAATCAACAGTGATGTCATAAAGAAAATGGAACAGAAGAGAAACTCAGACACAGATCCACATATTTATGATCAATCAACTTGCAAAAAAAGGTACAAAGGTAATCAACAGAGAAAGGACAGTCTTTTTAAAAACTGTTGATTGAAAAATTGTAAAACCATATACAAAAAAATAAACTCAATGCATACCTTGCACCATTTAGGAAAATTAACTCAAAGCAGGTAATACACCTAAACATAAAATTTTAAATAAAACTTCTAGGAGAGCCAAGAACGGTGGCTCATGCCTATAATCCCAGCACTTTGGGAGGTTGAGGCGGGCAGATCACTTGAGTTCAGGAGTTTGAAAACAACCTGGCCAACAAGGTGAAATCTCATCTCTACTAAAATTACAAAAATTAGCTGGGCATGATGGTCGTGGGTGCCTGTAATCCCAGCTACTCGGGAGGCTGAGGCAGGAGAATCACTTGAACCAGGGAGGCAGAGGTTGCAGTGATCCAAGATCACACCATTGCACTCCAGACTGGGTGACAGAGGGAGACTCCACCTCTAAAAAAACATAAAACTTCAGCTAGGCACAGTGGCTCATGCCTGTAATCCCAGCACCTTGGGAGGCCAAGATGGGAGGATCACCTGAGGTCAGGAGTTCAAGTCCAGCCTGACCAAACATGGAGAAACTCCATCTCTACTAAAAATACAAAATTAGCTGGACATGGTGGTGCATGCCTGTAATCCCAGCTACTCATGAGGCTGAGGTAGAGAATCACTTGAGCCCAGAAGGCAGAGGCTGCGGTGAGCCAAGACGGCACCAGTACCTCCAGCCTAGGCAACAAGAGTGAAACTCCGTCTCAAAATAAATAAATAAATAAATAAATAATCTTTTAAAAAATGAATAAAAAATAAAAATAAAACTTCTAGTAGAATATACAGGGGAAAGTCTTTGTGTTCTTAAGTTAGGCAAAGATTTCTAAATTATTATACCAAAAGCATGATCCATTTAAAAAAAAACTGGACATCATAAAAATTAAGAACTTCTGCTCTTCAAAAGACATTATTAAGACAAGTAGGCCAGGCACAATGACTCACTCATGCCTGTAATCCCAGCACTTTGGTGAGGCCGAGGCAGGCAGATCCACTTGAGAGCAGGAGCTGGCGACCAGCCTGGCCAACACGGAGAAGCCCCATCTCTACTAAAATGCAAAAATTAGCTGTGCATGGTGAAATACACCTGTAATCCCAGCTATTCAGGAGGCTAAGGCAGGAGAATCACTTGAACCCAGAAGCCAGGATCGTGCCACTGTACTCCAGCCTGGGTGACAAAGCAAAATTCCATCTCAAAACAAACAAAAAGACATTACTAAGGCAAGTAAAAACAGACTAGGAGAAAATATTTGCAAATTACATATTTGATCCCAGAGTATATACAGAAACTCATTTTTTCAAGCAAAAGATTTTGAATAGACATCAAAGAATGACAAATAATCAGAGGAAACGATGCTTAGTATCAGTAGTCACTGGGCAAATGTATAAAAAGGCTACATTCTGTATGATTTCATTTTTACAACATTCTTGAACAGACAAAAAAACATGGAGACAGAAAACAGATCAGTAATTTCCAGAGTCTAGTAGTAGAGAATGGGTTGACTACAAAAGGGCTCAGAAGAATTTTGGAGGATGAAGTCCTATTTGAAGCAGTGGTTATATGAATGTATACATGTGTCAAAACTCACAGAATGTTACACTAAAATGGCTGAATTTTAGTGAATGTAAACTATACATCTGAATAAAGAATGATAAAATAGAGACTAAAGAGACATAATGATGTGCTGAGTGAACCTGAATTTTACCCAGTCCTTTGAGACGGAGCCTTGCTCTGTCACCAGGCTGAAGCGCAATGGTGCAATCTCAGCTCACTGCCACCTCCGCCTCCTGGGTTCAAGTGATTCTTCCACCTCAGCCTCCCAAGTAGCTGGGACTACAGGCACGTGCCACCACGCCCAGCTAATTTTTGTATTATTAGTAGAGACAGGGTTTCACCATGTTGGCCAGGATGGTCTCGATCTCTTGACCTCATGATCCGCCTGCCTCAGCCTCCCAAAGTGCTGGGATTACAGGTGTGAGCCATGGCACCCAGCCCCAAATTTTTTTAATCAACTATATAAAATATTTGGGGAACAAATAGAGAAAGTTGAATAGATATTTAGTGATACTACAGAATGAATGTTAATCTTTTCTTGATGTAAAGAGCTGCAGTTGGTTATGTAGAAAACGGGTCAGCAAACTTCAGTAAAAGGCCAGATAGTAAATATTTTCTGCTTTGTTGATCACACGGTCTCTCTTGTAGCTACTCAGTTCTGCCACTACAGCACCAAAGTAGCCATAGAAGAGTGACATCAATGGTAAAAACCTCACCTCTTCCTTCCCTCCTTTTCCTTCCCTCCCACCCTAGCAACCATATCATACAAGCACACTGATATCCACCTTCCCCAGGCACTGAACACAGTCTGCCCCACAAAAATGTTCATACAATCACAGTATTTCAGTACCAGGTCCATCCTCTCAGCAAAGTCTGACAAAAACCATTCATCTTGTATTTACACCATCACAATCAACTCACAGGTGGAATAGAAAACTATAAATATGAGGACAGATGCATGAAAAACTTACTTTTTTTTTTTTTTTCGAGACAGAGTCATACTCTGTCACATAGGCTGGAGTGCAGTGGTGTGATCTCAGTTCACTGCAATATTCACCTCCCAAGTTGAAGCGATTTTCCTGCCTCAGCCTCCTGAGTAGCCGGGATTACACCACCTATCACAACACCTGGCTAATTTTTGTATTTTCAGTAGAGACGGGGTTTCGTCATGTTGACCAGGCTGGTCTTGAACTCCTGACCTCAAGTGATCCGCCCACCTCGGCCTCCCAAAATGCTGCAATTACAGGCGTGAGCCACTGAGCCAGGCCACGAAACAAACTTTCTTCCACCAACGGCTTTCTCCTCTCTCCCCATTTACAGCACTAAGACAGCCTAACCTGGGAAACAGTGAGACAGGAAAGCTACTTCCAAATGGATGCCGTCCCCATCAGTAATAACCAAGTCTATTCAAGGGCTAGATGCTAACTTTAAATGAAGGGAACATCAAGAGTCCAAGTTTCTTTGCCTAGCTTTGTCAGGAATGTTTTTACCCTAAATCTCAAAGTGTGACCAAATATAACATTTAAAGGTTTACCTTCAATCTGTAAGTTATAATTTTTAATGTTTTTACCCTCAATCTGTGTGATCATATAAAATTTTTAAAGATTTATCCTCAGCCGGGCGTGGTGGCTCAAGCCTGTAATCCCAGAACTTTGGGAGGCCGAGGCGGGTGGATCGCGAGGTCAAGAGATCGAGACCGTCTTGGTCAACATGGTGAAACTCCGTCTTTCTAAAAATACAAAAAATTAGCTGGGCATGGTGGCATGTGCCTGTAATCCCAGCTACTCAGGGGGCTGAGGCAGGAGAATTGCCTGAACCCAGGAGGCGGAGGTTGCGGTGAGCCGAGATCGTGCCATTGCACTCCAGCCTGGGTAACAAGAGCGAAACTCCGTCTAAAAAAAAAAAAAAAAAAAAATTTATCCTCAATCTCTAAGTGTGATCGAATATAATTTTTAAAGATTTCTCCTCAATCTGTGTGATCAAATATAATTTTTAAAGGTTCACTATAATCTCTTCATACAAAAACTAATGGAAAGATGGAATAAAATATACAGAAATGTCCTTAACAGGTAAATATTTCTAGAATGTATCTACTCCAGCTGGTACTGTAAATATTCTAAACTGTGCTAGCATAACTGATTTAAATCACTGCTTTTTTCTGTAAACGGTGGCACGTTTAAAAGTGTTACCTTGAAAGGGAAGGGAGTGACTCACTCATGTCTCTGTACTGAACTAACACTGTTAACATCCAGTCCAGTTCTACCTTAAACAAGTCTGAGAAATACGGACATAATCCATACTTATTATTTTTCAAGACTAAGGTAAAAAAAGGAAAGTTGGAACTAACTCATATCATCTTATGACTGATGTACTGAAAACAATCCATCTCTCACCGTTTCCTAAATACCACAGTCACAAAGAACTCTACCCTACCATGCCACTCTGCAAGTCCCACTCTCAAAGGAAGACTAACAGGTGACTGAAAAGATAAATTCACTATTGTTTCCATTATCCTTCAGTTCATCTGGCACCTTTGAGAAATGCATTTGGATAAGACTCACAAGTCTCAGGGCCCCTTATTTATGGAAGAAATCGCTAAACCTCTATACTTAGAAGCATCAGACTTTTAAGAATGCTTAAGTCATGTAAAAACGTATCACAATTATTATCATTACAGCTACGAGGAAATAGCTACCTACTTCGTGTTAGGTACTGTAGTAAGTACCTCACAAATAGTTTCATTATTCCTGAGAACACTGCAAAGCATGTCACTAACCCTTAGGAAGTAGGAAACTGACGCTCTGACAGGCTATGTAACTGGTCAATGGAAATGTGTGGATCTGAACTCCACTTGGCTCCAAAGCGTGTGCTTTTTTCTAAAATTTCTCACTTTTTTCCCCAATTTCCCAATGGAGGGAGAGTTGTGACTAGATTTGTCCAACAATTTTAATAATTTCACCAGCTGGGTGGGGTGGCTCACGCCTGTAATTCCAACACTGTGGGAGGCTGAGGTGGGAGGATGGCTTGGGTCCAGGAGTTAGAGACCACTGGGAAACAGTGATACTCCGGCTCTAAAAAAGATAATAATTTCACCCAAGGGCGGGTAGGATTTCTAAATCGAAATCTCTTGTTGAAATCCTTAGAGCACTAGTTAAGCCCCACTTCTTTTCAAAAAATAACCAACAGATTTTTTAAAAGGTTAGAAATCCTTTTAAAATAAATTTCATCACAGAGCACCAAGTTAATTGTCATTTTGGACAAGTCCCCAGAGTTAGTGGCTCTCTCCCATGTACGCTACTACTAGGCAGTAAAAATACTTTACCCAATTCAAATACATACTGTGCCTGTACTATGTTAAGACTCTTTACTGACAAAGAGGGTATAAAGCTAAATAAGGTCTATTACAGACCTCAAGGACTAGAGGAGTCCATTTACACTATGTGTGCAGTTACCATTTAGTCAAGGCAGATGAAGTGTGAGAAATCCTAAAACAATTATATCTACAGTATAACACGCCATCACAGCCCAGAGAAGGAAAGCAACTGGTGTACTCGAGACGTTATGTTTTAAGTAGTACTTGTTTACATTATGTCTCCCTTCCTGACAATCCCTTCCAACCTCTGTCAACCCCCTTCTCCACAATCACACACACACACACAACCACACAACCAGGAAGGAAAGCCATCGAGCGAGTATTTTGAATCCTACAAGTGACTGTAGTTTTAAAAGGGAAACGCCTGTGCCTAAAGAAAATTTGTCTTTAGCTTCACCAGGTGAAGAAAGTTAGTTTTATAACACAAGGCCCACGGGAGAAGCCCAGGAACGCTTCCCCACATGACTCACTTAGCATGGGAAATCACTCAAAGCAACCTGACACACACACTATTTCTCAAATTTTTCTTTTACATTTAGCAGGTGGTAAAGGAACACAACTGAAGTTAAAGATAAATGACACTATGCACATTTTCTTCCACTATGAATGACAGACATTTAAGCTAGTTCCATCTGGGAAACTCAAACAGAATTATGTTCATCTCATAAGCCACAAGAACCAAATTCAGTGGAATACGAGCACCCAAAACTTGACAAGACTTGTACTTAATGCAGCCTGCAAATCCGCAAGAGTCCACGATGGAACACAAGAACAGGAACAATGATTTATCTCAACTGATGTCAGCTCCTTCACAAACTTGCCAATAATGACCTTTTAAGAACTGCACCCTTTGTCCTCATCTGGGCAATCCAACGGTTTAGAAAAACTAAATAAACTGCTTCTTCGAAAAATAAAACAGTTGTGTGGGGTGAGGCGGGGTGCGGGCGAGTAGCAACAAAAAAAAAGGCACACTGGTTTTTACTGTACTGAAGCAATAAAGTCTCCAAATAACTTCATTAAGGAGTGTCATAGCAAAGAATGAACACCAAAATAACGCTCAATCCAACTTTCACTGCGAATTCCTGAGTTCACAGTAGGAACTAGAAAATTAAACGTGACGATATCACTCGGCTATAAGAACTTCCAAAACAAAACAAACTTACCTACCCGCTTTCTTGATTAAAAAAAAAAAAAAAAAAAGGCGGAGGGGGGGAGTTTGAGGGGTTTTCCTTTTTTCAACTTCACATACTGGTTGGCTTTGCAAAAAGAAAAAAAAAAAAAATGGCAGTGAGCCATATTTACCAAAAAAAAAAAAAAAAAAAAAAAGTTTTGTTTTGTTTGCTCTCAAGATATAGCTGCAAGTTGAGCCGGCTGCACGGGTCCCAGAGCGCGTGGGGACCGCACAGGTCTCCCGGGCCGCCCGCCTCCGACCAGCGCGGTTTCAGCCCGGCCGCGCCCCCTAGAAGGCGCAGAACGGCTCCGGCAGGCGGGCGCGGCCCGACGTGTTTACCGCCCGGGTCGGCCCCGGGGAACAGCTCCCTCGCGCCCGCAGCACTTGTTCGCGGCGCGGACTCCACACCGCGGCCGCCAGCCCCGGGGGAGGAGTGGGCCCGACCCCGCAGCGCCGACCCGGGGACCCGGGCCACGGGGTTCGGGGCCTCACTGGGGGCGGGGCGCCTGAGGGGGCCTCCGCCGCCGAGCGCGTCTCCGACCCGGAACGCGGCGACCAACCCAAGTGGCGCTGCGGGGTGGGAGGCGCGCCGAGCCCCGAACAGACAATGCGGGAGAAGGGTGATGCGAAGGGAGGAGGGGTCCGCAGAACAGAGGTCCCGGCGCCGTCAGGCAACCCGTCCGTCCCGCCCGCCCCGAAAGCCCCCCGCAGCCCTCGCCCCTTCTCCGAGGCCCGGCCCACCGAGCGGCCGCAGGGGAGGGGCGGCGCTCCGCACCCGGACCCCTCCTCAAATCAAAACTTCCCCCAACTCCGCCAACTAAGTTGCGCTCTCACCGTGCGGCTCCCGGGGCTCCCCCGCGGGCCGAGCCGGGACAGCTCCTCACCTTCGCCACGGAGAAATACAATAGGCGGCCGCTCCACCAGTGGCGACGGCCAAAGCGGTGGCGACCGAGGCGAGCAGTGGACACTACGGTCTCGGCGGAGCCCAAGCGCTTCTCCACAGCTGCTCCGGCTCCGCGCTCCCCAGCACACAGACCCAGCCCGCCGGCGCATGCGCCGCAGGCTGCCCGGAGTGGGCGGGGCACGTGAGAGGGCGGTAAAGCCTGAGAGTCCTCCAGTGAATACACGCGGAGCCAAGGGCTGCGAGCTGGGATTGCACGGCAGAGCTGCCCATCCCGCTCCACGAGACCAATAGTAAGGCTCCTGGGCGGGGCACGCAGGTTGCTAAGGGAGGCTGAGGTTGACCGCCGCTGTTGCTGGCGGCAAAGTGATCAAAGTGGGGTGGCTGGCTGAGGCTGCTCTGGGACATGCCCACCCACGGTCTCCTCTCCGCCCTGTCTCCAGAAACCGCCCTTCCTCTGTGTGCCGGTGGTTACCTGAACTGCAACACTTAACCACACATCCTGAAATGATTTACTCCTCTATTTCCCCCACTTCAAATCAGGAAGTGGGGTTTAGTCTTCTGTGTCCACAGCCTAGCAGAGTCACTGCTAGGTATTAAACAAGTGTTGCATGGATGCACGGTGCTATGGCGGAATCACGATTGTGACAGTGCATTCCGTGAACTTTTGGTTACTCGATCACCACAAAGTCATTCCGTGTTCGAGCTGCAAAGGACCTCAGAAATCATCTGGTTGCTTTAGGAAACAAATCCGTGTACCAACTGTAGCCGAGTAGAATATATTAGTTGGTACACGAAGAAACTTTTTTTTCAAATAGTTAAGTGTTGTAGTGCTCATTAGGAGGGGCATGCCTATGACGTCAAACCATTGTTTCATTAATGTCAAATAAAAAGTGGCCAAAAAAAAAAAAAAATGTACTTCAAAAAGAGTGTTGGCCGGGCGCGGTGGCTCAAGCCTGTAATCCCAGCACTTTGGGAGGCCGAGGCGGGTGGATCACGAGGTCAAGAGATCGAGACCATCCTGGTCAACATGGTGAAACCCCGTCTCTACTGAGAATACCAAAAAATTAGCTGGGCATGGTGGTGCATGCCTGTAATCCCAGCTACTCAGGAGGCTGAGACAGGAGAATTGCCTGAACCCAGGAGGCGGAGGTTGCGGTGAGCCGAGATCGCGCCATTGCACTCCAGCCTGGGTAACAAGAGTGAAACTGTGTCTCAAAAAAAAAAAAAAAAAAAGAGTGTTAAGTAAAAACTCTTCTTGAAGTACACTTCAAGGAGAAGGAGGAGAGAACCATCTGGGGTGCTGGTTCTGTATTTTGACCTGGGTGGTGGATAACAAAAGTATATACATGAATGAAAAATACATCTAGTGCAGTTTACACGTTTTATAGTTCTTCTTTTTTTTTTTTTTTTTTTTTTTTTTTTTTGAGACGGAGTTTCGCTCTTGTTACCCAGGCTGGAGTGCAATGGCGCGATCTCAGCTCACTGCAACCTCTGCTTCCTGGGTTCACGCAATTCTCCTGCCTCCGCCTCCTGAATAGCTAGGATTACAGGCACGAGCCACCATGCCCAGCTAATTTTTTGTATTTTTAGTAGAGACGGGGTTTCACCATGTTGACCAGGATGGTCTCGATCTCTCGACCTCGTGATCCACCCGCCTCGGCCTCCCAAAGTGCTGGGATTACAGGCTTGAGCCACCGCGCCCGGCAGTTTTTCTTTTTTTTATATTTTTTCTTTTCCACAGCTAGTAACTTTACACGTTTTAAACATGTATTTTTAATGTCAGCTCTTAAAAATTTGGTACGGGTTATACCCCCCACCCAAAAAAAAAGAATGCCAAGGACTGCCATTTGGGAAACACTGATGCAGGCAGGCTCACAGCAGTGACCAAATACCTGAGAAAGGTTATTGTGAATACCTGATGTGTGTAACTATAACTTCCATTGTTGAATAGCTCTAAATCTCAGAAATGCTCCTAATGTTGAGCTCTGGTGCTCTTTTTTTTTTTTTTTTTTTTTTTTTGTTGTTGTTGTTGTTGTTGTTGTTGTTGTTGTTGTTGTTGTTGTTTCTCTTTTTTTGGCAAAGTTTTGCTCTTGTTGCCCAGGCTGGAATGCAATGGAGCGATCTTGGCTCACTGCCTCCCGAATTCAAGCAGTTCTCCTGCCTCACCCACCCAAATAACTAGGATTACAGGTGCACACCACCACACCGGGTTAATTTTTTTTGTATATTTTGTAGAGATGAGTTCTCACCATGTTGGCCAAGCTGGTCTCGAACTCCTGACCTCAGGTGATCGGCCTGCCTCGGCCTCCAAATGTGCTGGGATTACAGGTGTCAGCCACCACGCCTGGACCCTGGACCTATTTTCTTAATCCTCACAGAACGGCTTTTAAAAGAAGAAAAAAAAAAAGGCCAAGCATGCCCAGTTCTTCATGTGAAATTATTTCTGAATCACCTCATCATGCTGCTTACCCTCCTCCACTGTTCTCTAATCTGTCCTTGTTGATATTTAAAAGCTGGCACAAGGCTGGGTGTGATGGCTCACACCTGTAATCCCAGCACTTTGGGAGGCTGAGGCCTGAGCACTCCAGCCCAGGAGTTCAAGACCAGCCTGGGCAACAGGTGAAACCCTATCTGTACTAAAAAATACAAAAATTAGCCAAGGGTGGTAGCCCAAATCCCTGCTACTTGGGAGACTGAGGTGGAAGGATCGCTTGAGCCCTGGAAGCAGAGGTTGCAAGTGAGCCAAATTGTGCCACTATACTCCAGCCTGGGTGACAGAGTCAGACCTTATCTTTACAAAGAAAAAAAAAAAAAAAAAAAGCCTGCACAGAGAGAGAGAGAGAAGACACCCAGACCCTAGACCTGACTGACTGCCTCAAAGCAGCCTACCATTAGCCGGTCACTTCTCAAAGAACCTGTCTCCTGTGAAGCAAGAGGGCTAACCAAGAAAATCACTTGGACCCTAACATTTGATCATCCAACGACCTTCCCTTAGAAACTGCTGGTGTTTCAGAGACAGCAACAAATGTTACCATGTCATCTTTATGTGCACACTGACACCACCATTCCCCGCTCCCTGCCTCAGCAGGATTTGCACCTTTCCAATGGGCTTCAGGAAAAGTTAAGAGTCTAGCACTTCTCGAATTTACTGTGCTTACAAATCACCTGAGAGTGTTTGTTAAATGTGGATTCTGATTCGGTAAGTCTGGAATGGCATCTGGGATTCTGCATTTCTAAAAAGCTCCCAGGTGCTGCTGAGGTAACTGAGGTCTGAAATGTGACTTTTTTTTTTTTTTTTTTTTTTTTTTTTTTGAGATAGAGTCTTACTCTGTCACCAGGCTGGAGGGCAGTGGTGCAATCTCAGCTCACTGCAACCTCTGCCTCCCAAGGTTCCGGTGATTCTCCTGCCTCAGCCCCCTAAGTAGCTGGGATTACAGGTTTGCACCACCATGCCTGGCTAGTTTTTGTATTTTTAGTGGACACAGGGTTTCACCATATTGGCTATGCTGGTCTTGAACTCCTGACCTCAGGCGATCTGCCCACCTCAGCCTCCCAAAGTGCTGGGATTACAGGCATGAGCCACCATGCCTAGCCTGAAACCCGACTTTGAAGGCAAGGGTCAACCCTAAATTCCCCAAACGGCTGAGCCCTCTGTCCTTTGGGGATTCCTAAATTGTTATCTACATGGCCGATGTTGTCTCATCACTCAGGCCTCCGTTCAAATGATCTTCCTTGGGGAAATCTTCCTTGACCACCCTCCCTAAAGTAACTCACTCTCATCTAGTCCCTCTCTTGCATATTACTCAGTTTTTTTCATAGCATTTATCTCAATCGGAAAGAACCTTATTTATCTTGGGTGTTTATTGGCTCTTCCCACTATAATGTAAGCTCCCTGAAGTCTGTTGTGTTTTTCCCTCTCTCCTGCCCCTCTAATAATATCTGGTTACAGTATGGACTCCATAAATGTTTCGCATTAGTAAATTTGTACAGAAGGAGCTTCTGTAAGGAGGCTTCAAACCGAGTGTCCCTGATACTAACGACTTGTTATTCCAATATTTCTATAACGGTGTGCCCCATTTCATGGAAAGAGGTCACAGGTTTAATCATTTTCTCATATTCTCAGGAAGTTTACAAGCCAGAAAAAATGCATTATTAAGCAGTGGTAGGGTTTTATATCTCTGAACTGTCTCTCCATTGACTTATATTTTCCCAACTGATTTACACAGGTTCTATATAATACCAAAAAATATAACAAGAATAAATCCCATTTTACAGAGATTTCCTGGCAATGCCAAAGCAAAGAAAAAACAAAATTAACACTGTTAAAAGACCATAAATTCTCTTGAAACTCACACTGTCTAAATGTCCACTTTGACAACAGAAGCACTGGAACAAATGTGTCCCAGTGTTCCTTCACAGCAGTGGACATTGTATTGCTTTTGTGATAGAAGGTGTGCCCTGATGAGGCTTTCAGAACATCCACCCTCAGCTCCTTGCTTGGTGCAAAGCCAGCTAGTTCTATCACAGCCCCAACTCCATGGCCTCAGCATGGAATTCAGACCAGACTCTCCTGATGTGTCCTATCCACGGGCAACAGTGACAACTTTGGAGTTGGACACATGATCCCAAATAGGTCAATCAGGGATGACAGAAGTAAATTCTACCCTCTGCTGGAACTAGGGTCTTGCTTGACTGGAATATTTGTCTACCTTAAATGGAATCTGGAAGGATATGGCTGTCAGCCATCTTGTCACCATAAGGAAAGAACCTTTAGAATGGAACTGGAACAGTGGAAAGTAAACAGAAATGAAGAAAAACAATGTCTTAGTGACATTAGTTTAACTGCTGAATCTAGCAATGTAGACTTTTCGATCCTGTAGACCAATAAAGCCTGGCCAAGCGCAGGTTTCTGTTGCTTGCATCCAGAAGAGTTCTAATTGCCACACCTCCCATGAGCTGATGATCCCTGGTCAATTCCTTGACAAATTTCTATTGATAGTTTACTGTGTGCCAGGCATTAGTCGTGGTCCTGGGGTTATAGGTGGAGAAGAGGTTACTGTCTTTAAGAAACTCACAGTCAATTGAAGGAAACAGGCAGGCAAACCAGGAAGAAATCAAATGTGTGGGTGCCTTTAAAGAGGCAAATGCAGGCCGGGCGCGGTGGCTCAAGCCTGTAATCCCAGCACTTTGGGAGGTCGAGGGGGGTGGATCACGAGGTCAAAAGATCGAGACCATCCCGGTCAACATGGTGAAACCCCGTCTCTACTAAAAATACAAAAAATTAGCTGGGCATGGTGGCACGTGCCTGTAATCCCAGCTACTCAGGAGGCTGAAGCAGGATAATTGCCTGAACCCAGGAGGCGGAGGCTGCGGTGAGCCGAGATCGCGCCAGTGCACTCCAGCCTGGGTAACAAGAGCGAAACTCCGTCTCAAAAAAAAAAAGAGGCAAATGCAGAGTGTTAGAGGAAATATAGAGTATTTCTTTTTTTTTTTTTTTTTTTCTTTTTTTGAGATGGAGTCTTGCTCTGTCACCCAGGCTAGAGTGCGGTGGCATGATCTCGGCTTATGGCATCCTCCGCTGCCCAGGTTCAAGCGATTTCCCTGGCTCCACCTCCTGAGTAGCTGGGACTACAGGCACACGCCACCATGCCTGGCTAATTTTTTTTTTTTTTTTAATTTTAGTAGAGACGGGGTTTCACCATATTGGCCAGGATGCTCTCGATCTCCTTGGCCTCCCAAAGTGGTAGGATTACAGGCGTGAGCCACTGTACCCAGTCAGAGAGTATTTCTTCTAGTTAAAGGATGAAAGTTTAGAAAAGTTGAGACAAATAAGCTGGGTCTTGTAACACAATCAGGCAGATAAAGAACGGTGGGGTAGTGCTGGAGACTAGGGTGTGTGTGCATAGACAGTAGAATGACCTTTCCAGAAAAGGGAAGAGCACATTCAAAGACACGGAGGTATTACAAAGACAACACACATAAGAAACGGGGTGGGAGGTGAAGCTGAGGGCAGGGAATGGAAGCCAGGTCATGAATGGCCTGGTACACGGCTATGGTAAGGAGTGTGGCCCTTATTCTGAAAGGTAAAAAGGAAACAAAAAGTATAAAGCAATAGAACAGTAACGAGAGCAGATTTTCATCTTGTAATAGAAAGATCACCTTACACCATATGTCGAGGCTGGATTTAAGGTGGGGATGAGAATGGACAGGAAGAGGGGAATCTAAGAGAAACCTGGCTCCAGGCAGAAGGTTTTGCAGTCTGGAGCTGAATTTTTACTTCTTGGGGACAGAGGGAACCTTACCTCCTCAATGTCAAGCCCAATGTTATTCAATATATATGAGCTATATGTATGCTTTAGAATTTTCCAGTAGTCACATTTAAAAAGTAAAAAAGAAGGCTGGGCACGGTCAGTGACTCATGCCTGTAATCCCAGCCCTTTGGGAGGCTGAGGTGGGTGGATCACAAGGTCAGGAGTTCAAGACCAGATTGGCCAAGATAGGGAAACCCCGTCTCTACTAAAAATACAAAAATTAGCCAGGCATGGTGCCAGGCACCTGTAATCTCAGCTACTCAGGAGGCTGAGGCAGAAGAATTACCTGAACCCAGAAGGCAAACGTTTCAGTGAGCCAAGATAGTGCCACAGCACTCCAGCCTAGGTGACAGAGTGAGACTCCATCTCAAAATAAATAAAGAAATAAAGTAAAAAAGAAACAGGTGAAATTTATTAATGTAAATAAATGTATTATTTATTTACATTCTATCTATTGTGATAAGTCTTCAAAATAATCCAGTGTGTATTTTACACTTACAGCACATTTCAATTCAGTCTAGCCACATTTCAAGTGCTCAAAAGCCATGTGTGGCTAATGGCTGGTGTGTACTAAACAGCAAAGGTGAGGTTGTTCGCTTCTGATACGAGCCTCTATCTAGGAATTCCTTCCAAAGCTCAATATGTTCCTAAAGCCAAAATTCCTGCACTGTACCTCTTCACTTGCATTATCTGTTTATTCGTCACCACGACCCCAGGCTAGCACTATTATCGTCCTTTTACAAGTAACAAGGAATCTCTTTTGCACAGATTAAGTGATTTGCTCCAAGTTTCATAGCTACTGATTGGCACCGCTTATCACTCGAGACAGGAAAACTAAAGGAAAGTTGCCAAATCCAAGTTAGAATAGTACTTGAATACGATTTCCCTCTTTCGGGCTCTCTCACCCCCTGCTCCTCCCCTCTGTACTTGGAACCATGAACTATCTCTTCAGCGTATCTACAGAGTGGGCATTCAGTAGACAGTTGTTTAAGCAACCAATTCCTTGTTGAGAGTACATTTCAGGAATTCTACAGGCACAAACCAGACAGAGAAATGGCTTAGTGTTATATGCTGAATTGCAGGTAAATGTGCAGTAAATGGCATTTATCATTATGATTATTACCAGGTCAGATACTATTAACATTTTAGGGACCTTGATGCATATTCATTGCTAGCAGTCTTCCAAAGCAGTCAAGCTGATTTATGATCTACATCCCTGCTGTCGGGGCATCAGAGTGCCTAACTTCTCTAAGTTCTTCTTATATGAAACAAAGAGTTTAGAAGCAGTCAGAGCTAAGTTTGGATCATGGATGCTCAAATTCTTTGTCTGTAAAGGGATCACTCCCACCCAATAGCCACATTATAACAAATAGATGAAGCAACCTGTGTATAACCCTGAGC